>NC_136968.1:16658169-16878169 GCF_032717465.1 Coenobita brevimanus | reverse complement strand
ACCCCCCACTTCTGAACCTCCCACCCCCACACCCCACGCCCCCAGCTCCCCTCCACAATCCCCTCAGCCCCCTGCAATACCCCCCATCACTACCCAACCCCCTTCCCCTCCACCCCCTACCTATCCCACACCTTACCACCCATCCCCAACTCTTCCCCACATCCTCACCCCCCACACCCCCACCACCCAAACCACACTTAATCCCACCCCTCCACCCCCCACCGCCATTCAAACCCCCCAGCCTCCCTCCACCTCCTTCCCCCACTCCCACGCCCCCACCCTCCACTCATTCAACTACTCTATTCCCATTCAGTGTATACAATCCCTCCCCCCTTGGCCCCACGTCAATAATTTACTGATTACCAAGACGATTTACATGTACTGTATGACAATTCCAGCCACATATATTACACATATTTACCTTGAGGGATGCCCCGGTGAACTTTGACGGGGTGTTCACCGAAAAGTGATAGAGTTTGCCATATCTGAGATCTGGTTTGGGTCTCCTGTACTTGAAACGGGTGAATTTCTCCCTAGATATGGTGTAAGCGTCCAGCCCCAAACACTTTACCTTGTTCATGTACAGATCTTTAGCAGCGTTGATCCAAATTTCTGCATATATCAGACAGTTCAATCTCTGACAGCCTTGTCTGGACAGCCATTACTGTGAGGAGTTTGCTGTCCAATATGGAGTCACCAACAAAACCATGTGATGTCTGTGACGTCACTCGAAAAGGTCTATATGCTTCATAAATGTATTTTGAGAGTTCCATATTGGTTGTTTGTATTTTTCATAAGAAATGGCTGTTTATCAGCGTGTGAACTTTAATTATTGACGTAACTGGAGGAACAGAAACCTCTGAAAAGACACTACAACTCACCACCGTAGCTATGAGGATTTGAGGTGTCAGCGGCCACTTCCCCTCTACCTGGAATCTGCCACTGAACACACGATTACCTTAACCATTAATGAAAATATCACTGTGGGTATGGCTACTGCATTACTATTACTGAAACAAAGAATATGTAAATAAGTATTGATTACTGGTTAATGTAATCCATAATGTGAGGTGGTTATGTATTGCACTTGTAATTTGACTATTAATTTTAGCTTAACATACTAAATGCAACGTCATTACTCATTAGCACAAACTGATAATTGTGTGTGTGTGTCTGTGTGTGTGTCTACTCATCCAGCTGAGGAGTTTTAGGGAGAGAGAGAGAGAGAGAGAGAGAGTCGAGGTGGTGGAGCAGGCTGCATGTTTTCCATTCACGAGGGAGGGGAGTTATCCTAGTGTGTAATCGGGTCTATATATATATATATATATATATATATATATATATATATATAAATAGGTTCATTATTATTCAGGATACAGGATGTCATTGACTCCTTAACAACTATACTGTAATGACTAAGAACATATAACTGTCGGCCGCCCACTCCCATACTCTCCCCTTCCCCCTACATCGCGCCATTTCTGGGTGAACTTGCCATCTGTTTCTGAACCACAACTCAACCTGTATCGTGGTTCATGCTACAAGGCAAGAGAATTATTTTATATAACTCAGACTATAAATAATATAGTGCACATCCCATTATCCCAATCACATAATATTTATTAGCCTATATCATAGCATAATACAATGGCCACATAATATAATTCAGAGGATGAACCTTAGTCATTCGATAAATTGTCGGGCACACACACACACACACACACACACACACACACACACACACACACACACACACACACACACACACACACACACACGGGCGTGCTCTGTTGCCACGTTAGCCAAATCCCACAACCAGGTCGTCCAGTCGGAAATCTTGCTGAGTGTAAAGCTTAGGTCATTGATTAATAAAAGGAAGAGAGTTGGTGATAGGATAGAGCCCTGAGGAACACTACTGTTGATAAATCTAGGAGAAGAACGATGGCCGTCTACAACAGCGGCTATAGAACGATCAGAAAAGAAGCTAGAGATGAAGGCACAGACAGAAGGATAGAAACCATAACAGGGCAGTCTGAAAATTGAAAGATTTATGCCAGACTCAATCGAAAGCCTTTGAGATGTCAAGTGCAATGGCAAAGCTTTCGCCAAAGTCCCGAAAGGAGGATGACCAGGAGTCTGAAAGGTAGGTGAGAAGATCGCCAGTGGAGCGTTCCTGACGGAACCCATATTGACGACCAGAAAGAAGGGTGTGATAGGAAAAATGTTTTAAAATTTTTCTGTTAAGAATTGACTCGAGAACTTTTGAGACGCAGGATGTTAATGCAACTGGACGATAGTTAGAGGGTTGTGAATGATCAGCCTTCTTTGGGACTGGCTTAATGAGAGCAAACTTCCAGCAAGAAGGAACGGTACAAGCTGACAGACAAAGGGGAAAGAGTTTACCTAGGCAGGGTGTAAGCACAGAAGCACAGTTCTTGAGGACAACAAGAGGGACTCCTTCAGGACCATATGCCTTGTTAGTACTGAGGCCTGTGATGGCAGAAAATACATCAGCTGAAGAAATTTTAATGTCAGCCATGAGGAAGTCTGAGGGGGGAAGTGATGGAGGAACAGCACCGGAATTGTCTAAGTTGGAATTGGAGGAGAAAGTCTGAGTGAAGAGATCTGCTTTACCAGAAGAAGAAATAGCTGCAGAACCATCAGAGTAGAAAAGAGGAGGAAAGGATGATGATGTGAAGTTGTTAGAAAGGTTTTTGGCAAAGTGCCAGAACGAGCGGGAAGAATTCGAGTTGGAGAGTTGAGAACATTTAGTACGGATGAAATTATTTTTAGCAGAGCGAAGAACAGACTCAGCACAAATCCAGGCAGAAACATAAAATAGATATGATTCAGGGGTGGGTTGGCTCTGGTACCTTTTATAGGCCCTCTCATTGTTGCAGACAGCATTAGAACAAGTGCAGTTAAACCAAGGCTTTTTTGCATTAGTCAATGGATATGAGAAGGGAATGTATGCTTCCATGCCCAAGAGAATAGCCTCCATAATGCGCAAGGCACACAGATGGCTCCCAGCCATGGAAGCAATAATCATTCCAGGGAACATCAAAGAAGTACTACCTGAAGGCCTCCCAGTCTGCAGCTCCAAAGTGCTACAGTTGACGTTTCTTTGGAGGGTCCACAGGCCTTACCAGAGCGATAGGACAGGTTAAGGTAATAAGGTTGTGATCGGAGAAGCCCAACGGAAAGGAAAGATTAACAGTGTAAGCAGAAGGATTAGTCATAAGTAAGAGGTCAAGTATGTCGGAGCTCTCTCCAGGGCAGTCAGGGATATGGGTAGAGTGCTGTACAAGTTGCTCTAGGTCATTAATGATTGAAAAGATGTAGGCTTGTTCACCAGGTGGATCAGTGAAAGGACAGGAGAGCCAAAGATGGTGGTGAACATTGAAATCTCCTAGAATGGAGATTTCAGAGAAAGGACAAATGGATAGAATGTGTTCTATTATAGAAGTAAGATAGTCGAAGAATTTTTGATAGTCAGTAGAATTAGGAGATAAGTAAACAGCACAGATATATTTAGTCAGAGAATGACAGGAAAGCCGAAGCCACAGTGTAGAGAATTCAGAAGAACTGAGTTCAGGGACACGAGAACAAGATAAGCTGTTGTATATATATATATATATATATATATATATATATATAGACAACAGCCACCTTTGGCTTTGAAATGTGTATAGAGAAAGTAGGAGGATACAGAAAAGGGTTTGCTCTCAGTTGCCTCAGACAGCTGAGTCTCAGTTAGGAAAAGAAGGTGAGGTTTAGAGGAGGTGAGGTGGTGCTCAACAGAGCGAAAGTTAGAGGAAAGGCCGAGAATGTTGCAGAAATGAAGAAATGAGTTAGACAGTGGTTCAAGGCAGCTCGAGTCGTCACCGGGAGAGGAGCTTTTTCGTGTTGTTTACCTAAGTATTTCTCATTCTGGTGTGCAATCACCAGATTCCACTTTCTGAGCGAAAGATACTGGGAATCAGGTCATCACTTCCTTGGGTGTTTGTACAGTATTTATGTGCACTAAATACAAGAACATGTTTTTGATGAACATATTTGAATACACCTGGAAAATTAATTAAAAAAAGAAAGGAGACCTGGAAATGGTAATGGCCGGACGTAATTACAATATTCACTCATTTATTTTGTGTGCTGATGTCTGTTCATAGTTCAAGAGGAATATATTACTGATAATGTAAACAAGAGAGTGGCTGTGGAAAACACTCACTGCTGTATGGACCTGCCTCCCTGAGGATAAAATGCCCTCCAGGCTGTAACCAGTCCAATACTCTCTCTGTCATCACTACAGCTTCACGATAACTTAAGTTGCAGTACATGCACCCAGTGAACACCATGTCAAAGCTCTCCTTGGGAAACTCCACCCTGTAGACAGCCAAACGTAAAACATTAGTACGGTAAGTATATTTTGGTTTATATTATATACACACAGAAATATATATATATATATATATATATATATATATATATATATACTGTACATGCAGAAATATTCGTAAATAATGTAAATACACACACACACACACACACACACACACACACACACACACACACATCAGCATCAGCATCGTCATTATCCGAGTTCCAGGGCATTATAAGGCAATTAAGTTGAACAGAGAGTGAAAGTGTCCTCCAGTGCATCAAGATTTGTAAATAGGTACAGTAGATACACATAGCAGAAAAGAGTAAACCAGGGTGTCTAAAGGGGACAATAAAAGGACAGTTAACGAAGTGACGGAAGAATGATTTAGCCATGACAGCATTTCAGAATTTGCAGGACTTGTCGGCAGCTCGTCGTCGGGTGACGTCCACGAGGGAGTGATACCTCAGATGAATGCATGGAACAGACACACCACGGGGGCTGGTGAGAGTGTGGTGCATGCTGTTGGTGTGTTTCAACTAATGGTAGTGCTGAATGATGATGCTGGTGGGTCGTTGAGCATCACTTTAGCAAATACAGGTCCTCCCTGATCACCTCTTGAAGGACTTTCTGGACAGTCATCTTGGATACAAGGAGGCGAATGTCCTGGAGGGGGAGGTTCCAGGTAGCTCAGGCCAGGCAGTGTACCTAGTCATGTTGGGTGTGACCAACATGAATTGTAATCCAGATGACAGACTCTGAGATGGAAGGCATAAGCCTAATGAAGTCGGGTATAGGGGGAGGGGAGGAGAGAAGAGCATAGAACTGCTTAGGAATCACTGATGTGTAGGCCTGAGGATTACTGAGAAAGGAGGAAGCCAAGGGCAGAGATAAGAGCAAACATTTCACACCTCATACTGCTGGCCAAGTTGGGGAGACAGTGTGAGGTGGAGAAAGTAGGAGAAGAAGATTTAGTTAAGGCATAGCAAGCAGTCCACGCCTGGCCATTAGCAAGGACAGAACCTTCAGTATAAATGTGAACAGGATGGGTATAGTTGGTTTGGGCCAGTGAATGAAGAGTTTTACAAATGGAGAACTGAGGAGGGATACACGGACGGTCAGTACCAGTGGTAGTAGGTGTGTAATGAATAGATGTAGTTGTCCAGAAAGGGGCAGAGGGTTAGGGTGTGACATGGCCTGCTCGGATACTGGCAAGGTTTCTGCCAGATAGCTCGTGAGGAGAAAAATGTGGTGAATGAATTCTTTGGAGCCAGGAAGCCACATCGAGGACATTAGTGCACTACACTTGGTCGATGTGTTTAGTATTAGAGAGAACATTAACCATTTAGGTGATGTTTGGTTTCAGGGTTGAGAAGCCTCATCTTGTGATATTAATGCATGAACTCCCGGTTGTTGGGCTACGTATTTGTCCGAAATATACTTCCCAGAAATAAAGGTAAATACATGTAAATTCAAGATACAATCCTAACACTTGAAAAAAGCCAATAATTATAAACAGATATTTACAATTCCTGCTGTGATCCTTAGTGGTGGTGATTCCAGCAGGTAAGGTATTGGCTATCGCTTGCAACCGACAACTGGGCATCTCAGCGGGGGTTTACAATGAACATGGGCAGCCCTACATCATCGGTAGTTTCCTGCATCCCACCAGAAAAGGATTTAATTGTGCTTATGACCCTACAACCTCAAGCAGTTACATGTGACTTGGCAGTTCACAGAACATTCTCTCCAACCCAAATCCACATATGGATTTCGCACAGTCTTATCCTATAGCTACAGTACAAAGTATTTACATATTATATCATTTCAGCAGACGGATCTGATGGCCTGATCTGATTGTTATCAGAGTCAGAGCCACAGGTGTCAACCGAGCAGCACCCACATCCATTTGAGAACCCGTGTTCCATCTGCATTCCCCAGCTAGAGTCAACTGCAGCATCCACAGAAGGTTTGGTGTCTTCCATACACGAGGCATCTTCATGAGTCGAGTCTAGCGACGCCTCCAAATGATAAAGTTTGTCATGAGAACAATGAGTAATATGACCTAGCAGAGAAATCATGGCAATGCGGGGATGGCCATCATGTCGTGGGATCAGGGATACGATTCTCGCAATCAGCCACTGACCCCTGATAGACTCTCCATGTACCAGGATGACCTCTCCAACATGAGGTTTGCAGACAGGTCACCGATGGGAACTGATGTTCCACATCCCCAGAGTCTGTATTACTCCCCTATCCATCTTCTGGTGAGGTGATCTGAATTCGTCTCCTGTTTTGCCACACATGGTCCAGAGTGGCTGATGGGTCGACAGCCGACCAAACACGTCGAATCGATGTGATTCCAAAGTGGAAGCATGCAGGAGTTAGAGCACCATCTCTGCCATCCTTCATCAAAGTACAAAGGTTCAAGTGGAGAGTAAGCTTATAGAAAGTGGTAACGAATTCATCAAAGGAGTGGTAACACTGATGCAGGGTTAACTTGAGTGATCCCTTCACACAGGCCACCAGTCTTTTTCAGAATCCTCCCCACCGTGGTAAAGTTTCCAGGATGTAACACCAGCATGTGGAGTTAAGTAAAAGTCTGGACAACTTCTTGAATGGCTTGGTGCTGTCACTGACAATAAGGGATGGGGTCCCTCTAAGTGCACAGAAGCGTCTGGGAGCTAGCTGAAGTTCCCCTACTGTTTGTGTCCTCACGATTCTAGGTGGACAGCTCATAAGGTAACACAGATTATCATTAAACCCCACACTTTGGTTTCTGATGTCCCCATACATAGGCCCAAAGTAGTCAAAGCCAATTTTAGCAAAGGCTTGCAATGATTCCGTGCGGGATTCTGGTAGTGACCCCCCCTGGAGAGTGGTATAAGAGTCCTGGGTACCGAAGACGTTGTCTACATGCACTCACTGTCAATAGAACTATTATCTTCCTGACCAGATGCTCAGCGGATAACAAAGCTATAGTGAAAAATGTACTTTGGTGGGAACATTGACAGTGAGCCTCATCTACAGTGAGGACTGTGATGTGGCCAGGTCAGGTAGGATGATCATGAAGGGCTTATTAGTCTGTGGGGTGGCTCTCACTAGACAATCTTCACTGAGATGAGGTTGAACCTTCGATAGGGTGGAATGAGGTGGTACATAAGCCTAACTTACCAGGGGCTACAGTTCTTCATAATAGGTTTTCTCCTGCCAAAAGTGAAGTGCATCCCTTCATTCTTTAAGACGAGAGAGCCAGTTTTGCATTCTGCAGTTTGGTAACAAGCATCATGAGTGAAGCATCTTATCCATGCTGTATGGTTGACTGCCTGTTTGAGATTTGAAAGCAGTTGTGTTGGTGCCTTTCAGCTCCAGCTTTGATGCAGCACTAAGCTCAAAGTCTCGGATCACATCTTCATCCAGTGGTCTGGCAGCAGACAGGCTTGATCGGAATTCCACCAGTTTTGACTGGCAATCAGGTTACTGAAAGAGATGCCTCTTGTTCCTAGATCTGCAGGGTTGGCGAGGCCACTAATGTTGTGCCATTGCTCTGGGCTTGACAACTGGTGGATGGATGATACTCTGTTCTTCATGAACAGCTTTATGGGTTATTCAGTCTTCATCCAGCGAAGTACATCCATGGAGTCAGTCCATTACAGAATCTTTGAGTGATGAAGATTTAGCGCTTGGCAGACAGTACACATTGGCTTTACTTTGATCAAAGTCACCATAAGCTCAAGTCGAGGGATGCTCAGTGTCTGAGAGAGCAGTGGTAGTCTCCCTTTGGCTAACAGCAAGTGTGACTCCCCATCTTGGACAGTGTAGAGAGTTGTACAGTAAACCTTCTGAGATGTGTCTCAGAACACACAGAAGACAGTATCTGATGCCGCCAATGCACCACAGTAGCGGGGAAGTGACACCTATCTGATATTAGGGGATTCTGTTCACTATCTTCTTATTTCTGGTTGAAGAGCTTGAGAAAGTTCTGCCATCCATGATAGCTTAGCAGGATCCTTCCAGGTGTCTTGGAAGAGCATTTTACCCTAGATCAACCAAGAAGTCAGCATGTCAAGGGGGTCGAGGGATTTCAGTAACAAAGAAAAGTCCACTCTTCGTGTTAGGCAGTGACTTATGCTGTGGTATGACTACAGCCAGACGATCCATCATAGTATTCCGACCCATGCTGAGGACCTTTGAATTCTCGGAAGGTGTTCTTGTCCTACACATCTTGTAGAGTTCCATGCTAGCAGCAGCAAAAATGCTTCTCTTCCATTCTGGTATCTGCTTCATCAGCTGATCAAAAGAGACAGGTCACCCATGTAGATACCACACACGATCAGGTGCCTAAGATCTGGTTCTATGCTGGTGTGTTGATGGAAATGGGTGGTGATGGTTTGGAGCAACATGAAAGGAGAACAGGAGAGACCAAACAGGACTCGCTGGAGCCTGAGAACTTTATCAGCCTACAGAAACTGGTTGTTCTGGTAATCATTTTCTCTGATTAGTAGCTGATGAAACACTGGCTTTATGTCACCCAGGCAACCTACAAGATCAGCACGGAAGTTCAGGGTGACCGACAGAAGGCAGGACATAAGTTTGATACCAGGGTCAATGTAGGAGTTCAGACTTCTCCCTGTGCCGTCCTTGGCTGAGCCGTCAAACACCACTCTTAGCTTCCCATTTCGATGTATGCCTTGGTGGGGCAGGAAGAATACAGTTGCCCAGGTGATTGGGTGACTATTCAGAAGTGGAGTTTCGGTAAACACTCGCAAGGCAGTCATCATACTCCTGAAAGTCCTCTCCATCTAGATGATTTATAATCCGATCAGTCCTCACCCTTGTAGATCTCAAGTTGGACTCTGGTCAATCTTTGGAGTTCCAAACAAGGTTCATTTTGTTGTGCTATTCATCTTCATTCCACTTCAGTTCTGGGTAGCTCCTTTTGTCTGAAAATTCTCGGTCAGAGATTCCGGGATACTCCTGAAAATCCTGTCCATCTAGATGATTCATCATCCGATCAGTCCTCACCCTTGTAGATCTCAAGTTGGACTCTGGTTAATCTTTGGAGTTCCAAACAGGGTTCATTTCGTTGTGCTTTTCATCTTCATTCCTCTTCAGTTCCGGGTAGTTCCTTTTGTCTGAAAATTCTTGGTCAGAGATTCTGGGATAGTCTAGATCCCAGAAAGCATCAGCCCTATTTCAGTAGTAGGATTGGCGATGCAGTAGTGATTCCCTGGAACCTCCATGCACATGAAGATCATCTCGACAGATCGAAGCCTCTTTGAGATAGGGATCTGGTTCCAGAGGATGATGTCATACATCTGATCTGTCCCAATCAATATGTCTACAGATCCTGCACCGAAGTCTTTGGATCTGGTTCCAGAGGATGATGTCGTACATCTGACCTGTCCCAATCAATATGTCTACAGATCCTGCACCGAAGTCTTTGCCTAGCTGAATCCCATCCAAAGCAGTACATGGAGAATGCTTTATTGATGGTAGGGAGCACAGACGTTTCGCCTTCACAAGCAGAACTCTGATGAAGGACCACGTTTCAACCCCTCAGAGTGCCCCTCACATGGTCATACATTTGAAACTTCTCCACTAATTTCCTGAAAGCTGACACAAGCGAAGGTATCACAGTCTATCACAGGATGTCTCAAATCATCGGTAACCAAAGAATGTAAGTCGAGTCTTTTCCACAGTCGATGAGGAGGAGGACCATACGAGTGTACTGACCATTCACTGCAACTACCAGTGCGGTTGGGCTGTAGCAACATCCCTGGGTGGTGTCAATGTACCGCTGAAGCTGCTGCTCATTATGACGTGGTTGTCCTTGTGGAGACTGCATCTCAAATCCCTGTTGAGTGGACAGTTGATCTGAAATGCTCTGGTTTCCCTTAGCACCTGCAGTCCAGTTTTTCCTTTGTCCTTTGGTATCGAGACAAGGAATCTGACCGTCAGAAAACTGTTATTGCTTGTAGAGTAGCAAAGGGTGACAGTTGAGGTCCTGAATCGTGGCGATGGAGTGAAAAATGATGAGGTCTTTAGTTACTTGCCTGACATGTGATAGTTGTGCAGTCCTAAGCACTGGAAACATACAACTGCCTTCTTCATGACAGTTCAGCGATCATCCACAGAAATCTTCTGGAATTGGTTGCACTTGGATAGACCATGATGGGTGCAGTTACAAGCTTTACAGATCAAATCTTTCTTGGGAACTTCTGGTCAGAGTCGTTGATGGTAACATTCTTTCTTGGTGCTATAAACATTGGTGATTCGGAGTTTGTTGATGTCCCAACAGGTGGCTGTGCAGATTCTTCATGGTTGGACACCTTCTGTTGCAAGAACATGAGAAAGGCTGTAAGATCTGAATCTGAAACAGTGTTGATCTTCTTATACTGTGCCCACTGAGGTCTCCAGGTGTCAGGAATCCTATTCTTCAACACAGGTAGAAGAAGCTGACCATAGTTTTCCTCAGGGACTTTGAGAACTCTAAGAGCCCTGACGTTGGCAGTGAGGTCATCCACAAAACAGCGCAGGGACTTAAGGTTCCCACTGTCAGTGATGCGAGGGATGTTCGGGAGACTGGCCTTTGGGGACTCCTTCCAGAGGTCTTCTCTCACAAACCTGTCCTGAAGGATGTTGACAGTGATGGCATACATATCACTTGTTGTAACCAAGACTTGGATGAATCTAGCTGCTTCTCAATTGAGGTGTCCCTTATGATGAACTAGTTTCTTGTCTGGGGAGTACTGCCTGTTGTCATGGACAGCTACAGTAAAAAGATCCCAAAATTCTGGCCAAGCAAGGATGTCACTCTAAAATGTAGGAGGTGGAAATCAAGCTTTGGATGTCACCCTTAAAGGTAGGAAGGTGGAAGCCAAGCTTGATCTTACTGGTGATGTAGGGTGACTGCTGGGTGAGTCCAGGACTAGGTTGGCTCTCAGTGGCTTATCTAGACGAGCAAGCAGGCGTTTGGGCTTGAAGATGATTCAATCTAAATCTTGAAGGTGATGTGATTAATCATGGATGTCGTGTTTATCCAACTCATTCTGAAGACTCTGCATGAAGGTGAAGTGATTCTCTGCTAGGTTAATAACGTAAGCCAGGTCGTCCGAATCCTCTTGTTCTGGCTGGTTCCAACTCGCCCACAGGTCGTTCACTAGTTTGGTGGCCCGTGTCCGCACAGCAGTTCTTCGACTTTCCAAATCTTCTAGAGTTTCCCTACCCATGGTGACGCACTTTAGTAACAGAACACAGTACAATGCACATGTACACCATACACTATACACTGGGTTGACTGGCTGTTTACAGTGCATGGCCAGGTGGTGGTATACTATTTTAGATCTGCAGCTTCAGGTTCACAGCTGTAGGATCCGGTTCGAAGAACAATGTTTGGTTTCAGGGTTGAGAATCTTCATCCTGGGATATTTATGCATGAACTCTCAGTTGTAAGGTTATGTATTTGTCCGAAAGCACAGAAGTACACTCCTCAGAAATAAATGCAAATACATGTATATTCAAGATACAATCCCAAAACACTGAAATTACAATTCGTGCTGTGGTCCTTAGTGGTGGTGTTGGTGTTGGTGTTGGTGACTGTGGCAGGTGAGATACTGACTACCGGCGGTGACCAACAACTGGGCATTCCAGCCTGGATTTACAATGAACATGCACAACCCTAGGTCATTGGTAGTTTCCCACATCCCACCAGAAGAGGACTTTATTGTCCTTACAACCCAACAGCCTCAAGCAGTTACATGTGAATTGGCGGTTCAAAGAAAAAGTAGAAAAGGACAGAACAAGGGTTGAAATGTGGTCAGACATTGAGTGGAAAAGCAGGCACCAAGTATGTGAATGCAATCAGTAACAGGACACAAGTGAATTCACTCAGCATGTTGACTACTCTCGTAGACCAGGGACAGTGAAGAATGCTATGCATGGCTTGATTTTATACCACTTCATGAGGTTGAACCTGTTTGGGGAAGACAAGGGAATAAAACGTACGAGCAATGGGAATTCTGATTCCCAGTGAGCCACTAGTAAGGATGCCAAGGAGGTCAAGTCTGTTAATGTAATGGGTGCAGATGGTGGAGACAGAGGGGGTTAAAGGGTGAAGAAAGAGGGATGCTGAGATTTGTACATTCCTGTACAATTTCAAGATGACAGCCGAGGAGGGTGGCATAGGGTGTATCATACTTTTCACCTTTTTTTTAAATAACTAGGGGTATTAAAAGGCTGTGGTTCCACATGTTGAACACAAAGGAGAAAATTAAAAATATTCTAATGACCTTTACCTACATCAATCGAAGTCAGAAAAGGTCAAAATAGGTATATAAAAAAAAATCGAAAATGATCGTGTAATACATTAAAATAAAGAACCCAGCGAGGAAATCACAAATTCACCCATAAAAACTATGAAATTCTACTTAAATATGATTTATATGGTTACAAAGTTCAATATCATAAAGTGTATTAATCGTTTTATTCTCTTTCAAGTGCTATTTCATGTTCTTGCTCAAACTACGGTAACGCTACTGTTATCACTCTGCCATCCATCCCCCTCCCCCCTCCTTCCATAGAGGTGAGTGCTAACCAGCCTTACTGGAATAACTTTATAAATTGTGTATCTTAATTTCTCTTGACATTTGAGATCATAATTAAAAGACTGTTTGATTCCAATTGCTATGTGTGTAACATTGCCTTGTGTTATTTGTTACAGGCTTATTGCTGATACAAAATGGCAGAGTCACAAGTCAGAACAAGAACAAAATCAAGTTCTCACCTTAGTAATTTTGTTGGTGCTGGGCAAGAAATACTTGTGTCTGAACTTCCAACTGTGAGGGATATCCTACGGTTTGGAATCTACTTGAGGGATCAAAGTACAAACAGAAGGAATTACCCAGTGAATCAGTTGGTGCAAGACAGCTACCCTAGTCTGATATCTCAGTGGAGTAAAGCTAATCCCCTGTTCAACCTCCGGTTATTAATGAAAAGGTGACCATTATATCAAAGCTCAGGGAGATCTGGAATCAGGCGGTTAATTATGCTTTAGGGAAGGGGAAATTAAATGTCAAAGAGAGATTTAATGTAAAGATGGACAAATTGTTTGATGTTTTGGCTTGTAAGTGTACAGTATTAAGCTGTGATGATGTTACCTGCCAGGGCTGTGTTGTCAATGCCATGTTTCATGTTCCTGCTCTAGAGATAAAAAAAATTCCATTGAAAGAACTATCATACATTAAAGGGCAGAGAGAGAAAGTTGGCAGTAAAGGACCCCACCAAATGGGAAGCCCTGATCTACCAGAACACAGGAGACAAGAGAAGAGGTTGGAAAGACGGGAGCGGGATAAGAGGTCAGAGAAAAGTAGAAGTAGCACTAGCAGAGAACGTGATGCAATAGCAACACAGAAGGCAGCCAAGAAAGATGTTGAAGAATATTCAGATGAGGAAATGGAAGACTATGTTCCCAATATTACAGAAGATGAGATTTATGGCGACTCTGACTCTGAACCTAAGCCTGGGCCTTCATCTAGACCAGCGGGAAAGAAATTATGATAGTATTTGGAACATTGCCATTGCGAGTGTAAGGTATGGAGTAGGGCTTCGACCAACTGCAGCAATAGCTACTGCAGCGCTAATCGATGCAGGAATTATTACCAAGGAAGACCCATCAAAGGTAACCGACGACAGCAAGGTGCAGATGGCACAAGAGAAATTGATGAAAGAGCTTGACAAGGAATTTGATTTAAATTGCAAGGAAAATGGAGTTTCTTGTATACTTTCTGATGGGCGCATCGACACTACAAATGTTATGATGGAAGCTGAAGGCAGTGATCAAGTATACCCTGCAAAGATAAAAGAAGAACACAACAGTGTAGTGAGTGAGCCTGGAAGTGACTATCTGTTTCACTTCACACCAGCTAAAGCAACCAAGGAAAAAACTCATGCAGAGCAAATAGCGCAGACTATAATGACTCGTTAAAAGAGAGAGATTTTGATAAGACCCTGTTGGCAGTAGGAGGTGACTCGACCAATGTAAACACAGGTGTCAAAGCCGAAGTTATGCAAAAGCTTGAGCTGCACCTAGGAAGAGAGCTGGTGTGGTTGGTATACAACTTGCATACGCCATCTTATCATCAAGGTTGATGGCCTTACCCTCTCAAATAATACCTTCTCTGGGCAAATAGGCGGGTTGCTTTCTTTAGCTACAGATTTAGATATTAACCAAAACATCACACTCATCTGTGTAGGCCCTCCACTTATTAAATTATCTGAGGAAGTAATCCATGACTTATCTACTGATCAACATTACAGCTAAAGAATTGTTACTGCTATTCGGGAAGGAGTCTTGCCTCAAAAGTTAGCCTTGCGGGAAATAGGACCTGTAAATCATAGCAGATGGCTAACCACAGCCAACAGAATCCTAAGGCTGTATATCTAAAACCATGGGTTAGAGGGCGAGGACTTGGAAAATCTTGAGATCTCTGAATTTATCATAGGTGTCTACTACCCGTGCTGGTTTATGGCAAAAGTTAAGCACTCATCGATTGAAAGGCAGAGACATGTTCTTTTTCAATTAGAGTGCCTTTAATCTCAAAGAAAAGAAGTGATTGATATTGTCATGCCAACTGTCAAATAATCTTCTTGGTATGCACATAGAGAGAATATAATTCAAACTCTGCTGTATTCTGATGAACAAAGAGAGAGGATTGAGGTAATGAACAAAATTCTTGAAATCAGAGGAGAAGGTGAACCAGAAGAAGAACAAGGGGACTCTTCAGTTAGGTTGAGAAAAACACATAAATTCTGAATCCTTGACTTAACAGACTGGGAAGATAAATACGAGCCACCTCTCACTTGCCACCTTACTACTTCAGAGGTGAAAAAATTCATTGACTTTCCAATGGAGGTAACAGATTGGCGACGCCATACACAAAGCATCAAAAGGGTGGTGATAATGGTCACTGAAAATTCGCAAAATACTTCATGCATGAGAAAAGAGATGGTGGTATTCGGGTTCAGGTATTCAGCAGGAGCTAATGACAAAAAATCAAACGAAGCAGGACCGTTTGAATCTAATTGATTAAATAATTGAATATGCACTTTTAAACATTGCATAGGGAGAGAAACATTAAGTTTGTTCTTTTTTATATATACCGAAGCACTTCGTAAACTTGAAATTTAAGTAGAATTTTTTTTTTTTTTTAACTTCATGTATAACTGAATATTGCAAATTTCCTTTTCATTGGTGGGCTTGAAATAACTACTTATCTACTTAATTATCATTGCATGTGTCTCAAGTGATGTGCAAACAGTTAATAAATATGTAAATATGATTAGGCTTTGCTAATTTCAATTATTTCCCATATATCATTCAATACCGTATAATGCGATAAAACGTGCAACTTTCAAACGCAAATTGATGTAGGTAAAGCTTGTCCTATCAGAAAAAAAAAAAAAAGGTCATATTAGAATTCCTCGTCGAAAACCACATTAAAATAGCACCCCTCTTGTTTGAATTTCTTTAAAATTCATTTTCACACCTGAGTATGATACACCCGAGGAGCGAGTGAACACTTGGTTTTGCAATGTTGATGATTAACCCATAAACAGAGGTAGCATGGCCAAACTTAACTACAAGATACTAAAGCAAAGCAAGAGAAAAGGGGTGGATGCAAATATCATCAGCATAGCTTAGGATCAGAGTGGAACTGGGGAGAGGACCCAAAAAAAGAGAAGTTTGTTCTTGAGAAGGTTAAAAAGCATTGGTAGTCACTGACTACTCAAAAAAAAAAAAAAAAAAAAAAAAAAACAAGAGTTGCGATGCGGCAGGTAGCTTTCAAGCCAGTGGAACAAGTGGTCAGAGACACCTAGGTAGGGAAGTTCATCAAGGATGATGTCTCTGCCTGCAACATCGAAGGCTGCTCTGAAGTTAATATAGGATGTGCATGAGGATAATATGAGGTGAGGTTCTAAAAGCCAACATTCTGTTACAATCTGGGAGGAAGCCAGAGAGATGAGAGAGTTGATACCACACAAGATCGCAGAACCTAGGCAAAAGAAAACTTTCGAGGACCTTGCACACACAAGAAGTGAGAGAAACAGGACAGGAGTTAGGATACTGAAGCCTAGGGATTGCAAAGATTGTGCTATGGATTAAAGCTTCGGGGAGAATGCCTTCAGGTATCCTTAAATTGGGCAATGCCAGTAATATATCATCATGAACTTGAACAATAAGTCAGTGTGGAATGGGTGATCCCATCATCACCTGGAACAGTTGCTGTGCCATACGATAGTGCAAGGTGCAACTCATCTCTGTTGATGGGGAGGTCTTCGAGAGAGGAGGGTGTGGTATGGGCATTGCAAGCTAGCCTGTTTCTGCTAACAGCCAAAGGTGAGCCCTGGTGGGAGGAGGCAGGAAAGTCAGCTGGGACTGTGTGGATCATTCAGAAGAATGATTGTTGGCATATTTCTCCGGACTGTGATCGAGAGGGAAGAAGCACGACTCACGAGACTGAATAACTATGTAACAAGCCGCCACATTCTACTGTAGATCGAGGAGTGTGAGCGTTAACATGCTGGAGTAAGTCATGCCAATTCTCGTGTCTAACACTGTGTTTAAGATTGTGTGAGGACCTGGCAGCAGTGAGATAAGCTTGGAGGTTGTCAGCTGTTCGGTCAACGTGGTACGTTGCTGCCACATGCTGCACCTCCCCGTCACTGTCACGTTGGAGGCGATCCCGCACTCATTCACCCAACTGATGTATAGAGGATCTCTTACTGTTGACTTACAGCAGACAATGAACTTACAATTCCTGCACTATGGGAAGTAGGAAGGCATAAAACGTAGTTGTTGTAGGTGACTGACTGACAAGCAGGTGGTTACTTGGTCCTTAACAGAGTGCTGCAAAGGAGGAGGGATGTTAATCTTTTTCCAGACATGGCATTGCTGAGAACCTGGGATTGGGATGGAATACGTGACAAGGATGGCACTATGGTCGGACATGGAGAGTGTTTACTGTGTCGACAGGGTCAGTGTGCTGTACCAAGTTTTGAAAAGATCGAGATAACCACCTCCAGCGTGAGTGGGATGAATGGGGAAAGGATGCAGTTGATATTTAGGGGCAAAGTCATGTAGGTAATTACCTGCAGGAGAGACATGGGAACCATCAGTGTTAAATGTGAGGTAATAAAGTCACAAAATCCTCAGTTTATTCAGACAGTATTCACTTATCCACTGAATTTTGTATGATATTCTCTTAAATACAGGAATTTGCGGGGAGGTAGACTGTACAGAGTTGGGTCTTTTGTAGCATATATCCAGCGTCTTTAGGTATATGTAAGTTTATCTGGTATATAATAATCTCATAGAAAAAAAAAACAGACTAAGCTCTAGGTTATAAATTTTATAATCTCTTGCCGTACATACTGTATATATGTATACACACACACACACACACACACACACACACACACACACACACACACACACACACACACACACACACACACACACACACACACACACACACACACACACACACACACACACACACACATATACAGTATATATATATCTATCTATCTATCTATTGCCAGACGCCTCAATCCCGTTTGGGGTGGCCACAAACAAATCGCCTCCAAGTCGCCCTGTCCCCCGCCATTTCACTGCCCTGCTCCCAACTCACACCCCCCTCTCTCATATACCTCTCCACCCCATCCCTCCATCTCATCCTCGGCCTCCCCCTCCCTCTTCCCCCCTCCACCTCACTCACATACACTCTCTTCGTCAGTCTTTCACCCTCCATCCTCTCCACATGGCCAAACCACCTCAGTGTGTTCCTCATAACGCTTCCTGTCACATCCACATCCACACCACAATGCTCCTTTATATCCTCATTCGTCAGCCTGTCTCTCCACGTGACTCCACAGGCTCCTCTTAAATAACTCATTTCCACTGCTCTCACTCTTGACTTGTGTCCTTCCAACAATGTCCAAGCTTCACTTCCGTACGTTAGAGTTGGTATCACAATACTGTCATGTAGTAACTTTTTCACTTCCATGCTCACCTCCCTGTTTCTTATCACTGCTTTCAAGGAACCAGCAACCTTTCTTCCCTGCTGTACCCTTTCACGCACTTCACCCTCCAAACCTCCATCCTTACTCATCACACTACCCAAATACTTAAACGTACTCACATTTTCCAATTCCTCACCATCTAACCTCGCTGTACATTCACTAACTTCACCTCTCTCAAAGACCATCACTTTACTCTTCCCTACATTCACCTTTAGGTTCCGTTTCTTACACACTCTCTCAAACTCATCCACCAAGCCTTGCAGCTCCCCTTCGTCTTCACTCAACAACACAGTATCATCTGCAAACAACAGTACAGGGAGTTTCCAAACACTATCCTCTCTCACCAGGGCCACTCCAACATCCACTACCCTACCTTGTACCTCTTTTATTACCCCATCCATGTACAGATTGAACAATCATGGAGACATGACACATCCCTGTTTCAAACCAACTTTCAAAGAGAAAAATTCACTTAGTTCACCATCCACACGCACTGCAGCCTTCGCACCATCGTAAATACTCTTTACAGCATTCAACAACTTCCCATCTACTCCATATATTCTTAACACTTTCCACAATCCTTGTCTATCCACCCTGTCATATGCTTTCTCCAAATCCATGAAAGCCGCATACAACTTCTTTCCCTTCTCTAGAAACTTTTCCACTAAAGATCTAAGAATGAATATCTGATCTACACAACCTCTTCCCTTCCTAAAGCCTCCCTGTTCTTCTCCAACTAATTTCTCTGTTCTTTCTCTAACTCTGTCTATAAGTATCCTACCATACACTTTTCCTATTATACTAAGAAGACAAATGCCCCTATGATTACCACACACTTCTTTTTCCCCTTTTCCTTTGTACAAGGGAATAATTATACCTGACTTCCAATCCTCCGGGACTCTACCTTCCTCCCAGGCCAATCTGCACATCTTCCACATCCATTCTACTACTATCTCTCCCCCATGCTTCAGCATTTCACCACACACTCCATCAATTCCTGGGGCTTTCCCCGATTTAACTTTCTTCAGTGCTTCCACAACTTCTATCCTAATGATTTCTTCCTGTCTTCTCACCTCCCTCCTTCTCCCAGCCATTCCTCAGCCACTTATACTCACATTACTTCCATCCTCTACGTTCAACAATTCCTTAAAGTGTTCTCTCCATCTGCTCACTTTGTCTCCCTTCTCCACTAGTAATCTACCATTTTTATCTTTTACTCCCCTGCTAACTTCACTTCCACCCTGTCTTACTCTTTTCACTTCTCTCCAGAACATTTTCTTACAGTCCCTCCACTTTACACTCAAATTCCTTCCAAATTCCTCATCCACTCTCTTCTTACTCTCTCTTACTAATCTTTTCACCTCTCTCTTCCTTTCCACATATAACTCTCTCTTCCGCCTCTCAACTTCTTCCACGCCCTTATTTCTCACCCATTCATTGTATGCTTTCTTCTTTTGTGCCACAGCTTGTTTCACCTCTTCAGTCCACCACGCTGTTCCTTGCACCCCCCTCCGTCTTCTCTTCCTTCCACACACCACATCACATGCTGCACATATTTCTTCTGTAAATATCTTACATACACCTTCCACGTCTCCCATCTGCTCCAATTCATATTTGCCCAATCGTTCCTCCACTTCTCTCTTATACTCTGCCTTTTTCTCATCCTCTTGTAACCTTTCCACTCTCCTTGCAACTACTCCTTCCTCTCGTCTTTCCCTTCTTCTATTCCTCCATCTCACTTGCATCCTAATTCTGGCCACCACCAAGTAGTGGTCAGAAAGTCCACTCCCCCAACCTCTATACACTCTTGCATCCTTTACACATCTTCGCATCCTTTCATCCACACACACATAATCAATCATTGCCTTCCTTTCATTCAGTTCACCACCCACCCTTCTCATCACTCGCCATGTATACCTGTGGATCATTTTATGCCTGAAGAGGGTATTGGCTATCACCAACCCCCTCCCAGCACAAATGTCCACTAACGCACACCCATTCTCATCTATCTCAGCAGGCACACCCCACTCACCAATTATTCCATCCACCTTCACATTACCAACTTTACCATTCATATCACCAATCAAAAACACTCTCTCATTCCTTCCAAACTTTTCCATGCACACTTCCACATTTGTCCAGAACTCTTCTCTCACTCTTCTAGCACGATCTTGCGTTGGCGCATATACACACACACAATCGCCCACATTTGTATTCCAACTTTCAACTTTACCCACACAATCCTTGACCCAACTGATCCATACTGTCTTATGCTCTTCTTCCATCTTTTATTCACAACTATACACACTCCTTCCTTTGCCCTCTCATTCTCATCTACTCCTGCACATATACCCCATCCATACTCCCATTCTCTCACACTTTCTCCTCTCCATTTTGTTTCAGTTATTCCACATACATCCACTTTCGCACCCTCAAGCACCTGGACAATCTCTCTCTCTTTCACCTCATCATTCGCTCCTCTTACATTCCATGTACTCATTACCAAGTCCTTTGTCCGGTCCTGGGTCGTCATCGTTTGGTCAGTCCTTGTCCGAGGTTTCTTGTTTGTTTTTTTAGTTAGTTGTTTTCCGGGGAGGGACACTAACCCTCCGCCAACCCTTTTAGTCGCCTTTTACGACAAGCAGGGATACTGGGGGAGTATTCTTGAAAACCCCCCTATATATATATATATATATATATATTGTACAGTATATGTGTGTGTGTGTGTGTGTGTGTGTGTGTGTTGGAGAAACACTTACATGTGTGTACCTGTGTGGGCAATTTTTAGTGCTTTAGTCAGGTAAAAAACCAATGGCTCCTAGACAGGAGCCAGGTATCGTGTTGCTATACCATGGCGTGATGAAAGTTAAGCTATGTGAAAATTATGAAGAGTCAGGTAAATCCATTATAGGAAGACATTCTTCAGCGCAAATCCAGATGATTACACATATTTCAGAGTCACCTTTATTTTTGCTTAGCCCCACGCAATGCGGCATGAGATATAGCAGTGTTAACCCGCCGCGTGCCATTGCCTTTTTAGAACAGTCTGACATAATTCCGCGGACAGTGCCAGTGCCATTTAAAAAAAGGGTTAAAAAACACACACACTGTGACCGGATTTTTCACGATTTGAGGGTAAAAATTGGCAGGCATGTATTGTAACTGTTCCTCTACTATCCCCCAGGCTGTCAAGGCCATACATTCACTCGCTCCCCCCCCCCATGCTCGCTCTGCCTCACTCTGCTTGTGTGCCTCACCCAATGCTGTACATAGTGAAAGCATTTTCAAAATATTTTCACGTAAATGTAATTTGTAAATATTTTCTTGTAAGTGTAAGGACTATACAGTGAAGTCAAGCTGTAAATACCTTCTTGTAAGTGCCAGGACTGTACATAATGAAGTCAGGTTGTACCTATCTTCAAGTAAGTGTAAGATAATGCATTCACAGTGAGAAAGACACACAAATTGTGATAGATGCTGAAGTAATAAGTGATCAGAAAAGTGTACTGATCATTGCTATACCTTCCCAGCATAAATATCTGAGTAAACCTTACGTAACTTTCTCTCAGTTACGTGGTGAGCGTGGGAGAGAGGATATACCTGTATACGAGTATGCAGGACTCAATAAAACCCATATCCGAGCTTTGGTGAGCATTTTCATGGTGAAATTAGTTTTTTTCACATCAAAATCTATCATTTTAGCCAATTAAAAAAACAAGGTCAAAAAATGGCCGGCATGGAGGCGACCCATAGGGCTAAAAGTAGCTGGCATGCAGCGGGTTAATCTGTCCCATCCAGCACAAGCGCCTTCCTATATGCTGGAGAAACACACATTACATGTGTCATCGCCTGGGTTCGTACTGAAATAAATCTCCCCATAATGGATTCACATGATTCTTCATAGAGTTCAGGCGGCACTGCATTTAACACACCGTGGTATAGTTGCATGGTGCCTTTCTCCTATCTAGGACTCCCGGGTTAGATTCCTGACTAAAGCATGAAAAATGTTCCATATCTATCTATGTATATACAGTATATATATATATATATATATATATATATATATATATATATATATATATATTTATGTGTATCTGTGTTACAGTGAATTTGCGAAACAAGTGATTTGGTAAAATCTCTGGTTAGTTTGCAAACTCACCGACAATCCTGTGACTGTGCGAAATTACCGTCAATGTCCAGTTATTTGCAAGATCTCCAAAAAATTAGCGATTTTTGCCAAACTTACTTTGTAAACTCACGGAAAATAACGGGGACTTTGCAAAATAAGGATCACCTTCAAACACTCTGATATTTTGCTAATTCACTATTATTCTAGTCATTTAGTTCAGAAAAATCCGAACAGGCTCTTTACTTATATATTTATTTATTTATTGACGAAATCGCCAGTCTTCTATTCGGTAAGTTTGAGGAAGCACCGAATAGACTCCGACAGACGTTCGATAAGTGCACAAATATCACCTTGGCTCTTGTAAATCTGTACCTACAAGTCCGTGAGGAATGTTAGTTGAAGAGACAATGCGTCAACAAGTCATCATGGTCAAATCATGACATTTGAAAAACATGAACTTACGGTAATATACTACAGCACTTTTCCTATGCCATACTTTCATAATAATAAGTGAGTTATTTATAGATAGATAGATAGATCGATCGATCGATATATATATATATATATATATATATATATATATATATATATATATATATATATATATATATATATACATATATATATTATATAAACATATACATATATATATATATATATATATATATATATATATATATATATATATATATATATATATATATATATATATATACAGTATATATATATATATATATATATATATATATATATATATATATATATATATATATATATATATATATATATATATATATATCAGACGTGGCCCAGTGGGTTACAGTGCTCCGCTCTGACCTAAAGGTCGGAGGATCGAATCCACCCAAGGGTCACTGGTAGACATCAGGAAGCGCATCCGGTCATAAAATACCACATACTCCAGTCCAAAAGTCCTCTACCCAGGGGCAACGCCTTAGCCCTCTGGGGATACCTGGCGTAAATTCAAACTATTATTATATATATATATATATATATATATATATATATATATATATATATATATATATATATATATATATATATATATACAGTCGTGGCCATAATTAATCACATGTCTTCCTGTACCCCGTGAATCAGGCAGGCTCCTTTATGGCGGCAAGGTACAGTGGAGTAAGAGGGGATGAGAGGGAGGGGTCAGAGAAAGAAGGAAAGGTGGGTGGGGGGACGAATGATGGTGCTGGGGTGGAGTGAGGGAGCGGAGGGAGGGTAGGTAGGTGAGGGAGAATTAAATGCAAAGTTGTGGCTACATAATTTGTCTATATCCCCGGTGCTGCGAAGCCTGCACGAGGTTTTTAAAGCATAAGGACACTGGACTACTTACTAAGGCCTTCCTGGTTTCTTTGGCTTGACCAGTGTCCGTAAACACTGACAAAGATATATTTTGGGAGTTTGGGGTAGGGTTTTGTTTCATTTTCCCTCTAACAGATTATGAGAGATATCGTTATCCACCCATTAGCACAGACCAATTTTATTTACTTTTTATGCAGTTATTTTAAATAGTCTTTTCGTACAGAGATGTCATTAAATAATTATTGAATTGACATGATAGTGACTGTATAGAGGGGGTGTATACCGAGAGGATGATTATATTTACTGTGGACACAGTCATGTCAAAGGTTGCATATAATATTTATTTCCAAAAATTAATTACATGTAAGAGTGGAGGACGTTTCTTACACAAACATTACGGAAGTCAAAGCCATCCAAATTCCAATCTGCGTCTGAAGTCAAAATACATGGATAAATACAAATATCTGGCTCCGCATTAATGTTTAATCTGTCACGTCAGTATATTTCTCTCACGAGTCAGTCCTTGATATCACCACCTATTTAAAGCTTGTTATCTGACGCCGCTAAACAAGGTGTGATGCAGCATTATCTACCGAATATTAACTTCTTTATATGATGCCCTGAACTAAAGAAAATAGACAAATTATGTAGCCACAACTTCGCATTTCATTCTCCCTCCCCTACCTACCCTTCCTCGCCTTCTTCACTCCACCCGAGCACCATCGCTCGTCCCCCCACCCACCTTCCCTTCTCTCTCAGCCCCTCTTACTCCAGTGTGACTTGCCGCGCATGAAGGAGCCAGTCTGAGGCATGGGGTACAGGAGGATAGGTGATTATTTATGGCCACGACTGTACATATGCACCCACACACACACACACACACACACACACACACACACACACACACAGAATTTGATCTGACTGCTAAGCAAAGTCAGGAGAACAGGGAGTTCTGCTTCATTCTAAATTACCAACATTACTCGCAGATGTCTGTATGCCTCCGACCTTTGAAGTCGAAGACTGTTGAGGAGGTGGCCTACCACCCGGTGGACTGCGTAAAGGAATTCCTCATATCCTAGAACCAGACCATGGCCCAGAGTCTGCTAACAAGGTATGCTAAGGTAATTTGGGGAAAGGGTATGACAAACAAACTATGATCCAAAATATCACAGTCCAGTTACTCATGTTTGGTCCTATCTTGTTGTGGTGGTTGAAGTAGTCCTAACTCTGTGACCAGGGTGCAAGTTGGTCCATGGCAAGCCAAGCCATTCACAGTCACAGGGCTCTGTGGAGAGAACCAACAATGATGCCGAAGCCCTACTTAACTGCTTGCAAAACGATAACACCATAAGAGGCGAAGTCGGACAGAAACCACGTTTTCAGATTGCCACGTCAAATCTGTCAGGCGAGGCAAG
The DNA here is from genome assembly GCF_032717465.1 of Coenobita brevimanus. Taxonomy (NCBI): domain Eukaryota; kingdom Metazoa; phylum Arthropoda; class Malacostraca; order Decapoda; family Coenobitidae; genus Coenobita; species Coenobita brevimanus. The sequence goes on along the minus strand of NC_136968.1, from coordinate 16,852,836 downwards.
GGAAGCTTTGTGGATGCAGCAGCAGCTTGCTGAAGCATTACACACTGACACTGAAGATGTGCTTCAGTAAAAGAAGACAAGTCTTCTTGAAGCTGCAAATGCAGACTCCATGGGGCAAGTTCGGACGCTCGAGATTTTACCAAGATAATAAACATGTTGCTGGTTCCGGGTAAACATGGCAAGTGCACTGTGCCATATACTTAATGCATATGGTATATATATCTTTTAATTTAATTTATCAGTTCCACTGATCAAGATGTCTATCTATCTATCTATCTATTGCCAGAAGCCTCAATCCCGTTCGGGGTGGCCACAAACAAATCCCCTCCACGTCGCCCTGTCCCCCGCCATTTCACTGCCCTGCTCCCAACTCCCCCCCCCCCTCTCTCATATACCTCTCCACCCCATCCCTCCATCTCATCCTCGGCCTCCCTCTCCCTCTTCCCCCCTCCACCTCACTCACATACACTCTCCTCGTCAGTCTTTCACCCTCCATCCTCTTCACATGGCCAAACCACCTCAGTGTATTCCTCCTAACGCTTCCTATCACATCTACATCCACACCACAACGCTCCTTTATATCGTCATTCGTCAGCATGTCTCTCCATGTGACTCCACAGGCTCCTCTTAAATAACTCATTTCCACTGCTCTCACTCTTGACTTGTGTCCTTCCAGCAACGTCCAAGCTTCACTTCCCTACGTTAGAGTTGGTATCACAATACTGTCATGTAGTAACTTTTTCACTTCCATGTTCACTTCCCTGCTTCTTATCACTGCTTTCAAGGAACCAGCAACCTTTCTTCCCTGCTGTACTCTTTCAAGCACTTCACCCTCCAAACCTCCATCCTTACTCATCACACTACCCAAGTACTTAAACGTACTCTATCTATATACCTAGGCTGCTTCCCCCAAGGAAAGGGAGGTAGCCGAGACAGGACGACACACTCCCCATTTACTCATCCATTCAAACACATTCATTCGCATCTTAGCCCCAAAGGGGAGAACGGACTGATCCTCACCGCACCACACCGCACAAGGGTCAACTGCGCAATGCAATCAGTGACATCCACAGCAGGGCCCGACAACAGAACTGGTTTACCCCTGCCACATCATAACAGACCCATCCCCTTACCCGCACCTGACCTGACTAGCTGATCAGACCAAATGCGGGAGAATATCCCCTCAGGGCTGCGTCATCACTTATTCATTCACAGTTTCTCTCCATTTATTTCTGTCACGCACAGCCACTCTTCCTTGCTCAACAGACATCCCTCTCACATCCAACGCTCTCTTCACACTGTCCATCCATCCTATTCGTGGTTTTCCTCTCAGTCTTACACCTCTCACATCAGATCTAGTTATCTTTTTCACCAATCGCTCATTATCCATTCTCTCCAGATGCCCAAACCATCGCAACACCCTCTGCTCAACTCTACCAGCCATCTCCCGAACAACTCCAGTTCTCCTTCGCACTTCATCATTTCGCACCCGATCCATATGCATCACTCTACACATACTCCTCAGACACCTCATCTCCATTACATTCAAACTTTTCCTCTCTGCTACACCCATATTCCACGTTTCAGCCCCATATAATGCAGTCGGTACCACAACACCCTCATACAGCCTTCTCTTTACATCCATTCTAAGCAAACGACATTTAAACACTTTTTTCATTCCTCCCAGCACCTTTCCTACTTCATTTATTCTAAACTTCACTTCTGCATCTATTCTTCCATCCACCGCAACATGTGACCTTAGATATTTAAAACAATCTACCTCCTCAAGCAACTCACCTTTCAAAACTATATTCATCCCCCTACCATCTATCAACCTCGTACACTTCATCACTTTACTCTTATTCTCATTTACTTTCAATTTCCTCCTTTCACACACCCTTCCAAACTCCTCTACCAACTGTCTCAATCTCTCCTCTGAATCAGTCACCAGTGCAGTATCATCTGCAAACAGCAGCTGCTTCAGATTCCACTCTCCACCATCAACATTCACCAGACTCAGACTTCCGCCTAAAACTCTTGCATTCACCTCCCTTACAACACCGTCCATGTAAATATTAAATAACCAAGGCGACATCACACATCCCTGTCGCAGCCCCACTCTCACGGGAAACCAATTGCTCACAGCATTACCCACTCTTACACACGCTCTACTATTTACATAAAAACTTTTCACCCCTTTTAGTAACCTACCATCAAGTCCATACAATCTTAAAACAGTTCACAAAGCCTCCCTATCAATTCTATCATACGCTTTCTCTAAATCCATAAATGGCCAAAACACATCCTTGCCTTTCGCTAAATACTTTTCACACACTTGTCTTACAGCAAACACCTGATCAACGCATCCCCTCCCTCTCCTAAAGCCACACTGCTCATCACCAATCACTCCTTCTGTACCCTCTCTAACTCTCATAATTAACACTCTACCATACACCTTACCTACAACACTCAACAGACTTATACCCCTAAAGCTAGTACATTCATACTTATCACCCTTGCCTTTATACAACGGGACCACACAAGCACTTGCCCAGTCAATTGGCACCATATCTTTCTCAAAGCACACATTCAACAATCGTACTAACCATTCAACAATAGTCACTCCACCATCCTTCGGGCATTCCACAGCACACCCATCCATACCTGCAGCTTTCCCTGTTTTCATCTCCTTTACTGCCTTCTCCACTTCCTCCTTCGTGATCAAAGAATCATTTAACTCTCCCAACACATTTATTCCTTGCACCCTTCCATCCGCCACAATCTCAGCCACCCTTTCCTCCTCTACATTTAACAATCTTTCAAAATACTCTGCCCATCTCTTCCTTACTGCATCCATTTCAACTAACATCCTTCCATCCTCTGATTTTACTCGTTCTTCCTTCCCAGACTCTCCCTTTCACACTCTTTTCACCTCCTTCCAAAACATTTTCTTATTCTGTTGAAAATTCTCTGTCAGCCGCCTACCCCACCTCTCATCTGCTGTCACTTTAGCATCATGCACAGCCCTTCTCGCTCTATTCCTCTTTTCCTTATACCTTTCATATGATATCTCATCCTTCCTCCGCAGCCACACTTCATACGCACGTCTCTTCTCAGCCACAGCCATACTTACTTCCTCGCACCACCATTCACTTCCTTTTCTTACACCACCACCCACACGTCTCACACCACACACCTCTTCTGCATGCCCCACCACAGCACTCTTAAACAACTGCCATTCCTCCTCCACGCTGCCATTTTCCCGATCTTTCACTGCGTTCCACTCATCTTTCAATTTCTCCTGATACTCTATCTTTTTCTCTCTTTTATCCAACTCACTCACTTTCAAAACCTCCCTGTCACACCTAACCCTCCTAGCTCTCACCCATCTATTACCTACTCTTAACTTTCCCTCCACCAGGTAGTGGTCAGACATACCTCCACCCTCCCCTCTCAGAACTCTCACATCCAACAATCTTCCTATTACATTCCTAGACACAACCACATAGTCCATCAAAGCTCTATCAACAACCCTTCCACCCTCCTGTCTCACCCATGTATACTTATAAATATCTTTCTTCTCAAACAGCGTATTCCCAATCACCATCTCTCGCTCAACACACATCGCTATCATTTGTTGCCCATTTTCATTTCTTCCAGGCACACCATGTATACCAACTACGCCTTCAACTGCTACATTTCCCACTCTAGCATTCAGATCTCCCATCATTACCACATTCACATTCGCTCCAAAACTCTGCAGACACTCATCAACATCATTCCAGAAAGACTCCCTCTCTTGTTCATCCCTTTCACCACCAGGCCCATATGCACTCACAAACACCCGCAACTCACGTTCAAATTTCGCTTTCACCCACATCAGTCTCGATGACACCTCCTTCCATTCAATCACACATTGCTGTACTTCCGGACTCACTAACAAGGCCACACCTTCTCTTGCCCTTCCTCTATCAACACCTGACAATCTTCCATTCACACTTCCAAACATAGATTCCCCCTTCCCTTTCATCTTCGTTTCACTCAAAGCTAACACATCCAACTTTCTTCTCACAAACATTCTCCCAATCTCCTCCCTTTTAGCCTCAATCGTACTACATCCACGCACATTTATAGACCCAATCTTCAGGGTACGGGGATAACTCCATCCCCCATCCCTTTCTCTGGCCTGTCTCTTTTTAGGAACTAAAAAACAGAGGAGGGGGTCCCTAGTCCCCTCACCCCGCCCCTTTTAGTCGCCTTTTACGACACGCAGGGAATACAGTGGCAGTATTCTTCCTAACACAACCTGGCCGCAGAGTAGTAGTATCACCCCATAGTGCGGCCAGGTTGTGTCCCCCCCGCCACAGGGGGGGACACAACCTATAACTATAATTCTTTGCGGCTAGAGGGAGGCAGCGGCCATATTGGTGATGATGTCAGTATTCTTACTGCAGACAACGCTCCAGTCCATCACACAATACTTACCAGTAACAGCGATTATAGTTGTCATGATAATTACCGACATGGCCACCGTTGATCCAAACTACCCTCTTCATGTATGTTGTGAAGGAATACATTTCATGCGTAAATGGGTGGTACCTGTTAGGTAATTAAATTGTGGTGAAATCAATTAGAAGTTGCATACAGCTACACCATTCCTGAGCGGTGCTTGTACTGTACAGTTACCTCCACTTGTAACGAGTACAGCAGATGGTGTGTTGGGTGAAATGTTACACCACTGTGTTTGTTTACATCGTAGTAATAGTAAGTGGGCATACCCGGCAGAGCTTCCCATCCGCTACAGTATCTAGTACCCACAGAAACAATGTTCCATCAAATCATACTCTGTATGCAAATACAAGTGTTTGCCACGTAGGTATAAAGGAAGGTAGAGAGAAAAACAAACAGTAATTCCCTTGGCACCCACCTTTTCTCTGACAGGAGGTGACTGTGAGGCGAGGTAGAATGGAGAGGAGGGGGCACAAGTGGTGGGGACGCATGTATCGAAACTTTGTCGTGTTTCGCTAAGAAGGATGCAGGATGTGATTATACAGATGTTCTGAGGTAATAGGCAAATCTGTGTATTGGATGAATGTTGGTCTTAATGTTCATCATACAATGTGGTGAACAACTGTAGCTGAGCATAAATGTTAGAAGATGAGATGTTCGGTGTCTCGAAACGTGATTCACCTGAGTCTAGTGAGTGTGCGACTCAACTGCTGTAACATTTTTGTGGCTTAACCAGGGTGGCAAATACTGATTCATGATTATGCATGTGACACAATGGTAATGCACAGCTGTGCATCATCCTGAGGAAAAACGATCATTATATTCGCAAACCATGGTATAAGTAGACGTCCTGTTGCATAGGATTATAGCCACTTTGAGTGTTTGACAGCTATTGTTGTGCGCAAATGTGCTGTCATAATACTGATGGATCACGCAGAGGTAATGAGAAAATGTATTTGCATAATGAATGCGTCTGGTATTATAATAATGGAAATAAAGGTTATGGGTGTCCAGTCCCCAAATGATGTCGCTTACTTCGAGTGATATTTCATTAGTTTCGATGGTTGTAACTCAACATCCACAAACAATGATCATCGATTATTATTTTCTCTTCAGCAAATTCATGCATCAGTTTTCATCAAGTATTACACATTCATGCCCTCCTTAGCTCCAGACGCATTAAATTAATCGCGTGTCTACACTCACACACCGTTCATCCAGAGGGAATAACATTTCCCTTAACAACACCAAAAATCACATATGTGTGTGATGACACTACTCCTACCTCCCCACCTCTTCATTCTCTCCTACTCCACATCAGTTCGCTTCCACACACACCTTCCCACCAAGCAGGGTGGTCAAGCCCTCCCACCCTCTCTATTCCAGGATTTTTTCGTTCCTCTCTTATTACCCCTTCCCATAGACAAATCTCTTCTCAAGTCCCCTCTTAACTACCGAATATTCTCTTGTATTTCTAATTGCCTTGAGAATATAGTTTTCAATGTTCACCATCGTGGAACACGGCATAACGGATCTCTGTTATATCAAAATCTATTGTCGAACTTTAGATTATTATGAATCTCGTTTGAGAGCTCTAAAAAAAAAAAAAAAAAAAAAACTATACTCTGACGAGGCTTCCCATCTACAATCTCCAGTACCACAGTGTCCGATACATGTTACACATACTCGTATTATAGGTCCTGCTTCCCTTTGCCCTACGATTGATGTATTGTGTGTCCATTGTCTGTCGTGAAATTGCAAGGATAGTATCAGGCCAGTATTCACTGTTACAATGGCATTTCAGTGGTGTGATGTTGCTAGGGAAAGTGCGTAGTATAGCCTTTTTTGTGCAGGGGTCCAGTAATGCAACTGGCCAATCCAGATCCATGTTAACACAGTAGATGACGTCTGCAACGTTTGTGAGTGGTAAACGGACACATAACGAACTGCAACACTGGCCACAATATGCATGTCTGTCCGATTCTGCCATTATAACACAAGGTTTTAGGATGTGGCCACGGCTGGACAAAGTATAACGGTGGCGTGGTGCTGCTGGGATAGTGTGAAATCACGTATAGTCTACGTGTGTTTGTGCAGGGAGTCTGGTAATACACTTCACCGACCTATTCACATTCATGCCAAGATAGCAGCCAAAGTCTCGGTTTTGGTGGCTATACTGACTGACCATTGAACACACTTTCACCTCCCAGCAGTCAAAATGATGTCCAGTTTACGGCTAATACAAACATTAAATAATACAGTGAACAATGCAGATTTATATGTTAAAGAGTGTTTTATGCACCGTGTCATCATACAGACTGATACCGTATTACAGCAAAGGATAAGCTGGACCTACGGTAGGATAAAGGTTGATTGCTGGTGGAGCGTCCAAGCAAACATAAGCAACACTGGTGCATAAACACCAGGATGGTACTACCCAACCACCGCCCTTCATGCAAAATGCCCCCGGGTTCTGAAGCTACCCAACGTTATCCAGTAGATTTATGGAAGGCCACTGGTAAGGCTGCAATCTCGTCGTAATGATGCGATGTCAGTATCAGGTTTCGTTACCCATTATACGAGGATTGGCTTGGATTTTTTTTGTGTGTATGTGTGTGACACACACACACACACACACACACACACACACACACACACACACACACACACACACACACACACACACACACACAGATTCGTGCATTCATGGTGTCATTACAAGTTGCTACAATACGACATAGTAGACTCAGGAAAGGATAGGGTGATCCTTGTCTCCCTGGGAGTCCTTCTACTATAACGGTAGCCTGATATCACCCACCTGTGACAGTGTGAGTATAACAAGCCTCCTTGTTTACAGGCTATTTTGATTGTGTATGTATATAAACATATAAAATACACACATATATGAAAAGATTGGACAAATATGCCATTTCCAGTGGAGTTCAGTTTGTTAGGAATGGTTTGTTGTTGTCATCGATAATTAAGTCGCATCCAGCTGAGTCTCAATTGGTAGGTGTAACTGGTTGTAACTGAGAGGAATAGTTTGTTGTTGTTATGGTCGATTGAGTACCATCCAGTTGAGTCCAAATTGGTAGGTATAATTGGTTTTTGTAGTCGGTCTTAACCTGCTACAGGCCAGGGGGGATCCAGTGAGCACTCTCTGCCCGTTTACGGCCATGGGATACAATTGTATCCGTAGCAGAATTAAATATTTCCCTTGAAAGACTATTTCTCCTTTCAGGTGTTTGAAGGAGTTATAGTGACGATGATACGTTTTCTTTAATGTCTTACATAATTCTATTTTGAAAAACCCTTGACTGAGGAATTTTCTTGTGATCTGTTGGATTCTTGTAAAGTTTTCGAAATTTGTACTTGCCTTTGCGACCCGTAGCAACTGAGACATGTATACACCGTATGCTGGAACTCTAGGTATGTTCCCGAAAAATTTGGGTATGATACATTTTCAAAATTATAATAATCTCTCTTACCATAGAGTTTTGTTGATATAAATTTGTTTTCTATTTTGATATTAATTTCCAAAAAGCTTGCTTGACAGTGGTCGGTGTTTTCTATATTTAATATTAGTGCTTCCAGATATATATCTTTTGTCCTTGCATTCATTTCTCCATGATTGTTTAAGGACATTAGATCATCAATGTATCATCTAGTTTTGTTAAATTTTTTCGCTACTGAATATTGAGCTATTGACATTCGTTCCATGCACTTGAATTCATAACTATAAAAGAATAGATTTGCCATGAATGGGGCTGGGTCTGTTCCCATGGGTATTCCTATGCACTGTTTGAAATCCATATTTCCACAAGTAAAAAAGCAGTTTTCTGCCAGGTAATCTGTCATATCTATTATCTGATCCTCTGAGAACGTCAAGTTTTTGCCATCTCTTTTATTTACCCAGTATCCTTCGTGTTCACCAAGTGTGATCAAATGCTTATTCAGTCATGTAAAAGCAACTTGCACTGTCCATTCCAATTTCTTTTGTATATCCTCGTGTTCGATCTTCGTGTATAACGTTGAAAAATCATATGTTGCTACGTTTCTTGCATTTCTTTTGTGGTTGATGGAAGCAATATCCTTTCTGCACATTTCTGAGTTATCACATATCCACATACAATTGAGTTCTGTATATAAATTTAGTTCATAACAATATCATTTGTGCTGCTTGTAAATCAATTTATAAATGTGTGATAGTTTCTTTGCCAGTAATTTTGTTGCACATACTCTGGAGGAAACTATGAATCTGAATTTTACAGGGTCGTTATGCATTTTTATTATCATCATCTACATCTATTCCGTGACTAGAAGAGTATGATGACTGCTTTTCAACTATCGTATTCTCTTTACTACTGTTGTGTACCGTAGGTTTCGCAGACTTGATCTATCATGCCCAATTCTTGTAAAAGTGTTTTTATGTAATATACTTTGCAGATGATTGCTGTATTATTATGTTCTTTGTCTACTGGGACTAAAACATACAACTTTTGCAAGTCTTCAAGATCTTTCAGTGCTTTCTTATCTTTGAGTACTGGTTTTGGCATTCTCCATCTAGAATAGTACTTCTTGAGTTTGCAGATTTTTTCATCAGCTTTTTGCATGACTTTTACTTTCCATTCCATCATAAAACACTCATTAAATTCTTGTAGTTTACACCATTCTGCAGCACATTTTTTGACTGCGATATGAACATTTTCTATCACTTGTTTCCAGTTGATTCCTCTAGCCTCCGGATAATTCTATCCTTGTTTCATTAGTTTTCGTAGTCTAATATTTTGTATTATGTCTACGTTGCCTGTTATTACATGCTGATGATGAATATCAATGAACTCTGAATCGTAACACTCACAATCATGATTTTGTGCTAGCCATTCTTTAATATCTAATTCTTCAATAGTCTTTTTGTAGTTTAATAATCTTCATATAGTTGGACCATACTGATATACGATCATTGGGGCTTCTTTATTTTTTAATCGAGTTGGAATGCTCTCATTGATATATGAAGACTTGAAAAGTTTATTCAGCTACCATTTTTCTATGCCTTTGTTCCAAACTGAATTTTACACTTTACTCTTGTGAATTACTTTTGCATATCTTCATTCTGTTTTTTTTTTTTTTTTTTTTTTTTCATGGGTTTGTAGTTCCCAAGATCTTCTGTTATCTCTGATATTTTTGAAAATTAAGAGCTTCCATCCTCATTGTGTAATCTTGTGTTTTGCACTAGCATGAATAATTCACCCAGCTCACACACACACACACACACACACACACACACACACACATATATATATATACAGAGAGAGAGAGAGAGAGAGAGAGAGAGAGACTTTTTATCGCTCTCTCTCACACACACAAAATCCCGGCCATCCTCGTCAAATGGGTAACGAGACCTGATACTGACATCGCATCATTACGACGAGATCCCAGCATTATCAATGGCCTTGTGTAAATTTACTGGATGACGTTCGGTAGCTTCAGAACCCGGGGGCATTTTGCATGAAGGGCGGTGGTTGGGTAGTACCATCCTGGTGTTTATGCACCAATGTTGCTTATGTTTGCTTGGACGCTCCACCAGCAATCAACCTTTATCCTACCGTAGGTCCAGCTTATCCTTTGCTGTAATACGGTATCAGTCTGTATGATGACACGGTGCATAAAACACTCTTTAACATAAAAATCTGCATTGTTCACTGTATTATTTAATGTTTGTATTAGCCGTAAACTGGACATCATTTTGACTGCTGGGAGGTGAAAGTGTGTTCAATGGTCAGTCAGTATAGCCACCAAAACCGAGACTTTGGCTGCTATCTTGGCATGAATGTGAATAGGTCGGTGAAGTGTATTACCAGACTCCCTGCACAAACACACGTAGACTATACGTGATTTCACACTATCCCAGCAGCACCACGCCACCGTTATACTTTGTCCAGCCGTGGCCACATCCTAAAACCTTGTGTTATAATGGCAGAATCGGACAGACATGCATATTGTGGCCAGTGTTGCAGTTCGTTATGTGTCCGTTTACCACTCACAAACGTTGCAGACGTCATCTACTGTGTTAACATGGATCTGGATTGGCCAGTTGCATTACTGGACCCCTGCACAAAAAAGGCTATACTACGCACTTTCCCTAGCAACATCACACCACTGAAATGCCATTGTAACAGTGAATACTGGCCTGAAACAGTCCTTGCAATTTCACGACAGACAGTGGACACACAATACATCAATCGTAGGGCAAAGGGAAGCAGGACCTATAATACGAGTATGTGTAACATGTATCGGACACTGTGGTACTGGAGATTGTAAATGGGAAGCCTCGTCAGAGTATAGTTTTTTAGAGCTATCAAACGAGATGCATAATAACCTAAAGTTCGACAATATACTTTGATATTACAAAGATCCGTTATGCCGTGTCCCATGACGCTGAACACTGAAAACTATATTCCCAAGGCAATTAGAAATAAAAGAGAATATTCGGTAAGTAAGAGGGGACTTGAGAAGAGATTTGTCTATGGGAAGGGGTATTAAGAGAGGAACGAAAAAATCCTGGAATAGAGAGGGTGGGAAGGCTTGACCTCTTCTTCGTGGCAAGGTGTGTGTGGATGCGGACTGACGTGGAGTGAGGAGGTGGGGTGTCGGGCGTAGTGTGTCATCACACACATATGTGATTTTTGGTGTTGTTAAGGGAAATGTTATTCCCTCTGGATGAACGGTGTGTGAGTGTAGACACGCGATTAATTTAATGCGTCTGGAGCTAAGGAGGGCATGAATGTGTAATACTTGATGAAAACTGATGCATGAATTTGCTGAAGAGAAAATAATAATCGATGATCATTGTTTGTGGATGTTGAGTTACAACCATCGAAACTAATGAAATATCACTCGAAGTAAGCGACATCATTTGGGGACTGGACACCCATAACCTTTATTTCCATTATTATAATACCAGACGCATTCATTATGCAAATACATTTTCTCATTACCTCTGCGTGATCCATCAGTATGATGACTGCACAACATTTGCGCACAACAAGCCAGTAGCTGTCAAACATTCAAAGTAGCTATAATCCTATGCAACAGGATGCGTACTTATACCATGGTTTGCGAATATAATGATCGTTTTTCCTCAGGATGATGCACAACTGTGCATTACCATTGTGTCACATGCATAATCATGAATCAGTATTTGCCACCCTGGTTAAGCCACAAAAATGTTACAGCAGTTGAGTCGCACACTCACTAGACTCAGGTGAATCACGTTTCGAGACACCGAACATCTCATCTTCTATCATTTATGCTCAGCTACAGTTGTTCACCACATTGTATGATGAACATTAAGACCAACATTCATCCAATACACAGATTTGCCTATTACCTCAGAACATCTGTATAATCACATCCTGCATCCTTCTTAGCGAAACACGACAAAGTTTCGATACATGCGTCCCCACCACTTGTGCCCCCTCCTCTCCATTCTACCTCGCCTCACAGTCACCTCCTGTCAGAGAAAAAGTGAGTGCCAAGGGAATTACTATTTGTTTTTCTCTCTACCTTCCTTTATACCTACGTGGCAAACACTTGTATTTGCATACAGAGTATGATCTGATAGAACATTGTTTCTGTGGGTACTAGATACTGTAGCGGATGGGAAGCTCTGCCGGGTATGCCTACTTACTATTACTACGATGTAAACAAACAGTGTGATGTCACATTTGATCAAACACACCATCTGCTGTACTCGTTATAAGTGGAGGTAACTGTACAGTACAAGCACCGTTCAGGAATGGTGTAGCTGTAAGCAACTTTTAGTCGATTTCACCCATAGAAGTGGAGTAAGTGTACCGCATTAGGTGGAAAGTGTTTAATGTATAGCATACAGTATCAGTTGTATGAGTTTATATTGGTATTATGCTTATGAATTTTTAATATGTGACCCCTTCATTATTAGTTTTCTGAAAGAACAGTTTCAGTGACTCTGAACTTGATAGTAAAGTACCTTCAGGAAGGTGCGACGGCATACCGGATCGGGGTTATTTACCAAATCAGCACCGAATCAGCACTTTTAATTAGTAAGTGTTTTAGATTTTATCACCATATAGGTTCATACACGCCGAATTATCTAAAATCCGCCAAATTTGCGTGTTTAATTTATCTTTTTTAAAAATCCGGATTTAAAGCGAAAACCCGCTAAAATTAGCAGAAGTGTTTCTCCTTTAGCTCAACAACTTACCTTGGCTTCTTCTACATTGTATAAATATTAATTTAACATACAGTTGCATTTATTTGCACTTTAAATCGGCATTTGTGCAAAACAGGAGTCTGTCAAGGCGTGCTGACAATCTGAAGTAGAAATATTCACTAACCTTAGCACGTTGTCGCTCTGAATCCTAATTTTCTATTAATAGTTAAAAGAGGTACAAGGTAGGGTAGTGGATGTTGGAGTGGCCCTGGTGAGAGAGGATAGTGTTTGGAAACTTCCTGTACTGTTGTTTGCAGATGATACTGTGTTTTTGAGTGAAGACGAAGGGGAGCTGCAAGGCTTGGTGGATGAGTTTGGGAGAGTGTGTAAGAAACGGAATCCAAAGGTGAATGTAGGGAAGAGTAAAGTGTTGGTCTTTGAGAGAGGTGAAGTCAGTGAATGTACAGCGAGGTTGGATGGTGAGGAATTGGAAAATGTGAGTTCGTTTAAGTACTTGGGTAGTGTGATGAGTAAGGATGGAGGTTTGGAGGGTGAAGTGCTTGAAAGGGTACAGCAGTGAAGAAAGGTTGCTGGTTCTTTGAAAGCAGTGATAAGAAGCAGGGAAGTGAGCATGGAAGTGAAAAAGTTACTACATGACAGTATTGTGATACCAAACGCTAACGTACGGAAGTGAAGCTTGGACGTTGTTGGAAGGACACAAGTCAAGAGTGAGAGCAGTGGAAATGTGTTATTTAAGAGGAGCCTGTGGAGTCACATGGAGAGACAGGCTGATGAATGAGGATATAAAGGAGCGTTGTGGTGTGGATGTGGATGTGATAGGAAGTGTTATGAGGAACACACTGAGGTGGAGGAGAGGATGGGGGGTGAAAGACTGACGAAGAGAGTGTATGTGAGTGAGGTGGAGGGGGGAAGAGGAAGGGGGAGGCCGAGAATGAGATGGAGGGATGGGGTGGAGAGGTATATGAGAGAGGGGGGTGTGAGTTGGGAGCAGGGCAGTGAAATGGCGGGGGACAGGGCGACTTGGAGGCGATTTGTTTGTGGCCACCCCAAACGGGATTGAGGCGTCTGGCAATAGATAGATAGATAGTTAAATATAAGCACAGTTTTTTGACGAATTTCAGATAATTAGGTTTATATGAACCTATATGGTGAAGAAAATATGTTCACAACAGTACGGACTGCATTCCAGCACTGGGAACTTCGGACGAGCAGCCAGGCACCACTGCTTTCTTTTATTGTTGTTGGCTGGTACACAAAGTAATAATTTCCCTGGTGTGCTTCTGTCTGTGCTCTTACACACTGGAACGAAACACTAGCAATTATTCCTCTTGTCACTGGGCATTCTTGGAGGTCAGAAATAAGCACTGTGTATGCAGGCTAAACGTAAAGAAAGTCGACTATGCTGCCTCAGTGTGAGTAGTGACGTCACGATCAATCAGAGGCCGTTTCAGTCACGTGATTTTTCAGCTACTTTATTTTATGTTCATGTACGTGCACAGTTTTTTGGGAAAAATGGTTGACAGTAAGTTTCTGTGCATTTTTTACCTATACAAGTATCTTACTTTAAGAGAATTATGACCAGAATCTCGTCTATCGTTGCTAGAGCATTAAGAATAACAGCTTGTGCAACAGCCGATGCAAATGCAGTTTTGCATGTCTGATATGTATCATCATAGTACTGTACCTTACGGTCAAAGATGGCACTATTCTTGAAATAAAATACTGTAACACAACGGACAAGTACCAATTGTTTCATTCACTCCTCCAGCTGTTCAGTGATTTCTTATTCTTAATTACTAGATTAATGGCGACTTCGCAAAATACTCAACTCAGTCAGAAGATTGTGCAAACTCACCGAGGTGATCGGTTATCTTGCTACGTCTCTGTTTTTTTTTTTTTTTTTTTTTTGGGGGGGGGGGTGATTTCACAAATTCACCGAAAAGATGTCGGTAGTTTTGAAAAACCATCGGTTTCCTGGGATGTTGCAAAAGTACGGGAGACTGACGGAAATTTCGCAAAATCACCGGGCTGTTGAGTTGTAAACCAAGCAGGGATAGAGTAAAATCACCGATTTCTACACTGTAAGGGAAAAATGACTATTTTAATTTTAGGCATTCTCCCTAGGATCCCTGCAGAGGACACCTTCAGCAAGTCTTGGTATGAATAACAGGAAAGTTACTTTATCATAGGACGACGTGGAGTTTACTGATACATCAAACCACTACAACGACCAGCGATACTTTTTTTCTCTCTCTCTCTCGCTCCAGCCAATGGTCAGCCCCTAAATTCCACTGATTTTGCCCGTCTCGGTTGTCTGCTTAATTACAAATAAAAAAATCACGAGAATAACACACCGACCTACGTTGAGATTGTTTTATTGTTTGTTTATTCCTTTTATGTAAGGAAGAAAGAACCAAATGCCAGAAGCCTGCATTTTTTTTCCCCTCGAAGAAAAACAAAATAACAGAGAACCAAATTCAAGATCCACTCATTTCAAGATTGTCCTGTACAATCAATATATATGTAAAGTTAGTCCCTCGAATCAGAAAAACAAACAAATTGACATTCTTCTCATAAATCTTTACAATCTGCGAAAAGAGTTTCTGATTAGAGGGCATTATCTTAACTGAAGACTGTGATGTAATGGGCGTAAGAGAATTATGGTGTAATAACAAGAAATAATTTTTATCCATGATTTCATTTACCAGTTTATCACACATTTTCAGTAATGAAAGGTATTACAGCGTGAGGGGATACCATACTGTTATACATTATAGCAAGATTTATTCAACCGTAATTTGAAAGACACCTACTGAAAATATTGACGAACCGTGTTTACTTTCAGCCTAGAAATGAATCCCACATTAAAATGACCCCTCGGATAATTTAAATTTATCATCCACCCACACAGTCTAAGGTTATTGTCGAGGGAATCCACAGTAAAACTGCTGAAATCACTTGTGCCAAAACATAAATTCTGTCGATTTCAGTTTACCAGTTCGTCAGTGCGGTTAAGCCGCATCCTCACACACAGGAATAAATCTGTACAGCTACTTGCAAGGAAGCACACTACATCAACATGTAGGCTACCCAGCATGAGGAGAAAACATCTTAGATCTTGTTTTGGAAAAATCAGAAAACATAGTGAGCTTTGTTACAGTAAGAGAAGAATTTAGTACCAGTGTTTTACGTATGGTCACAATCAAGTGTAATTTTAATGAACATAGTTCTATGGCTTGTATTAAGAAAGTGTCCGTCTGCAAGACTTTTATTTTAAATAATAATGATAATAATAATTATAATGGTAGCAATAACTGTCACCCTGCTTGTCAAACATTATTTATTAATGATGCATATAAATTAATCAGGTAAATTCTTGAAATATATCAAGTAATATATTCCAGTGGGCAATAGACTAGTAGTAATAATAGTAGAGCAGTCCCGGTCTCTTTGGCCAAGCAGACCCAACAACCACAAGAAATTGTCCCTGCATGACCATTCTGTGCGGTGTACCGATGGTACCGTGCGCTGGGCGTGGGCAAAAGTGTGGAGGTTTGGTTCATGGATGGACGCCGCATTTGTATGTACACCCTGTCAACAGGGGCACCAAAGTAAGCTCCACATTTGGTTATATGGCTACTACCCACCGTTGTAAAGTGCTTCCTGGATTGCAAGAAACTATTAGGTTTGTCACTCGGTGTACACAGCACAGCATCAAGTGAGTTTTTTTTTTTTTTTAAATAACAGAACAGGCGGAAGGAAAAACAAATGAATAAAAAAAAATCCATGCACAAGATTAATGGTGTCCTCTGTTCCTAAAATATCTGTAACAGTTAGACTTGAACAGCTGTAGGTTGAAGTTTGGAGGGAAACAACTCTGAGGAAGCGAGTTCCAGAGAGATGCAGTTCGGGGAATGAAAGAATTCTGATAGGCAGAAGCTCTGCAGTATGGCTGAGTGACATTCCAGTCATGAGCGCTACCAGATGCCCGTGTAGCACGATGGAAGGCATGGAGAGGTGGCACAATGGACGCAACTTCGACTGAGCATTTGCTATAAAATTATCTGTAAAACAACGCAAGAAGGCAGCATTCCTTCTTACTTGTAGGGGAGGTAGTTTGTTAGTAATAGCAGGGTTATTAATAATTCTAACAGCTTTGTTCTGAATTTTGTCTTGTTGTTTTAATGCAACCTTTCCACATTCATTCTACAAGGGTGAGCAGTATTCAAGCTGATAGCGCACATGACTCTTATAAATTGAAGCTAACTGCTCGTCAGTAAAGAAGTTACGGACTCTGTATAATAATCCAAGTTTCTTTGAGGCGGTTTTAGCAAGTGATCTGACATGAGAGGTCCAGCTGAGGGCAATGTTAAGCGAGACGCCGAGAATTTCAATACTTTTGGAAATGGGAATATACTGTTTATTAGTAAATTGTATATATTTAGTTTTACCAGCATTAAATGAGACAAAGTTATTTTGTCCCCATTCACTGATCGTGGATAAGTCTTGATTTAAAGAGATGGCTGTACTGAGTTGAGAATTAGAGATATCAGACTTTGTAAATCGATGTCTGAGTGTGAATGAACTATGAAGTGTTGAGTCATCTGCATATGAATGGATGGGATTGTGGGTGACAGATAAGAGATCATTAATATGAACCAGGAACAGGGTTGGTGCCAGAACTGACGGTCGTCACCAATACCACCAAGACAGTCTGGTAAATATATTAGATCCAAATGGTGGAGCACAAATATTAAACACTAACAACAACCAAGAAAAATCCCATGCAGAATCAAGGCAACAAAAGTAGATAAGATAATCTTGCAATTTGAGAAACTAATTCAGCTTGTTGTCTGGTTCACCAAATTATACACACTTCACGAGAGAAACGTAAATTTGCCGACAAGTGGCAGGAACTTATTACGAAGAGACATTGCACTCGACTGGTACTTTACCTATAACTATAAATACAGTAAACTGCAACAACGTGAGAGTAAACTTGTGTACTGAACAGGAAAGGAAAAAAGTGATGATCAAAGCTTCAGTAACAGAGCAATTGTTCATCCTTCTAGGTAAGACTTTTGGGGATCTTTTCCTTTCTCTCAAGACTGATCAGAGGGAGCAGAAAGGTGGCCACGCGACGGAGAGAGAATCATACCAACTTATCAACTTATCAAAAGGGTACACAATAAATGTCAGTGCAAGGCTGAAGATAAGACATACGTAAATAATATATATATATATATATATATCTATATATATTTATATATATACATATATATATTTATATATATATATATCAATATATATCTATCTATCTATCTATCTTTTTGGGTGGCCCTCAGTTTTCAACTTGAAAAATTTGCTTCAGCTGCTGTGGGACTTCGTTCCAATTGATTACAAAATGGTGTATGCAAATCTTTATGCTTATTAGATAATTTTAACTGGTGCTGCATCTTGTTCAAGTTACACTGTTATGGCGTAATTAATATGCCACTGGTATTCATAGGCCCCCCTCACTGCAGAGTATTAGCCCCTCTCTGGGAGGGGGGGGGGGAGTATGATGGGAGGTCAACTCCAACTCGTTGTTACCTAGTTTTATGGCTTGTAATTGCTGCCAGCTGTATCCTTCGCATCTAGATAAACTTGCCTGTTTTTATCAATGACCTGGAGAAGATACTGCCGTTGATCGTCTTTCTTGATGAACACTGGATTGAACTCTTGAATCAGTGCTACCCCTCTTTCCGCAAAGTCACTTGTTACCAATAGCTCCTGGACAATGTGCTCAACTTCCTAGTAATCGTCACGACTTTCCCATGTGGTTAGATCGAATTCTAGGAATTAATGAGGAAGGCCATGCAGTGTGAAGATCTTGGTGTTACTGTTCACAAAATTTGAAACTGTTTTCTGATTCAGTGCTGTTGCTTCAAGTTCAGCTGTTGCTCTCCTTAGGTGATCTTTGTTTCCTTCTTCGTTCAGACCCATCACCATTTTTCGTTTCTCTTTAGGGTCAACAGTTGGATAAAAAAAGGCTAATCCAACTAATTATTATGACAAATACCACAAGTGACAACCAAATACTTTCAAGTAGACTTGTGAGATGTCCTTATCAGGATAAAGTGAAAATTCCTGGAGAAGCCTCAGATCGTTTGCTGGAGCTGGAGCTACTTTTGTTGCCATGAACCATGATTTCAGGTACTGTTTCATGATGAACACAACAAGCTGCTTTAATCCTAGGCCGTGCTTCAGTGGGATGCTTGTCTGATGATGGAAAAGGTAGACTTTGATTCTGTATATAACTTTAGCTATCCATCTGGCATGGTGGCAAGCACCAGGGCACTGGAACCGTGTTCCACGGGACGGTACACCGCCCAAGACAACATTGGACAGTTCTAGCAGTTCTCGATAATCATAATTTATCGAGGTTGGCTTGCTTGCAACTTTTTCATACAAAATGCTGTAAGCTCATCACATTGCTCACTGTCAGTCATCTGCATTTCCTCATTGTCATTCAAGTTCAGAAAGCGTTTTGTGTCAATAGTATTCCACTTGGCTTTGAACTGCTTGAATGTGTGAATGTTGAGACAAGAGGACGGTCCAAGGCAATTAGTGAAGGCCTTTTAAACAAGGATTTCAAAAATGCGATGCCGACAGGCCAGGTGGAAGAGTTCCTTGTGCAACTGTTGTTGAATAAGGGAACATGTCCCTGTCCACCGTCTGGTATTGCTGGCAGTAATGTCGAATGTCATTCCTACCACACGTTCAGATATACCATAGTCATTCAAGGTTTCAGTGATGACATTGGTCATGGCCTTTCCTGTCCCTAATTCCAAACTGGGTACATTCAAAAGCTTTGAAACTCCATCACCTGAGACGAGAATTGGAAGGCATCCAGTGACATTTGCTTCTGTTACATCGGGAATTAATTTTCCATCCCAGTGCACTACAAGTGGCACAGTTGGACGGAATGATTTCTTCAGTAATTCTGCAGATTCTCCCGCCTCTTGATTCGCTATAGGCGGATACTTTGACTGTTGATAATATGCACTGTTGGATCTTGTCCACGGGCAGAAATGGTCGCAGAAAGCAGATGGACTACAGCACGGTCTGAAGTCTTGGTCGCACCTAAAGCAGCAGCAACTGGAGAAGTGACAACCGTTTTTCGTGCTCGTTGGCGTTTCGCAGGAGATGGACCCGAAAATAAAGGATCTGCTCTTTGTATAATTGTTAGCAGTTTCGTCTTCATCATTAGTTAGACTTTCCTCCAACTTCACTATTTCCTCTCGTGCTGCTCGATGACATTCCTCACGCTCTCTCCTTTCCTGTTCAGTCATTCTGTGTGTGTGTGTGTGTGTGTGTGTGTGTGTGTGTGTGTGTGTGTGTGTGTGTGTGTGTGTGTGTGTGTGTACAAAATAACTAATTTTTTCAATAATTTTTGTACCCACTTTGTTTAAACCCCTAATGGTCTTCCATGGAGGTGATATGGAGTTTTTTTTCTAACATTAGATTAAAGGTAAAGACCACAGTAATAGGTGAAATTTGACTTAAACTGAAATAAAACCGTTTTTATTCGAATTATATATAACATGGTGGTAATGTTAGGGGTTAGGAGAGAGCAATGATATTTGAGTCTGTGATAATTCACTCAAAGGTCAAGATAAAGGGCCATGGCCAACGTTCAGTATGAGTGTTTGTGTATGCACAAAATACCCATAAGTGTTTGTGTGTGCACAGTATGATTAAAACAGTTTCATTATGTACAAAATAAACATTTTAATCTGTTGTCGACCAAATTGGGTGGAAAGGTTGAGGATCAGACATGTTGTTGATTTTAAGTTTTTGAGAAGCATCGGTCAAAATTCAGCAAAAAAACATAGGAAGGGACTATAACTGCAGTATACAGGTTGAACCATGCTACGCAGCTCCAGTAAGAGTGTGATTAGACTACTAGAATAAGACAAGGATAATAAAGATTGAGCTCCCCTCTGCCCAACAAACCCTCCAGCTGATACCGGCAGGGAGAAAATTAAGAAAGAATACCACTCAGCATAGAGAAACTGTCATGGGAATATTTATAGGAGACGACGAAAGGAGAGAAGAGACGAAGTGAAACATGAATAAAAAGGAATTACAACGAATTAGTAACTATAGCAGCTATTTTATCCAACCCTTACCTCTCATAGGCTAATTTAGCCAATACCTGAAACTCCCAGTGGAAGAGAAAGCATTTACATCGTCGAAACATGGAATATATTACGTGTGAAATCATTAGTTCAATTTTTGTCCTGTGTGTTAATTTCTAGGACTTTTCTAATATCTCCCTTACTCATCCCATTCATCTGCTTAAACACTTCGTCTAAGTCTCCCCTTACACCAGTCCTTTCTAGGATGTACAAAGCGTATGACAGAATTGATAGGGAGGCTTTGTGGACTGTTTTAAGATTGTATGGACTTGATGGTAGGTTACTAAAAGGGGTGAAAAGTTTTTATGTAAATAGTAGAGCGGGTGTAAGAGTGGGAAATGCTGTGAGTGATTGGTTTCCCGTGAGAGTGGGGCTGCGACAGGGATGTGTGATGTCACCTTGGTTGTTTAATATTTACATGGATGGTGTTGTAAGGGAGGTGAATGCAAGAGTTTTAGGTGGAGGTCTGAGTCTGGTGAATGTTGATGGTGGAGAGTGGAATCTGAAGCAGCTGCTGTTTGCAGATGATACTGCACTGGTGACTGATTCAGAGGAGACATTGAGACAGTTGGCAGAGGAGTTTGGAAGGGTGTGTGAAAGGAGGAAATTGAAAGTAAAAGAGAATAAGAGTAAAGTGATGAAGTGTACGAGGTTGATAGATGGTAGGGGGATGAATATAGTTTTGAATGGTGAGTTGCTTGAGGAGGTAGATTGTTTTAAATATCTAGGGTCACATGTTGCTGTGGATGGAAGAATAGATGCAGAAGTGAAGTTTAGAATAAATGAAGTAGGAAAGGTGCTGGGAGGAATGAAAAAAGTGTTTAAATGTCGTTCGCTTAGAATGGATGTAAAAAGAAGGCTGTATGAGGGTGTTGTGGCAACGACTGCGTTATATGGGGCTGAAACATGGAATATGGGTGTAGCAGAGAGGAAAAGTTTGAATGTAATGGAGATGAGGTGTCTGAGGAGTATGTGTGGAGTGACGCGTATGGATCGGGTGCGAAATGATGAAGTGCGAAGGAGAACTGGAGTTGTTCGGGAGATGGCTGGTAGACTTGAGCAGAGGGTGTTGCGATGGTTTGGGCATATGGAGAGAATGGATAATGAGCGATTGGTGAAAAAGATAACTAGATCTGATGTGAGAGGTGTAAGGCTGAGAGGAAGACCACGAATAGGATGGATGGACAGTGTGAAGAGAGCGCTGGATGTGAGAGGGATGTCTGTTGAGCAAGGAAGAATGGCTGTGCGTGACATAAATAAATGGAGAGAAATTGTGAATGAATAAGTGATGACGCAGCCCTGAGAGGATATTCTCCCGCATTTGGTCTGATCAGCTAGTCAGGTCAGGTGCGGGTAAGGGGATGGGTCTGTTATGATGTGGCAGGGGTAAACCAGTTCTGCTGTCGGGCCCTGCTGCGAATGTCACTAATTGCATTGCGCAGTTGACCCTTGTGCAGTGTGGTGCGGTGAGGATCTGTCCATTCTCCCCTTTGGGGCTAAGATGCAAATGAATGTGTTTGAATGGATGAGTAAATGGGGAGTGTGTCGTCCTGTCTCGGCTACCTCCCTTTCCTTGGGGGAAGCAGCCCAGGTATATAGAGATAGATAGATAGACAAGCTTCATCTCTACTGTCTGTCTTTACATGTATAGTTCATAATATATATGGTTCAGAATATATAATATGAATTATATTTGTCATTCTCCTCTGAACCTTTTCATAGAAATTTATATGCACTCAATAGTATGGCCAAAAAAATTGCACGTCATTAGCTAAATGCAGCCCTACTAATGCTTGTTAATGTTATAGTATTACCTTGAACGTCCTATTGGCCAAGCTTCTAGAAATATAATTGATCTTATATGCCTTATTTATCGCATCAAAACACTGCTTTCTCGACTTAAGGTCTCTGCTAACCATGACTTTAAGATTCCTCATGCATTCTGAATTATTAATTTCTCTGTTACCTATTCGGTATCTAGTATCACTGTTGGTTTAACCGACACTGAGCAATTTACATTTGTCCATGTCGAATTCCATTTGCCAATCCTCGTACCATTTGTACTGTATAGCGAGGCCATTTTAAAGGCTATCCCAGTCACCAGTCAAGTTTATGATACGTCGTATTTTGGCGTCATCGACAAATCTGCTGATACTGCTAGTGATCCCAAAGTCCAGATCATTTGCATCTATAATAGATGAGGGACCTGAGTGCTAATCTCTGAGATTCTCAGGTAGTTACTAATCCTTGATCTGACTTAGTGCAATTTATTTAAACTCTCTGCTTTCGACTCTTTAGAGAGAATTCCATCCATTTAATGAAGGTCACAAGACAAGATTAACATAAGCACATTTAATTTTACCAAAGCTTGATGGAGAGGCAAAAACATATGGCAAAGGTATAGGGAATCATTTTTTATGGCGGTCAGTCAAATTCCGACCAAAGGTCAGGGTCACATGGGAAGGTTATAGTAAATAGCTCTGAACCTCAAAAAGAAAAAAAAAATAAGAGGACAGGCAACAATAAAGCAGTTCGAATTTAAATGCAATCGATCGAACATCAAAATCACATGGCAGAGTAATTTTCTGGGCCTCTACACAAATTTTAGGCCACAGATGTTGCGCTTTTGAATGCTCCTTCTTGTTTCTTCATTCATCCCTTCACTAGCCCTTCCTGTGGGTTTCATTTTCCAGTAGCTCGTAGTTCACACACACACACACACACACACACACACACACACACACACACACACACACACACACACACACACACACACACACACACACACAGAGTTTCATTCACAATCCAGCCAATATTGCATTGCATGGTTGAGAATATGTTTCTAGAATGAGCCACATCGTTTTGTCAGTGTCCACCTAAAACCCTGACACCTTACCAATGTGACATGATCAATAATATTCTACATATACCCTTTCCTGTAAGTGAGTGAACGCTGACTACAGAATTATGATCCCATAATACCGCGTTGCCTGCACTTCATGTTTTAGGTTACCGTTCTTTTCCACTCTACACTCGTCCATTCTTTTCCACTCTACAGTACACCTGTCGATTACTCCGCATCAGTCTTACCTTTCACACACTCTAGCCTCTCCTCTCAGAACCAGCTGCTCATATCTTTTATCACCCCATCTAATTGTTTTTGGCTGTAGAAAGCCGTATGCCAGACACCGGGATAAAGAAGCAGATGCGTCATTTACTTAGTGCGCTGTATATCTTAACGTTCCAAATACCTCGTAATATTTATGAATTTTCTTCACCCCGGTCAACTCTCTCCAACAAACACGTCTACGTCCTACCATTACTCCCATTTTGCCGTCACCCTGACAGCAACATAAAATGTCATTTTCTTTCTCCCAAAATATCGTTAATGTAAATATCTGAAGTGTACAGCTCCAAGCTCTGGTGTAATTCAGGAATCATCATGCTACAGGAATTTATCAAACACATAAGTTAATGGGCAAAAAAATCGGTGTTAAAACATGTGACGAAGGAAGAAAAACCTACTTGAGGATATCAGCACAAACGAGGGTGAGATTGTCGAGATGCCCATAGTCAGACTGCACGATGTCAAGGTATTCTTGGATGAAATCAACAGCTGTAACATTCCGTGCTCTGTGACTGAGCTCTCCCGTAAACCTCCTGCCAAGAGCAAAACATCACACGTTTTACTAAAAGGATACAGTGGCTCAACCGCATAATATCCAGCCATATTATAAACTCACTTTGTCCTGCTTCACCAAGGCCCCTTTATCTTTAGACAGATTGCACTGTTGTGCTTGTACCTCAAAACAAATTAAATCCTAGAAAATATTAAAGTGATATATTATCACCTCTACTGACTAAGAAGGTGGATGGATATGATAAATTAGTGTGTGTGTGTGTGTGTGTGTGTGTGTGTGTGTGTGTGTGTGTGTGTGTGTGTGTGTGTGTGTGTGTGTGTGTGTGTGTGTGTGTGTGTGTTCTTACTGTACTTAATTGTTCTTACCTAATTGTATCTTTACAGGAATGAGTCAAGCTCGTACTGTCCCATGTATTAAACCATTTTTATCATACATATCCTTAAATTTATGAATTGTTTTGGCACACACTATTTCATTCGGTAGTGTATTCCACTGATCAATTCCGCTATTTGGGAAACTGAATATCCTTACGTCTTTATCACCTCTCTTCTTATGTTTCTTTTTTTTTTTTTTTCAGTTTCCTCTTGCTGAAGCTTTTCCATAGGTTATATACTCATTAATTTCTATTTTCTCTTTCCCTGCGATGCATATATATATATATAGCATAATCATGTCTCCTCTTTTCCTTCTCTCATATAGTGTTGGTACATTCAGTTTTTCTAGTCTTTCTTCGTAGCTTAGATCCCTTAAGCTTGGTACCCATCTTGTACCGGCCCTTTGAACTTTTTGAATATTATTAATGTGTTTTTTGAGATGTGGATTCCAGACTACTGATGTATGCTCCAGGGTTGGTCTGATGAATGATATTATCTTTCTCAGCATGTCTTTATTTATGTATGTGAATGCAATTCTCTTATTTGCAAGCAGTGTATACATATTCCGTACCTTCTCACCAATGTGGTCAGCCGGAGTTAGTCTTATTGATAATCACTCCTAGGTCCTTCTCTCTTTCTGATATGTGTAAGGTTTTATTTCCTAACTTATAATCCCAATATGGTCTTTTTCCACTTTTAGCAAACTTACTTACATGACACTTGTCTACAATGAATTCCATTTGCAATTTATTACTCCATTCATGAAGTTTACTTAATTCTTCTTGGAGCTCTCTACAAGAATCTCTGTTAGTCATTTTTTTACATTCTGTATTAAACCATTTCTTTATTCTCATTTCTGCTTCATTGTGCTGTGGGATATAATTTTGGACTCCTATTTCATAAAATTCACAGAATTCTCTATAAATAACACTCAAATCTTCTCTAAGCTCCTATTCCCAATCTATTTCTATGAAGTACTTCTTTAGGTCATGGTAGCTGCCCTTTTTTTAGTTTCGACTCGTTTTGTAACTCTCATTACTGTTGATTATATCATATGCAATCCTGAAGTTCTAGTTTAATACTACATGGTCGCTTTTGCCGAATGGTTGGTGATACATTATATTGTCAGTATAATTTTCTTCCCTAGTAAATATAAGATCTAATACCGATGGATCATCAAGTCCTCTGTTTTTGGTGTTTATCTTTACATGTTGTGTAAGGAAAAACTGCCCAAGATCCAGGAGATTTTGGTTCCAACAGCTTTCATGGCTTTTTACATCAAGAGTATTCCGGTTTATATTTGTACTGAAATCCCCAATTAATATATATTTTTTCAGATTTCTCTTCCATTCTACACAGTAATGCTCTTAAACTCTGTATTGTAATCTCTTCCAGGTCTTCATTTTTGCCTCATTCCCAAGTGTTTGTTCTGGGTGGCATGTACAAATTTGCCACAATTAATTTCCCTTCAGATTTTTTTTAATGCACAGAAGAAAGACCGAAAGGCCAGAAGCCCGCAAACCGTTCCTTCCTTGGGGGAAAAAAAAAAAAAGCCAAATTCAAGATCCATTCATTTTGAGATGCCTTGACACATTGCGTTTGAAAGACTGGAGATCACTGGATGTAGGAAATACAGACAGAGGGAGACAGTTCCAGAGTTGACCTGTTGCTTAAATGAAGGACTGGGAGTTATGGTTAACTCCTGCATTAGAGAATTGGACAGAAAAGGGATGACAGTTTGTTGCTAAACGGGTGGTACGCACCCGACGTAGAGGTGGAGGGATGCAAGCGGAAAGTTCAGAGGAGCAGTGACCATTGATGCAGTGATAGAAAAGAGACAAAGATACATTAGTGCAGCAATGAGATAGAGGTTGATGAGAACCAGTAAGAGGAGGAGAGTTAATGAGACGAAAAGCCTTTGAATCCGCTCTATTGAGAAGAGCTGTATGTGGGGAGCCTCCCCACACATGAGAGTTGTACTCCACACAGGGGCGAATAGAACCCGTGTATAAAGTCAATATCTGTGCAGGGGGTAAAGAAAGTACGGAGTCGGCTTAGCACACCCAATCTCTTGGAAGCAGATTTTACAAGAGATGTAATATGATCTTTCCAAGATAAGTCCCGACTGAATGAAACCCCAAGCATTTTCAAGGATGATGCAGGATTGAGCTGGATATTATTAAACATTAGCGTGTACTCCTGTGGAAGATTCTGTCGAGTTGATAGGTGTGAGAACTGTGCCTTTGATGCATTAAAAACAACAAGATTATTTTTACCCCTGTCAGAAATACGAGCCAAGTCAGATATTAGGTGTGCCATAGCCTCATCCCTTGTTTGTTGAAGTAACTGCTGAGATGGACGTTGCGGGAACCAAATAGAAAGGAAGAGTGGAATCATCAGCGTATGAGTGGATAGGGTTAGATGTAAAGCTCTGAAGGTCATTGATGAATTAAAGTAAGAGAATTGGTGAATAGACAGAGCCCTGAGGAACACCACTGTTGATAGAGCTAGGAGAAAAACGTTGGCCGTGTACAGCAGTGGCTATAAAACAACCAGAAAGGAAGCTAGAGATGAAGGCACTGATAGAAAGATAGAAACAGTTAGAGGGCTGATTGGAAATTAAAGATTTATGCCAGACTCAATCTAAGCTTTAGAGATGTCAAGTGCAATGGCAAAGCTTTCGCCAAAGTTCCGAAAGGAGGAGGACCAGGAGTTTGAAAGGTAGGTGAGAAGATTGCCAGTGGAACATCCCTGGCGGAACACATACTGATGATCAGAAAGAAGGTTGTGATAGGAAAGATGCTTTAAATTTTTCTGTTAAGGATTGACTTGAAAACTTATGAGACACAGGATGTTAAAGCAATTGGACGGTAGTTAGTGGGTTGGGAATGGTCACCCTTCTTTGGGACTGGCTGAATGAGAGCAAACTTCTAGTAAGAAGGACAGGTAGAAGTTGATTGACAAAGGTGAAAGAGTTTACCTAGGCAGGGTGTAAGCACAGAAGCACAGTTCTTGAGGAGAACAGGAGGGACTCCATCAGGCCCATATGCCTTGTTAGTATTGAGGCCAGTGATGGCAGAAAATACATCAGCTGAAGGAATTTTAATGTCAGCCAAGAGGAAGTCAGAAGCAGGAAGTGATGGAGGAACAGCACCGGAATCATCTAATGTGGAATTGGAGGAGATGTGTTAATGTTTTAATGAATTAATCTCTACTGCAATAATTTGTACTTGCGAAGGTATAGCTAGTTCTATTTCTTTGAATTGTAGATTTTTCTTTGTTAATATTATAACTCCTCCTCTTTTTTTAAATTCCTGTCTTTTCTCCATATGTTGTATTCCTCTAATTTCGGGGTATCGTTTTGATATCCTTGGGGTTATTTTTGCTTCAGTTAGGCAAATAATATGTGGTTCCTTTTCTTTGGTATAATCTTTCATCTCTAATTATTCAGATACCATTCCATCTACATTTAAGTACATCATCTTTAATCATCTTGTTTACATTCTTGCCATAACTTGAGCCTACTACCTTCCTCCCTTTTATTCCCTTCTGGTTAGGTACCACTTTCGTACATGCAATCCATTTACTTTGTAAAAAATGTACTCTTCTCTTCCTATGATCTTCCGTCGTTTTTATTTTTTTTTATTTTTTTATTTATTTATTTTTTTTTTTGGCCTCCTCCCTCTTCTCTTTTATAGTCAGACTCAAATATGAAGTCCGTTTGGGTGGGGCCCGCGCGGGATTCCCCTCTCCACAGCCTGCCAAACCTAGCCTTAATTCTCTCTGTCTCTGAGTGAAATAATTGTGAAAGTTTTTATATATTTATAAGTTTTGTTTTCTATATCGTTTCGACTTTTTTTTTTCCACACCACCTCTGAGGTAAGAGAGTTGGTGCGTTTTTTTTATAGAGGTTTCTCCAGTAGGCCTAAGTCCTCTCTCTGATCTTTAATCAGACAATTCATCATATGAGCTTTCTGATATGTTGATTAAGAATGAATCCACGAAATGGTCGACTGCTATGTCTTGCTGTGAATCATCTTCTTGCAGTTGTTCAGCAGCTGCACTGCTTTCATCCAGTTAGGCGGTGTGACATGATTCAGAGCTTGTTTGGCAAGAAGTTTAAGATCAGCCATTTTGAAGGTGTTCGCCTTGGCTATATAGATCGTCACTTGAGCCCAAATGAGCTCAATAAGGTTGTACTGACAATGGTACGGAGGTAATCTAACGACCCGATGCCCTGCTTCTTCAGCAATTGTGTCAATTATATACATACTTTGTGCCAGTATCAAACTTCTTGGCAAGTTCATACAGCTCGTGTTTTAATAGATCGTCGCTGGGCTGTACTCCCCTCTTTATAAGTCAGTCTCTTATGTCCGATTTTCTCCAGAACAAGTTTTTTTTTTTTTTTTTTTTCAAGTTGAACTGAATGATAGGAAGCGTTATCCATAACAATTACAGAGTTTGGTGAAATGTTTGGTAGCAATTGATTCCTGAACCAGTCTTCAAAAGTGTTGAATTCATCTGATTATGGTAGTCCCCATCGTTTTTTGCTTGAAATATCAGTTCAGCATTGTTAACAAAGCCATTTCTCGTTCCAGCATGCACAATAATCAGACGACTTCCTTTTCCAGTCGGTTGCTGTATCCCAGTGGCTTGTGGGGATGCAGTGGCAGTCCAGCATTTTCCAACTGTATAATTTTGGTTCACCCAAGTTTCAAGATACACAATGTTCTGGGAAGACTCTTTGACCTGCCGTATTTCTTTCAAAAATCTGGTCCGAGTTGCAACATCGCTCATTTTCATAAGGAACTTTCGGCCATCAACTTTTGCAAATTTGCAGCCCATCTGCAAGAGAATTCTGCGAGAGACTCGTTGCTTCCGTTGAAAGATACCATTTCCTTGTGTTCTTCGTTAATATTGTGCCTTTCATAGAATCCCAGGACAGTTCTTCTGACCAAACGCTTGTCGAAATCGTCGAGATTCGTTGCAGTTGCACTGGACTTCTTTGTTGGTGACGAGAATGCAGGCTGTTCTGGTGACATTTGTGTCACACAAGCTTTATTAAATTTAAAGCAGATTCTTTAGACCGTTTTTTAGCTAACGTTGGTCGCTTTGGTTAGTGGGAGCAACTGCACTTGAAGGTGGAATTATAAAGTCTCCAATAGCCCTTTCTTCAAAAAAATACTTGTTCACATTGTAAATAAGTTCTTTCTCCCGACTGTGGAGCACACGAGAGCGAGTCGGAGTAGCTGCCATCGTGGGTGGGGATCAGCGAGGAAGTGACCGATCACCTTAGTCTGAGGTGGTGACATACGTGGAATCCTTGACCTCTGGCAACGTCGGAGAGCGACATTGTCACGTGGTGTGGAATTATCCTAAAATGCGACACATTCATAGCACTATATAGCCTTATTCAATATATATAATAAGTACAGATAATTTAATACACAATTTCAAATAGTAAATAGCTGAAACATGACAGAGAGAGAGATAGGTACTGGGGTTGATGCAGCAGAGCTGTAGAGAGGGGAATCCCCGCACGGGCCCCACCCAAACGGACTTCATACTTGAGTCTGACCATAGTGTTCCCAATTCCTCTTGAGTTAGGCATCTTTTTATCCATACTTCTTTAAATTCCTCTTTTTTCATAAGTTTAATTGCATTTTTTAGTATCTTCTTCACACTGTTTACTCCCTGGAAGGTTATTTTCAAGGTCCTTGACTAATTTCCTTCATATTTTCCTAGCCTTTTTTGTTCCTTCTATGTCTTTATTACAGATTTCCTCTGATATTTCCTTCAATATGCTCATTATATTTGCCAGATTCTTTTTGTCTCTCGAAATCTTGTTTTTATCTTCCTTATCTATACCAGTGATTACTATAGATTTGTTGATATCTGCTGAATCTCTGACCAATTTTGGGTTATTTTGGATTATTTTCTTCACTTCTTTTCTAATGCTTTTTCTTTGACTCTTGTTTCTAAGTCTTTCATTACTTTCACCATTTCAGCATATATAGTTTCCATATCATCTTTGTAACTTTGCATCACTTCATTAACCTGGGTTATCTCCTCATCAGTATCATTGTTCTGGTCTATCAGACTGCTTGCTTGCCTAATTTTCTTTGTAACATTTCTGAACTCCTCCATAATACTCTCATGGTTGACAACTGTGCCTGCCATTTCACTAATCTTCCTTCTAAGTGAACCCACCTCAACTGACAGCTCATCTATTGTTGTCCTTTTTGTTTACTTCCTTTACTAACTTTTCATTTTCCTCCTTCTACTTGTGCAACTGCTTCTTAATTCCATCCATTTCACTCTGAAATGCCTTCTCTAATCTGTACACCCTCTTTACTAGTTTGTTGTATGTTTCCATTTCAACCAGTTCCTGCTAGAAATCATCGTTCTGTTTTCTGCCTTTATCCCTTTTCTTTACTCCTTCCATATTTACTTTACTAAAGATTGTGGTCATCTTGCGGTACTGAGAGAAAGAAAAAGATTCTGCTTACAAGTATGCATCACCTTGGTACATGCAGACAAAACAGCTGATGAAGCATGATCAGCACATTCCGGCACTAATTGGTTGTATTCTGTTATTTGGACAATACTTTTGCTTAAACTTCCTATTCTATATTAGAACACCATTTAGTTTAACCTAGTAAAGAGCTTGGCTCATATAACGATACCATATAGGTATGGCCAATTGTGGCCAAGGGTGGCCAGCTCGGAGCGAGGTGATATATTTGTTGTCTCTCTGACGCCTCAACTGTGTGTGTGTGTGTGTGTGTGTGTGTGTGTGTGTGTGTGAAAAGATGAATGGGAGAGGTGCTGAAAAGGACAGTGAAAGTAGGAAAAGATATCGTGAGGACTTTGTATGGAGTGATAGAGGAATAGCAAAAGGCTCAAAATAGGAAAAACACCAGGGATTCATCTAGAGAATAGTTAAGTGTTGAAATAAAATGGCAGACACTAATTCACTATATGTAAATTACATAGATAGACCAGGGAGGATGCGTGAGTGTCAGAGGGCTAAAAGTCAGGCATAAAAATTCCCTTATATTATGTGGAATGGGAAAGAAGAATGTGTAGTAGTCATGGGGGTATTTGCTTCTTGGAGTAGTTACAGCATACTCGTAATTGTGGACCGAGTTAGAGACAGGTATGGGCAAATGAGAGAAGATGGAAAAAGGTATTTTAGGAAGACTTCCACAAAAGTCCATCTCCGGCTACATTCCATAGGGGACAACCCCTCATTAACCTATTTTCCCCAAGGGCTCTGTTGCCATAATAATTGAAATTTTCCCATAGACCCATTTTGCCTTGCACACCTATTTTCTCCATGGGCCTATTCTCCCTCATGGACATTTTCCCAATGGACCTATTATTACCAATGGACCTATTATTACCAATGGACCTATTATTATTACTAGTGGACCTATTATTACCAATGGACCTATTATTACCAATGGACCTATTATTACCAATGGACCTATTATTACCAATGGACCTATTATTACCAGTGGACCTATTATTATTACCAGTGGACCTATTATTATTACCAATGGACCTATTATTATTACCAATGGACCTATTATTACCAGTGGACCTATTATTATTACCAATGGACCTATTATTACCAATGGACCTATTATTATCAATGGACCTATTATTATCAATGGACCTATTATTATCAATGGACTTAATATTACTAATGGACTTATTATTACCAATGGACCTATTATCAATGGACCTATTATTATCAATGGACCTATTATTACTAATGGACTTATTATTACCAATGGACCTATTATTACTAATGGACTTATTATTACCAATGGACCTATTATTATCAATGGACCTATTATTATCAATGGACCTATTATTACCAATGGACCTATTATTATCAATGGACTTATTATTACTAATGGACTTATTATTACCAATGGACCTATTATCAATGGACCTATTATTATCAATGGACCTATTATTACTAATGGACTTATTATTACCAATGGACCTATTATCAATGGACCTATTATTACCAATGGACCTATTATTACCAATGGGCCAATTATTACCAATGGACCTATTATTACCAGTGGACCTATTATTACCAATGGGCCAATTATTACCAATGGACCTATTATTACCAGTGGACCTATTATTACCAATGGGCCAATTATTACCAGTTGACTTATTATTACCAATGGACCTATTATTACCAATGGGCCAATTATTACCAATGGGCCACTTATTACCAATGGACCTATTTTTCATATGGCCAAACTTACCTCAGGGATCTGTTCTCCAGTGAACCTGTTTTCAACATGAACTTGTTTATCAGCATGAATTTATTTTTAACATGGACCTATTATGTCTCCATGGTTGGCCCTATTTACTCCATGGACTTACTATCCCTCATGTACCTGTTTTCTCCCCAAGCACAATACTGAATCCAGGTGGGCATATTTTTTCCCATGGACTTATTTGCGCCATGGACCTATTTTTTACACTTTGGACATATGTTTCCACTTTATCCATTTCCCAGAGGATAGCTTCTCCCATGGACATATTTTACCACAGACCTATTTCACCCGTGAACCTATCTAACCCATGGGCCTATTGACCGGTGAACCTGTGTCTTCCATTCACCCACCCACGCACCCAGTGTGGTCTGTCTCATTCATGCCATGATGACTCAGCAAGTCCCTCTCCCTCCCAGACAGACACGGCAGATTTAATGATTTAGAAAAAGGGATGTGTTGACCAGATGTACCCTGCAAGTATGATGTATAATAGAAAAGTATTTACAGAAAAGGTAAAAGCTGTGTGTTGTCTTCATGGTTTTGGATTATGGATAAAGTATAAGCGAGAGTAGTAGGCAAGGAATATGGACGGTGCTTAGAATACATGTGTTTGACTTAGGGTATCTAAGCACCATCCTATGGTAACACTTTTTTAATGAACAGCACCATTTTCACCTTGCCTGTCAAGTGGCTTGGGAAATAAGGCCCTGACGGAACTGGAAGTAAGCTTGAAAACATTCCATTCAATTGCAATGTTTTAAGGTATATCTCCAACATGACAATGATGTTCAGCTGTGGCGGGTGTCTTAAGGACGCTTATGCATCTTAAGGGCATCCATGCCTGCAATGGCATGCAAATCTACTTCTCTGTAAGCAAATGTACATCTACAACGCACGTTAAAAAAAAAAAAGAACGTTATGCACTATATGCCATGGCCTAGGGGGTGACAGAGGTAACTTAGTGCTGCAGTTTAGTCTCTCAACCAGAACTCTATTTTCGTATGGATCCTATAATCCAAAGAGTGTGAGAGAAGGAGAGTGACAAGAGAGTGTTGCATAACTGGTGTATTTCTGGTGATTTATGTAGATTGATACTAAGGTCCCCTAAGTTAAGTGAATTTTAAAGTGAGAGGAAAACTGATGAAAGTTGTGCAAAAGAATGTATGAAGCATGAGAACGACAGTGCGTCTGGAAAAGTAGCACATACACCGGTATTCAGTAACAACCCCTAGGGGCTTCTGCTTGGTCATCTATTTTCCCATGCACCCATGTTCACACCATCGACCCATATTCCTCCATGGACGTATATTCCTCATGAATCGATTCCCCCATAGATATATTTTCCCCAAAGACCCATATCCTCCATGAACCTACATTTCCTCATTGGCTTATATTCCTATGGACCTTTTCACTTCCTGGGCCTATTTTTCCCTAATGGCTTATATTCCACCATTGACCTGTTGTCCCTATGGATTTACCTCCATCAAGGATTTATTTTCCTCTTGGTCCTGTCAGCCCAGGAAGTTATTATTGCCATGGCCGTATCTTCCTCTATGGAGGTGTTTTCCCTAGGCCTATATGGACATATTATTCCTCCTGTGACCTATTATTCCCATGGATCTCTTTGCTCATGAACCAGTTGTCTTCATGCACATATTTTCTCCATGGACCTATTCTTCCCTGTCAGCCTTTTTTCTTCCCACGAGGAAACACTGAATCCCCCACATGAATGTTTTTATCAGGGACTATTTTCCCCAGGGACGATGCTTAAAATGGCCTTCAGGAATTCTGAAAGTCACTACTGCTCTTGCTGAAGCTTTGTACTGTTTCGAGGAGGAATCCTTTCACACAATATTTTGCTGATCTTGTGCATCTGGCAAGACAGGCTAGTTTTCAGTTTCACAGAGGGGTCTTACAACACCTTGTTTACTATGAGGAAACTGAGAGCTGCAGAACATGATGGTATACCATTTATACCATGATTTGTCATCTTGGTGAGGAATCCTTGGCTTTTCTGTCGATCTTGTTCAATAGGGTATGAGGAGCCAGTGATGCTAGCCAGCTGGCGACTGGCAATAATCCTCCAGATCTTTAGGCAAGTGAAGGACTTAACAGTTGTGTCCAATTTCCAACAAATCTCTATGTTTTGCATCTCTAAACTGTTTGAGATGACAGTGAATGAATGCTTTATTTAAGTTTTAGAGAATGGTGAGTTTTATCTTCACCCCAATTTGGGTTTAAGAGAACGAGATCCACTATGTAGCCTACAATCTTTTTCGCCGCGAGTCGTCCATTTGCATTGGATATGTTTTCAGGCAGCATTAAGTATCTATTTTTTTGACATGCAGAATGCGTACAACACAACTTGGAGAAATGGGATTTAATGTAATTTTCATTTTTATGGTCTTTGGGGCCTCCTACCCACTTATATTTAGAGTTTTCCCTCTAAGTGAAAGCTTGAGGTGTGTGTTGGATGTGAGCTCTCTTCTCTATTTTAAGTGAAGCTTTAATTGTTTTTACAATAAATGGGATAGTTGTTGTCCTACAGAAGTGAATGAAGAGCTCCCTCTCCTTTGATGACTTCTCCATCTCGTTTGCAGCATCCCGTATGTAAGTGACACACTGCCAACTGCAGCCTGCAATAGACCAGGCATTTACCTGGGTTCAGATGCACGGTTTTATATTTTTCTTATCTAAGACTGTTACAGTGCAATTCTGCCATTTATGCGGAATGCATCTCGACATGAATATTTTCTTACGTGGCCAAAGGTGTTTTTTTTTAGGCCTCACCTTGGTCCCCGTCTTACTGTGCGCCACATCTAAAGCAAGTAAGGTTTTCTTGTCTGAAGGTTTTAATTTATTATAGGATCTAGTCCATACCTCCTTCTGTTGCAACAAATTTTGGTGTTATAAAATCTGGAATATGGTTATGGGGCGTATTTCTTGGCTACCTCTGTCTGGACACAAGGTCCCGACCCTGTACATCACGCATGCCTTCATTTCGCTAAAAGATCAGTTTGTACTTCCCTTATCCCAAACCTGCTTGCGGCTACTGAGGCTGGATCTATGGTGTCAGTCCCACATAGGGAAGTGCAGGTAGAGTTCAGAGACTTCCTGAAACCCTGACACATGACCGTGGTTTCAGTTTACCAAAACAATCATTCAGTATTTCCCATCTGTGATTACCTAACCCTTCAGTTATAGGGAAAGAAAGTCTTGACTGGCCTCAGTCTCCCTCGTACTCCACTCTTGCATGTGGAAACATCTGTAATTTCACTCTGAGTGCTACAAGAGGTCAGATTTTGCAGATACATCACGACTCCTAAGGCTGTGGTATCTGACTTGATTTGCACCCAGTTGTTGGCTCATGCTGTCCGTCTATCTCAGTTTATTCCGATGACTTTGTCTCATACTGGCGTCTGATTTGGAAGTAATTTTTTATCTTAGCCAGAGCGGTTGTCTATCCTCCTCATCCTCAGTTTTTACCTCTGAATTGTCGGCAGTTCTAATGACTTTCTAAATTTTCCTTACCCATGAGGCCATTAGTGTTATTATTTTTATTGATTCCAGGGCAACCCTGTCTGTCCTTGAGCATTTCATTTCTGCCCAGGGAATAATTTGGGATACTTTGTTAAAGCTCATGCTCCTGGACAGTCAGTACCAGAGAATTTTGTATTGCTGGGTGCCAGCCATATGTTGAAATGCAAGGGCATGAAAGGCAGATTAGGTGGCAAGGGCAACAATCACCTGCGCTGCCTCTGTCAAACCTCTTTCCTACAAGAATAACATCCATGTAATTAACGCTGCCATGTAGACCTTCTAGCAGCGTGCGCCCATAAAACTCCAAGAGATGAAGGCAGTAGTTACCTCATAGGCATATACAGCCACACACCACTACAGTGAATTTGTCCTGATGCTCCCTCTCTCTTCACTACTTGGAGAGGAGACTTGTACTATTGGGGTCAAGAATTCTTACACACCTCCGATTTGCCTCAGCCAGATTTCATCTGGTAACACTGCCCCCCCCCTCTTCCCCCCTCCCCCCCTCTCTCTCTCTCTCCTACTCCCTCCCTGCCTCCCTCTCGCCCCTGCTCCCTCCCTCCCTCTCTTTCCCCATTCCTCTTCTCCATTTACTCCCCCTCCCTCTCTCGTTCTCCCTTCCTCGCTGCCCTTATTCTCTATCCATTCACACCGCTCTGTGTGTGTGTGTGTGTGTGTGTGTGTGTGTGTGTGTGTGTGTGTGTGTGTGTGTGTGTGTGTGTTATCATGTGGTATGACTGTCAAATAGAGAAGTGGCAGTGCTTAGGTTTCTTTATACCTTTTTTTCCATTCATACAGAAAGCTTTCGTTTTCCCTGCATTTCTGAGTCCTTTCATGGCCAATTGTTCTTTTTTTTTTTTTTTTCAGTACTCTTCAGGGTTTATTTTGCAATATTACATACACACACCCCTGTGGGCAGGTCGTGGAGATCAAGAAGGAAACGAAGATGTTTTCCTTTGTTAATGGAATGTTATTTCCCGAAAACATTATAATATTTACTATATAGTTGCTCTGGTAACAGCCTATTAGTAAAAACCGAAGATCTTTCAACATATTGGTAACCCAGTAGTGAAATTTGTTTTTTCGAAACTTACAAATTATTGCACAGATTGTGCAGTGTGCAGAGAATAGTTTGTATTGGATCGTTCCACCTCGCAGTTAAGGATAACTTCCTTCCCTCTGCCAGAGACAGGGGACAGGTCTAAAACTAAACATTTCTGTCATTTCTTCCCATTAGTTTCCGTTCGGTCTCAATGTGTTGCTGGAGGTTTTACTATGTCCCGTTTAGCGCTGGCCCTCACTCATTAACTATAATACCCCTGGGCCCCGTATTCCTCTTTGGGCTTCAGGTGGTGGTTTTAAATTAGAGGTTGTGGATACTTCACATGTTTGTGACCCCTTAAACTGTAAAATTGCAATGCTGTCCCAAATATTTTACAGACTTTCCTTGTATAATCTTTATAAATGCCTTCTGTTGCTCCGTAGCATACTAGATTTGCTGTAAACGTTATACTTAATTTTATAGCAAGTTTTTCCTTTTTCACACTAGTTCCAAAATGTTTCCAAACATCATCTATTAATTTTTTCATCAATCACAAATGTGAAACAGAGTTATAAAATCTATACGTAGGATATTAGGTGTTATACAGTATATGCACGATACGTTTATTGCAGATACACATATTTTGCTCTGCAGAACACACACACACACACACACACACACACACACACACACACACACACACAGGTGAATGGATAGAGAATAAGAGCAGCGAGGGAGGGAGAACGAGAGAGGGAGGGGGAATAAAAGGAGAGGAGGAATGGGGAAAGAGAGGGAGGGAGGGAGCAGGGGCGAGAGGGAATAGGAGAGAGAGAGAGGGGGGGAGAGAGGGGGGGAAAGAGAGAGGGGGGGAAGAGGGGGAGTCAGTGTTACCAGATGAAATCTGGCTGAGGCCAATCGGAGGTGTGTAAGAATTCTTGTCCCCAGTAGTACAATGGGAGGAGCCACCTTCTCGTTTGTTGAGGAGTGAGACCTCCTCAGTAGGCATTACATCTTTTATATATAGTTGTTAACTTTAGTTGTTTTATACATAGTTTTTAGTGCATCCTCAATCCTTTTATGTGGATTTTAATGTTAGATGGTTGTTTCCTTAGTTTTATTATACTGATGTGTAAATAAGTATATATAAAAATACTTAATTTTTGTTTGATTTTACTCTTGCTTCATGACGGCAATGATAGTTGATAAGCTGGCAAGATCTTTCACTGTAATCAATCAATCAATCTGTGTTTGGTGGTAGATGGCAGTGCTTAATATCCACTCGCTGTAGTGTTGCATTCAGATAACCCCACACTGACTGACAAGCCAAATGGTTTAATGTAACCCACGAAGCCGTTTACTATGCTGGATAGCAATATCCATAGAACCAAATGATGTCTAGTGGTCTACTGGGTCAAGGTGCTTCAGCTAAATCAAGATTTGACAGGGTTTCCACTTGTAAGGTGGTTGGAGTTTGTTGCTCACATAAAGCCATTCAGGGAAGAATGAGGCTGGTAGCCCCTACTTTAATTGCCAGGACTGGATAACCTAGCACTGGGACCGTACACTTCTGGGGGAGAGAAAAGGATTTGGATGATGGATGCAAGGAAGGACCTATGTTTCCATTTAGGCTAATTTCTACCAAGGACGAATTTCTCCATGGACCCTTCTTTTCGTGTGGATTATTCTCTAAGGACTTATTCTCTAACTGACCTATTTTCCTCCAATCCCCCAATCACAAACCCACTCACCATCCATCCACGTTACTGCCTATACACCCAGTCTGGTAAGCCCGTCTCCTGCCTTGCCCTCCGGGAAACCACACATCCATCTGCCGACCGTCACAGCACATTCAGTAACCCCACACTCACCAATTCACAAAGCACAAGCACCTACATTGTAAAACCACCGACTTACCCACCTTGCTGAGCGAACCACAGTACCCCATTTTCCTATTCAAAGACCGTCCCACATCACCAACCCTGCCTCTATATCCAACTAGCCTACCCAAGTCACCCACTCACCCGCTTCACCCTGCCGAATCAACCCACCTCATTTCACCCGTGCACAGATGCATCCTGCTCTCCCAACCACTCACCCTGCTTATCCACCCAATAATATCCACTCTGACCACAATGCATGTCAACCAATCTATCCACCCCCCAGCCAACAAGCTCAACTAGAAAGATTACTCGCAAATTCACACACACACACACACACACACACACACACACACACACACACACACACACACACACACACACACACACAATGTGCAGAGAGAGAGAGAGAGAGAGAATGATTTCTCAGTAGCCTGTAAATGAAATGAGGCGGTGGCTCAATCGGTAGATAGTTGGCCTGCAGTCCTGACGGACCCGGGTTCAAATCCCGCTGAGGCAGGGAACAGTTTAAGGATTTGAATTTCATAAAATCAGACTTTACTGATCTACCAGAAGGCCCGCCGACATGTCATAAAAATACCCCTGCTAATACCAATACACCAGTCCTGTATGAGACAGCCCTAGCATGTATTCAGTATGGACGGTGGGTGTTAGCGCCGAAGTGGTGACATGTAGAGGTGTGCGGTACGTAGGAGGACTACTGGGCCTTGAAAGCAGGCTGTGAAGCCTATGCCCAGAGTCGGTCACATAAAAAAAAAATAAAAAAAAAATATAATGTTGCACTGATCCGGTAAGTGTCACGTCTCTGTGGCCAGCCCTTCAAATCGCCATCTACCTAAAGCTTGTTATCTGATGCCGCCATACAAAGCATAATGCAACATTAACTGTTAAATATTAACTCCTTTGTATCATGCCCTAAATGAAAGAAAATAGACAAATAATGAGACCACCACTTTGCATTTCATTCTCCCTCCCCTCCCTCACTCCACCCCCACACCATCACTCATCCCCCCACCCACCTTCCCTTTGAGGAGTCGACAATCAGCAACGATGGATGCCAAATCTCCTGCTACTGCCTGTGACCCGTTGAGGGGGGCAATTAGCAGACTTCAGTCTCTGGCGGCCGAGAAGATCAAAGGAATCGTGGTTTGGTTCAGTGTCAGGGCTAGGTATGGTTTCATCAAGCCCCAGGATACTGGCGCTGATGTTTTCGTGTATCGCCAGGCTGTCATTGCACCAAACCCTCGGCATCTCCGGGGCTCCCTCGGGGACGGTGAGCTGGTGAAGTTTTGTCTCTTTGGGACTCACAAGGGTCCTGAGGATCGGGATGTTACTGGACCGGGAGGCGTAGTCGTGCAGGGTTCTACCTATGCACAGTGGTGTCTCACGGCCCGGTGACACCAGGCCAGGGATCCTGGGAGTCCTGTGGAGATAGCACCATCGTGGAGATGTGCACTGCAATGGTGAAGGCTTTTTGCAGGGGTGACAGGGGGGCTTTGCACATTCCTCTCCCCAAGATCTTTGAGGAGAATGGGCTGCCTAGCCTTGTCATGCCCTAGTGCTTTTCCAGCAATGTTCACTCTGTTCCTTGCCATCAGGAGCTTCAGGCCCAGGAGCCACGACCTGCTGCCCCTCGCACAACACCGTGGAAGAGGCTGAGGCTGGATGCTCCCCTCAACCAACAGGTTGTAAAATCAGTCACCGACCCCAATCCGGACTTGGCCAAGGTTCAGACTACTGCCAATATCCACCAACCACTGTCAGTGACTGAGGAGGGGGAGGACTCCTCTGGCTCCATCTCCATAGTCGAAGATGCATTGACCGGCTCCTCGGCCAAGGAGGAGGTGAATGAGTCCTCCTCTCCTCCAGCAGTGGAGGGCAACCCATCTCGCCCTCCTACAGTACCATGGACTACAAATATCGGCTAGATGTATCCTCCTACCAACATTTCCTGGCTCTCGATGCCCACACCCGGTCTTACCATCTTGGAGCTACAATCTACTCCAACCTCTATGATCTGCTCTGGGCTACCGACCTGGGTGAGCATATTCGACCCATTCTGACTGTCAAGGGGAAGGAGGTGTATCTGGCTGATCTGCTAGCCCTTTACCATATGTTGCCTCCATGTTTGGCCCCTTAGAAAGGCCGTCTTTGCAGTGCTGGTGCTGAGCTGCCATGTTGTTGCCACCCAGTACATTATTTGGCCTAATGCCCCTGACTGTGGGCGATGGCCATAAAAAATAAAAAAAATCCCTTCTCTCTCTGGCCCCTCCCTCTCAGCCCCTCTTACACTACTGTGACTTGCCAGACATAAAGGAGCCAACCTGAGGTATGAGGTACAACAGGATAAGTGATTATTTATGACCACGACTGTACATAAACACAATAGCCACCTTTGGCTTTGAAACAAATACAGAGAAAGTAGGAGGATACAGAGAAGGGTTTGCTATTAGTTGCATCAGACAACTGAGTCTCAGTTAGGAAGAGAAGGTGAGGTTTAGAAGGAAGAGAGGTGGTGCTCAACAGAAAGTTCCAGGAAGGACTGCGAATGTTGCACAAGTAACGAAGTGAGACGGACATTGGTTCCAGGCATCTTGCTGGGTGACTGGGGTGGATGGTGGGGGC
Source organism: Coenobita brevimanus (assembly GCF_032717465.1). NCBI lineage: Eukaryota > Metazoa > Arthropoda > Malacostraca > Decapoda > Coenobitidae > Coenobita > Coenobita brevimanus. Next base: position 16,810,503 of record NC_136968.1, on the reverse strand, counting down.
ATTTATGGTTCCCCTCCCCTTGGGGACTCCGAGTCTTGGTTATTAGATGCCATTGTTTTTGTTAAATTATGAATAGGAAGTGAAGTGTGTAATGTGCTTGTAGTTTGGTACTGACAGTAAAGGGAAATTGTATTGGAGAGCATGCTGGCCACCTCTCTGTGTTTCTGAAACACTGAAAAAGTTCAGCTGAAATGCACGCGCAGCGGGGTGAACCTGACACCACCACCCCAGGAGGAGAGAGTCAGGAGGTGATACCCACCCCACTAGGAGACAACAGAGGGGCTGATTTACCTGACCCGACGTCCCGGCATCAACAACATTTGTCTCTCGTGACTTGGCGCCTCTCTTCCGAGCAGCTAGACCACCCAGCAGTGTACAGGGAAAGTACACTACTCTCCAACAGAGGGAATGCTCACCCGAATGGGGGTGGGACTTGCAAAGGCAAGCTCCCAAGCACACCCTCGGATGCTGAGCCCTTTGGATTGGCCTTCTATTTGACTGAGGACACAGGAGGAACCTCTAGGGTTGCTATTCCTCTACCTCAACGGACACAGGGTACGCTCTACCGGAGCTGTGGCAAAAGCTAAGAGACTATGCCAGGCCTCTTCCTCCCGACGTTCCAGGTACAGAACCTTCCCTGACAGAAGGAGGCCACGCTCCACTGGAGCTGTGGTGTAAGCCGTGAAAGTACGTCCTACCTCGTCCTCCCGAAGTCCCAGGGACAGATGTCTCCTTCCCAACGAATGGAGGGCATGCTCCATCGAAGCTGTGGTGAAAGCCAAGAGGGTACGCCCGACCTCTTCCTCCTAATGTCTCAGGGGCAGGGGACTCTAGCCTTACAGCAGGAGCACAGACTCTGAAGGAGCCGTGACAACCACAGGGACAGCCCTTTGGGTGCCCTGTCCCCGTTACCAGTACTGGTGGTGTCTGGGAGAGGCTCCCCGACCTCTCCCACGTCCCTGACCCTCGTGGGAATGCAGGCAGTGCCCAACGGGGCTGTCTGACGAAGGGGGCCACCTCTGGCTCGACCCACCACCCCTGCGGTAGAGTGAAGCGTCCCTTCTCTCGCCTCTCTCCCCGAGAGGCGGGAGTCTCTCCCCCTACAGGCTTCCCACTTGAGTCCGGACCCGGCGAGGCGTCCCCGAGGCCCGGTGTACAGTCCCTCCAGCCCCGCCCTCCCCCAGTGCTGAAGGACTGCACCAGGACAAGAGGCCACAGCTCACCCGTGACGGCCTCCCTCTGCAACTGAGGCCACAGCCTCAGAAGTCAGTGGGCCACCCCAGGTGTCCGCCACGGCAGCAGGGTTTCTCCCGGAGTAGGTGGGCGCAATCCCCCCCCTGTCGTCCACCCCTGATGGGCGTGAAGCCAACCCCGCCTGGATGCCACCCTCCTCCCGGCCGACCTTAGGCCCGGACCTCCCTTGATCCCTCCCCCGGACCCCGACAACATTGAATGGCCGACAGCATGCTGCTCGTCTACTGGCCCTCTTCGGCCCCAGTCCAGAGAGCCCTGCCTCCTGCAGGGCCGACTCGGCTGGAGAGCTGCCCCACACTCCGTCCCTCTCCCCTCAGACTAGTGGCCATTCTTAGGGCCACCCTTTCCTGTACAGCTCCCCAGATGGCCTGCCTCCCACTCCTGGCCTCCACCTGGAGCTCCCAACGTGGGCCCCTTCACCCGTGCCTCGTGTTCTCCACTCTGACTGAACTGTGAGTAACAGGTCTCATGACTTTCCACTCCCCCAGTGTGGTGAACCCGACCCCTAGTGAACCAACGAGTGTGATGTCGTCCCTCCCCCCCAGAGTGTCTCCCCAGTGCCTCTCCCTCCCCCGTGCATCCCTCTACCCTCCCCTTGGTGTCCCCACCCCTGGTGAACCGAGTACCTGTGACTTACGAGCATGGTATCTCACCCCAATCACAGGCTGGTTTCCTCTGAACAGTGCAAAACTCCTCTGTGTCACTCGCAGAAAACAACAACACCCCAGTGCATCCTTGTTCAGCGTTGCTCCCCCTTTCTCTACCCCTGGTCCCCGGGCCCACAGAAAACAGTCCCTCCCTCTCCTCACTATTACCTCCGCCCCCATCACCGCCCTCAGGTGTGACATACTCTCGTTCTGTGTGACACGGCATAGTCTATGTCTAGCTAGGGTTTCCGTCTATGTCACATGGATATATTATAATAGCTAGGACCTTGTCTACGTCCCACGAACCCTTAGGCTTAAGGACCTGACTATATGAACTGTCTCTGTGGATATACTGGATAGTGTTGTCTGTGAATATGCCGATGGTGATATGCTTGATATATTTGTGTGATATTACCTGTGACACTGTGTGTATGCTATTTAGACTCCAGGAAAGTGTAAACTCATATACGAGACATGTGTGCTGAACTAGGTGGACAGTGATTGTCATAAACATCGGTGCAAGTTGCTGTGTAATCTCAGCTTTGGCAATAGCATTGTGTGTGTAATCACTCTCTGATATTGTAACAGTGATTGTCATAAACATCGGTGCAGTTGTTATGTATTCTCAGCTTTGGTTATAGCATTGTGTGTGTATTTATTGTTCTCTATTAATATAACAGTGTATGTTTTGGCCCGTGGTGTTTGTGTTTTTCCTTCCTTGTTGATACTGACCCGGTTAGGAACAAAGAACCCAGGGCTGCACCGTGTCTGGACCCGAGAAGTCAGGGCACAGAATACGCTGCATAACACTGGTGGCTAGCGGTGATTCTTGACCCAGCGGTGGAACAGCAATGAATGGAAACTCCGCAGACATGGCGGCCAAACCACGTGTTCAACTTCCTAACTTCAACTCCGAACTTTATGATATACGCACATACATGGCTATGATCAAAGCTATATTAGACATAAGTGTTGAGAATGACCAAGAAAAGATAGCAGTCATTCTCCCCAACCTCAGAAAGATTGTCTCAAGTATTGCCACTAAAATAGTCCAGGAGCTGAAATGGGACCAATTTCAGCAGATCATGACCCAAGCTGTCCCACCCTCATTAAGGAAGGTCGTCTCCTTTTCCCAGCTAGATGCAGTCACTTATGATGGGAACCTAGACAACACCCTCATTCAAACGCGATGTCTCGTCACCACTGCCTGCCCGGAGGCAGATCCACAAACCCGGGACCAACATGTATTTAATACCCTGCTAAGAATACTCCCCAGCATGGTCAGGGAACATTTTACCTTTACGACCCGAATGGGGACACTGACAAGGATTTCCAGTTGGTGAGGCACCTACTCACCACCCGCACGACCCCTCAGCAAATAGGTGCGGTAAGCAGAGTCCCCACCAGCAAGCCGCCGCCCAACAAACCATGAGCACCCACCCTGAACCCACAAGCCACCCCCCAACAAGCCATGAGCACCCACCCTGAACCCACAAGCCACCCCCCAACAAGCCATGAGCACCCACCCTGAACCCACAAGCCACCCCCCAACAAGCCATGAGCACCCACCCTGAACCCCCAGCCCCAGGAGCCACCAGCCCTACCCTGGGCCGTCCCCACCAGAAAGCAACCTCCTCCCAGGGAAACGTCCAACCTCATCTCCATTAATCCCTGGGAGTTTATTGCATGCAGCCACTGCTGCCCGACACATGACATTAGAGAGCAGCTAAAGGCAGCCAGGTGGAGGGCTGCTAACCATGGGCGCCGCAAGGTGTCGGCCATCGAGGACGACCCACCAGATGAACCATCCCCCCCCGTCGAGACCCCCGACGCCGAAGAGGCTGACATGGCAGCGAGAGAGAGGCCACCTCACCTCAACTGGATTTTTTGGACTGCCCCCGCACCTCCCCACGGTGGCGGTGGCCAAGTCACACAAGTACCACCCCCCAGTCTACGACAAGGCCAGGCTGAATGGGGTGAAGGCCTGACTGCTGGTTGACATGGGAGCAGCCAGATCATGCCCATACCACCATTTCTACTCCCGTCATGCCAAAGATTTAAGCCCTTTCCTCCCCACCTCAGCCCACCTCGTGGAAGTGGGGAATGGCCCCCTGCCAATCCGTGGGGAGACACGGGCTCTCCGTGTCCAGACACACCAGAAAGCAACTGCCAAACACCAGTTTATCATATTTGACTCCTCTTGCCGTGCCTGCGACGCCTACTTGGGGTTGAATCTGCTACTGAAACTCCGGGCCAACATTGCCACGGAAGGCAGGTGCATTTCCACTAATTACCAGATCCATCCCCTCAACCTCTCTGCACATGCCACACCGTAACACCTTGTTCTCCCTACCCTTTCCCCCCTTCCCCCCCTTGCCCCCCTCCCCCACAGCTCCACCCCGGCCCCGGCAACTCCTCCACCCTCCTTTCCTGCCACGCTCTCTTCCACCGTAACTATTCCTCCCCACCATTAGGTGTGGCTCCCTTTGCAGTCCCGCTGGTATCCATGTAGTATTCTCCCCAGTCGCACCAGCGGGCGCCACTGCCTCATGCCTTCTCTCCCCCACCTTCCTCCCCCCGCACCTCGCTGTGTCTGCGCGGGTAACCTCTCCACCTTGCCCCTCACCCTCCCCAAGGGCCTAGTAACGGGCGTGATGGAAGAAGCAGAGCCCTGCGCCACACACCCCTCTCCCACCTCCAAGGTCCTACCCGCACTCCCCGACCACCTTTCCCCACAACAAAGCACCGATCTGAGATGCCTCCTCCTGGACTTTCAAGACATCTTCTTGTCAGGACCTACACACACTGGCCACACCACCATCCTGTCCCACTAGATACACATGACGGGCTCCCCCATCCAGCAACTTGCTAGCCGGAGGAACCCAACGCAACGGGCTGAGGAAGACCGGCAGGTCCAGGACATGTTAGATGCCGGCATAATATCTCCATCAACCAGCCCTTGGTCCTCTCGTGTTGTCCTTGTAAAGAAGAAAGACGGGACACTACAATTTTGTGTGGACTACCGTCACCTAAACAATGTCGCTTTCAAAGACGTCACTCCCCTGCCAAGGATCGATGACTCCCTGGACCCTCTGTATGGGGCATCCTGGTTCCCCACCCTGGACCTGCAATCAGGGTACTGGCGGGTCCCCATGCATCCAGAGGATCAAGGAAAGACCGCCTTCTCCACCAGCAACGGGAAGCACTATGAATTTCATGTGCTCCCCATCGGCCTCTGCAATGCCCCTGCAACGTTTTCCTGCCTGATGGAGTCCGTGCTTAGCAGCCTCACCTGGCAGACCTGCCTCACCTACCTCAACGACGTCATCATCTTCAGCAGAACCTGGGCTGACCATCTCCACCGCCTATGCCAGGTTTTTTCCAGAATACGACACGCCGGGCTCAAATTATGCCCGTCCAAGTGTGTCCAGGCCAAGAGGTCCGTTTCCTTCCTAGGACACGTCATACTGAAGGAAGGCATCACACCCGACCCCAAGAAACTCAGAGCCATAGCTGACCTCCCCCTACCCCGAGGCATGCATGAGATCCACACGTTCATAGGCCTCGCCTCTTATTACCACCATTTCGTAAAGGGGTGTGCTACCATCGCCAAACCCCTACACGATCTCACCAAATAGGGAAGCCATTTACTTGGACAGAAGACCGCCTCCAAGCCTTTCCGACCCTTAAAGACAACCTCATCATGGTCCCCATAGTGACGATCCCAGAATACACTCTCCCATTCTGCCTCGACACCGACATCTCACTGGTAGCCATCAGCGCCGTATTAGAACAGGTATATACAAGATGGCAGGGAATACATTACTGCCTGCGCCAGCTGCACTCTCAACCTGGCCGAGCAGAACCATGCAGCCACTAAGCAGGAGTGCCTCAGTATCATCTGGGCACTCGAATACTTCCGTGCATACCTGGTGGGTACCCACGTTACAGATCACCAGTCCCTGCAATGGCTCTACAATCCGACACCAAAAATGCGCAGATGATCCGCTGGAGAGAGACCTTGGAAGAATTTGACTTTGACATATCATACTGACCTGGCAAACTCCACACGAATGCAGACGCCCTCTCCAGACTTTCTGTAAGCGCCAGCCAGGCTATGCCCACCCTCCTGCAACATTGGGAAGCCAAGGATTGCCCTGACTGGATGCCCACCCACCTGTTCTCCAAGCCGCAATGGCACAGCGACCTCCTATGCACCTCCTCCGGCCACATAGCTCTCGACCCCAAGGCTGCCCTGGACACCCTCACCCACCTCCACGCTGACAACGGGATACATCTCAGCGCAAAGAAGTTGCTCCAGGCGTTCAATGACACCTTCTGGGCCCCACACCCCTCCAAACTAGTACAAGCCTGTCAAGCATGCTCCCTCGGAAAGGACACCACTCGCACACCAGGCCCTTCTGGCCATCTGTTGGCCAGCAGACAGTGGCAGCTATTGTCAGTCAATGTCGTTGGCCCCCTTCCACTTAAATCAGGTTACGGTTACATCATTACTTTTGTAGACAATTACTCTAAATTCCTGGTAGCCTGCCCGGCGAAAGAACATCACGCCCTTGCCATCGCAGATGCCCTGACTCACCACATATTCCCGTACTTTGGAATCCCGTATGCCCTCCATTCCAATAATGCGCCGAATGTACAGTAGTAATCTGGAAAGAACTACCATTTTTTGATACAACATCTCCCATTCATCCCCATACTTACCACAAGGGAATGGCATCTGTGAGCATAGTGATCACACTCTGCTCAATCAGGTATGGACCCGCATTCAAGCCACACAGGATGACGACTGGTCGGCGCACATCAAAATCATATAGTGGGGCTTGAACACCTGCCCACGTGAGGATGACATCACGCCGCACGAACGGGTATTCGGTGAATCACCCCTACTGCTCTCCCTCCACTACCACCTCCAGCCCCTCCCCCAACCCTACCTCATCCAACCCCCTGCTCCACCTTAAGCAGAAGCTCCAGCACCTACTGTACTGTCACCTGTACGATCCAGACTTTTACGTGGTCAAAAGGGTCAGAAATCAAGTCACTGTTAATGACCACTGTGTGCTGGAATGGTCGGGAACTCAGATTGATGGAGACTCTCTCCCACTAGCGGCCTCTTCGGTTGCGTTTATTATATTTCAGGTGGTCAAGTTAAGAATGGTAGCATGTCAAAATGACGGGGCCAGTCTCCAACTAGACCAACCCAAGCCCGACCTTTGCAATTTCCCAAAATGCTTCTAAGGTTTCACATTAACAAACTACTAGGTAAGCTCTATACCACCAGTTCTCAAGGGTTACAAACAATAAAGTTCGAGTGGGAGAAAATGTGTATTAAGACCAAAACGTAGAAATCTTCCCCAGCTACTTGCTTTACAGATTAAACCTGAATCAGTTGGCACGTTGTTCAAAAGAAAATATATAGTCCTAATATCAAATCCACAAAACTTAGCTCCTTTGTCCCAGTCCAATATGTTTCTTCATAATCGTCCGAGCACATAGTTCACTGGTCCAGTCCTCTGCCACTGCCGACCTTCACCTCCACACTGGGATCTCGACTCAGTCTCTCGCTCACTCCTGCACCGTGCACATACCATCTGACTCGGCTCCGCCATGCCACCCAAGACCTTCGGAAAGGCTCTGCCCATGGTTAGGGAAGACCAAAAGTTGGGGGAGACTGGACCTGAACTCCTCAGAAATACCCAGTACCCATACTTAACACACACGGTACGTAAGTTCACCTACTTGACCAGTCTCCCTCAATACTGCTACTGTGGGGTGTTCCACATGCTCCTTGCTCGTGAGGGGAAACCAATCTACACGCCTCCAAAACACCATCCAACATGTCCTATACTGCAACTGTGGGATATTACACAAGCTCCATGCTCGAGAACAGTCGGCGGCTATCATGTCCACAAAAAAAAATCCTCTACCATGAGTAAATTTTCTCCTGCTACTCACTATATGCAACTGACGACGTATGCCACTCACCAGGCATATTACTCACAAGGAGAATGTCCTGCTACAAGGAGAAACTTTGTGCTTAGCTAAGAGTAACACGTTCTGTCCAGAGAGACCGAGCGAAACCTACCTACCTCTCCTAACATGCGAGAGCCCAATAGTTCAACTTCTCCAACCCCTATAGAGAAACTGGAAATTTCCCCTCTCTCTCTGAGCAATCCTATACTGCAATTTGGGTATAACATACACTCAGTGCTCGAGGTTCTCAAAGCAAGTAGGAAATCCCCAGGTGGAGACCTTCAGGTAGAACTGCCCCTCACATGTACAGTTCCTTAAATCTGGAATAAAAAAAATTCCTAACTGTGAGATCTCATTATCCCTAACTAAGCCAAACAATCTAGCCTAAAGGAAAAAAAAGAATCGAGGTAAGGCAAGAACGACGGTCTATACACTGTGGTGCACTCATTTTGACAAACACGCAGCTTCCACACCTCATCTCTCCAAAAGCTGGACATACTCTAAACAACTACTCAACCCTATTAATTAAGCCAAAATTACAACTCATAGGTACTGGTAGAAAAGATAAATATGCAGGTACAGTCTGGAGAGACCTGGAAGGGCATACCTGACTCCATGTTCCCAGCCAGTTAAGGCAAGGACAAGACGTGCTCAGAGAAGGAAAAAAAAATGAGTATATACAATATATACACCATACACCCATCATCTACGAGTACTGCAACCTCTTAGGCAGTCTCCGGGATCTTACACTAGGCAGTATCTCTTCCCCTTCCTCACTGGTCAAAAACTTGTGATCCACTATACTCAATAAGGCATCTCTTTCAACATATCTTTTGTTCTTTTCAGCTACCCTACTCAAGATGGTGCCATCAAACACATTTTCTAACTCATTGGCTCTACCCTGATCGATAACTCTGACAATCTTGTAAAGATCCTGCCATTTTCTATTTAGCTTTGATGCTGTACCAGGCATGCACTCTTCGACATAGTTCCAAACCAATTCACCTGCTTCTAGAGAGTCATTCCTACGTGCCTCATTTGCCCTGTTAAGGTATCCTGCTGTCATTCAATGTTGTGTCTCCTTGAGCATCTGTTTGACATCTATTTTCTCTACGCAGTCTTCATCAGTAGGCAACTGCAAATCTCCTACCTCACGATTTGGATGACGACCATAAAAAGCAAAGAATGGTGATGCACCTAGGGATGTATGCACTGCTTCATTCAACGCTCTCTCAGTGTCACATAGGTGCAAGGGCCATGTATTTTGGTGTTCTTGGCTCAAGATTGCCAGTACTGTCTTTAAGGTCCTATGTGCTCTCTCAATAACTGAATTTCCTCGGGGATTATAGGGTAGACAGAATCCTTGCTTAATCCCGGCTCTTCTACAAAAATCTCTAAACTCTGCGCTGGTGAATTCTCCTCCATTGTCCATGATAACTACCTGCGGCTTGCCATACCTACAGATGTCCTTCTTAACCCGCCCCGTCCCGGAGACGTGAATTCACGTCCTCACATGATGTGCACTCATATCCCGGAGACGTAAATTAACGCGGCAACATTGCAAGGTCCCTAATTTGCACAATTTTCAATTTAATTTGCACAATTTTCAATTTTCGCGAGTGATTTTTGGCACGTATACACGGGACACCTTCCTCTACAAGATGCCAGGCAGGGACAATGCCTTACCCAGCATGACCTCCTCCCCCCCCCCTGCATGCCCTTTTCTCAGCAATTCACCTGTTATCAGTGACCTGGCCAGTAAAGCCATGTCATGCCACGGTACAAAATTCAGGGCCAGAGTGATTCCCCAATCGATGACAATGTGGAGGACAAACATTAGAGGAAGAAACAGTCAGAAATGATGATCAGGTAATGTGGCAAAAAAGGTCAGGAATGGTGATGTGTTAGTGAGTGAAACAATCCTTATAATGCCTATATTACCATTTGAAAACAATATACTCTCGTACTATATATAAATTCGTACCAAATAAATAAATAAAAACCGTTTATGAGTGGTGTGGAATAGTTATCCTCCCATAGAACTCGTTTTCTTTGCAGCCAGCCTGATAGAAAACCCTGTAAGGTAAAGAGGTACTCCTACCTGGATCGAGTATTTTAAACCTCAGGTGAGCGATTTCTCTATGAATTTTCGATGTTTCTCACCAAAAGCGGATGTTTGAGCCAAAGAAAAAAAAAAGTCCAAAAATGTCGGGACTGGGGCGTACCACTGCCCAGAAAACGTCGGGATGGGGGGGTTAAATTCTTCAGCTACGGCTTTGGTGGATTTTGTACGAAGGGGGTAGGTATGAAGGTACCTAGAAAAATGGTCTATCACTGTGAGACAATACCTGTGACCACTCATACTGTTATGCAAATCTATGAGATCTATTGCAACTCTTTGACCATTATCATCTACTGGTAGCAATTCCTTAAAATGGTGCACAGTCTTCCCATGACCCTTGAACTGCTGATATGACTTGCATGATATAACAAAATGTCTCACATCGGTCAGTAGAGGCGGCCAGTAGAAAAACTGTCTTGCCTTGGCTACCGTCTTGCGTTCTCCTAGGTGTGAAGGGTTATGAACAATTGAACAGGCAATAGCAACTAAAGACTTGGGTACTACCAGACACAACCTCGACTTTCCCATTTCTTCTCTTTGGACATACAGAATCTCCTCGTTCATTTCGAAAGCATAAAAGGGACGATTACCAGACAACTTCCTGGGTAACTGACCTCCTTCTTTAATATTGAATTACCTGCCTCCACCTTGGGTCTGGTCTCTGGGCTTCCCGGACCCTGTCTATCGTAAGGCCCAGCCACCGAAATTCTGCATTAGACTGGGTTACATCTGAGGCTTCCTCAATTACTCCTACTGGTCTACTCAAAGGATCTGGGACATAATGATTCACACCCTTTTTATATCTTGTCACAAAATTGTAATCTCACATCTCCAACAAATAACGTGACATACGTGGGCATTTAGTCTTTTTCTTAAAGATGGTGGTTAATGGTCTATGGTCTGTAACGATGGAAAAGGGTTTGCACCATAAATAGTGGCTGAAAAATCTACATGCACTCACTACTGCCATAACTTTCTTGTCTGTTACTGAGTATCTTTTTTCTGTTGGGGTAAGTTTCTTTGAAAAGTATCCAATAGGTCTCAAATTTCTTTCGCCCTCCAGCTGCATAAGAGCTCCGCCAACGTGCAAGTCGCTAGCATCTGTGTGTAACTCGAACGGTTTAGTTAAATCTGCCTTTACTAGTACTGGAGCTGACACTAACTTTTGTTTAAGAACTAAGAATGCATTCTCACACTCCTCTGACCATTAAAATTTTGCATCCTTCCTAAGCAAATTAGTGAGAGGACTGGCGATTTTAGCAAAGTCAGGAATGTGTTTGCGATAGAAGTTACACATGCCCACAAAGCGTCTCACTTCCTTGGCCTTCATTGGCTGTGACATCTGTTCAATAGCTTAGAGATTCTTACTGTCAGGGCATATTCCTTTCTCCGACACTACATGTCCCAAGAACTTAATTTCTCGCTTTATGAAAGAGCATTTACTAACGTTCAGCTTCATTTCAAACTCAGTTAATCTTCCAAAGGTAATCTTCAGTCGGTCTAGCATCTGATTAAAAGAGTCTGCCCAAACACAACATCGTCTAGGTAGTTACAACACCAACCTTCTCTAACGAAAGGGGCTAACACTTGCTGCATTTTCCTCATGAAAATTGCTGGACTCACAGACAATCCGAAAGGTAAGCGCTTGTATCTAAACAAATTAACTCCATCAGAAAAAGTTGTCAAGTCTTGAGAGCTTTCATCCAACCGAACTTGGAGGTAGGCGTCTTTCATATCAAGAGTGCAGTAAAACTTTTTCCCAGCGCTTTCCTCTACTAATTTGTCTAATCGGGGTAGGGGTTGGATATCTATCTTGACCTTCTTATCAAGAACCCAATAATCAATACACATCCTTTTACTGCCGTCCAGCTTGCTGACTAAGACTATGGGGGACTAAATATGCAGCGTGGGGGGGCTAATATGCAGCGTTCGATTCCTCAATCACATCCTTTTCAATCATCTCGTCAATCATCTCGGAAATTGTCTTCCTTCCTTGCTCAGGATGTCGATACAAGGGCATACGCATGGGTTCATAGTCGATGGTATCAATGTGGGCTTCAGGTACTTTAAGGGTTCCAATTTCCTTCAGACCAAGAATGAATAGTGCATGATTATCCAATATCAACTCTCTCAATTTGTCCCTCTGAGACTGAGACAAATGTGCCCACTTCAGCTCTCTGAGAATTGAATTAAGCGCAGCACATCGGTCACTCCCATCCTGTGCCTGATCCATGTGTGGTAACAATGCATTATCTACCCGAAATACTGGTGCCACCAGGTCACCTTCTACCTTGCCTACTGGTTGCCCTAACTCAAGTGAACTTCTGTCCTGTTCCTTGGGGCTAAGATAAGTAATATTTGACTCGTCAACAACATGGTACATCCCCAACACTTGTCCTGGGTTTAGCTTCACTGGTCCCTTGGTTACATTGACAATGGGTAAATAGCATGTCCCATTCTCACTAACTCTCACGCAACAATTTGGTGTTAATGAAGCTTTACCCCTGGCCTTCTGAAATTTACTAACATGTAAGACATCTCCGGGTTTTCTGTCTTTTAATGCAATGGGTACTGACTTTAATGTCTGTGCAGGTACCACAGTCCTACACTTCACTTGTACTAGCTCTCCTTCTGCCTTTCTCGTATGGTTAGACCGGAACCTTATTCTATTCACTGTCTGGCAAAGCTTATTTCGGACCTCGTACTGCTGACCACCCCAATGCATCACCTGACCTTCTCCATCCCAAGAGAAAATTGCTCTACCAATTAAGTCCGCACCCATGAGCACTTTGGTTGACAAATAATAGTCTGGGACCACTACAAATCGCTGCACTATCCTTGTCACGGGGGCAATACGCACTACCGACAAAACCTGGCCAACAACAGTTAACTTATGGTTGGATACTGAATGCAATGAACGTCAGCACTTGCTAATCTTTAATCCTAATCTATTTGCTGTACTTTCTTTCATCAATGTTGGTACACTACCAGTATCTACAAAAGCTGAAACCTGATACTGTCCCAAAATCAAGCGTATCACTGAAACCTGATACTGTCCCAAAATCAAGCGTATCACTGGAGTCTCTACTTCACCTCGAACTTTTCAGATCTCCTCCACCTCAATATCTGACAGGTTCTGACAACTCTCATTCTGTTCTACATCCTGTATGCTACACACATGACTGGCAACCTGCATTACCTCAGGGGCCTCTAGTCATTCCCTAGGTGGTTGGGAGTCTGGATGCAATTGAGAATTCTGCTGTGGAAGGGGATTAGCTGTTGTGGGAGGTGTACTTGGCAAGCTTCTCTCCTGTTTTCTACTCAAGATAAGTCTACCAGGGCATCCCTCATGTCCCCTTCTAGAATTAGCTTTCATGCAATCAAAACAACTTCCTCGCTCTGGTTTCCTTGGACAGTTCGCCCTGTCATGTTTACTGCCATTAGAACGCCACCCACAAGGCCACATTGTAGGTCTAGATTTAAAGGATACCTGATGTACGGGTACTCGAGTCACTGGATGAGCATTGTCACTAACAACTGGAGGTGTGATTCTAGTAGGGGTTGAACCATAATTATCAACAAGCCTTTGTTCATCCATAACTTTTGTCATTCTACACCACTGTCTGTAACCCCTTTCTCTCTCTAATTCTGAAATAAAGGTCTCCTCCATTCCCAGATCTTTAAAAAACTCTAATCGTTCCCTAACTTCCTATGGTACATTACGTAGCACAGCTTTCTTCCACAACTGCTCCACATTGGGAAGGTTAATATGGGGATGTTCTCTACAAATTGCCCTAAAGTTACTCCTGACCTGTCTAACAAATCTCTCAGGTGGATCCTCAAAGTTATACTCCATTTGGGCAAGCTCACGGAATGCATCAGCGATCCCTTCAGGACCTCTGAACTCACGCTGCAACAATGTCTTAATGTCCCCATAAGTACCACCTGCCTCACACAAGCTTAATTCTCCCAGAACATATGTACGCAACTTCGTGTCCATAAGTGTGAGTGCTACCGCCTTCCACTGTTCTAAGTTAGCAGTCACTGACTCCACCTGCATCAAAAAGTGATCCACCAGGGTTATAGTATGTAGACCATACATTTCGCTTATCCTTAGAACGTCAACATCCTTACACTCTAGTACTACTGAATTTCCCTGATTGCTCTGCATACCTCCTACAGGAAAATTTGACCACTGTGGAGCTGACTGCCTAAATGGATTTCCAGATTTAACGGGAGTATACTGTGATGGACCTCCAACCTTGGTCGGGGTGACTCCGGGTGGGTCTAACACCTCCTCCAAAGCTCCAATACGCTCAAAACACTCATCAATTGCGGATAGTTCCTGTTTCACACCTACTTCCTCAGGCATCTCAGTCTCAGTGTCAATCAATTTTTCAACATGGGACTCCATCATGAATTATACAAACGTGAGCAACCCCAGGAGGTGAATGCTCAACTAGTAAAATGCCCAACTGCGACTTGAGCAACCCCAGGAGGTGAATGCTCAACTAGTAAAATGCCCAACTGCGACTTGAGCAACCCCAGGAGGTGAATGCTCAACTGCAACACCAAAGCAGTACACACTACAAATACACATACCTTATAATTCTACATATAATGCCAAGTACATATACCTGTGAGAACTGGGGGATGAGCTATTATCTTAATTTAACTAAATGACAATATTCTAAATGACCTATCAATTATTGCTTACCAGTTTAATTACCCTCACATTAATAGTTCATCCCAACGCTGTGCCGCCACTTGTACTGTCACCTCTGCGATCCAGATTTTTATGTGGTCAAAAGGGTCAGAAATCAAGTCACTATTAATGACCACTGTGTGCTGGAATGGTCGGGAACTCAGATTGATGGAGGCTCTCTCCCACTTGCGGCCTCTTTGGTTGCGTTTATTATATTTCAAGTGGTCAAGTTAAGAATGGTAGCATGTCAAAATGACGGGGCCAGACTCCAACTAGACCAACCCAAGCCCGACCTTCGCAATTTCCCAAAATGCTTCTAAGGTTTAACTTTAACAAACTATTAGGTAAGCTCTATACCACCAGTTCTCAAGGGTTACAAACAATAAAGTTCGAGTGGTAGAAAATGTGTATTAAGACCAAAACGTAGAAATCTTCCCCAGCTACTTGCTTTACAGATTAAACCTGAATCAGTTGGCACGTTGTTCAAAAGAAAATATATAGTCCTAATATCAAATCCACAAAACTTAGCTCCTTTGTCCCAGTCCAATATGTTTCTTCATAATCGTCCGAGCACATAGTTCACTGGTCCAGTCCTCTGCCACTGCCAACCTTGACCTCCACACTGGGACCTTGACTCACGCACAGGGACCTTGACTCACTCTCTGGACTTCGACCTCCACACATGAATTTTGACTCACTCACTGGTACTTCAGCCTCTACATTTGGACTTTGATTCATTCACTGGTACTTCGACCTCCTCACTTGGACTTTGACTCACGCACCAGTACTTCGAGCTCCACACTTGAACCTGCTAGAAGTCAATATGAATAATAAATAACTATTTTTCCCAATGCAAGTAATCCCTTCACATGATCAGGAAAGTCTCATAATAAAGAAACCTGAGTTACAACACGCGGCATCTCAAGCAATAACAGAATAACACATGGCACTACAGACACATACGTCAGCTCAAAATATTACTTATTATAAGGATAACATAGAAGAAAAAGTACTATAACAAATACAGTAAGCATGAATAACTTTAACTCTGACCATGAAAATCATCACTGCATCAATATCATTGTGCCTTACAAAGTAACTATATGAACATTAACTCACAACATAGCCCTAATAAGTACTGAATTGCAAAGTCATCCCAACACATTAATAAATAATTCGCAGTTCCCAGGAACCTGATATTTGGCCCACAAAAATCACACATTTATCTGAGGCTCAGACAGACTCTGTAGCTAGTATTCTCGTATTCCAGTTACACACTAAATAATAATACAAAGTACAATACACAAAAATATGGGAAATACCTCACTATTCAGCTCACAGAATACAGAGTGGAGCGGGAAACTCGGGACTCGCTCTTCCAATGGCTAATGGCGTCACCATTACACACTTCCTAAGGAACGACAACACTTGATTCTACCCGAGTCTATTTCTTTTTTTCATCACTATTATCACTCGTGGAGTATCACTGTTCGCGCTTCAACATATCAGACATAATACCAAATTACTTACAGAATTCCTTGGAAGGGGAGGGGAGGATGACGACAGTACCGGCCACCCGTCACACATCACACCCAGTGAGCGAGTGAAACAAGCCAAAACTGCATGATGCGATGTGGGAGGGGGGGATGACGGCATAGGCAATTTAAGATTTTTATTATTACAGACTCGTACTAGACTCAATGTGATCTCTTTCCCCTTACAATCGATTACCCAAAATAAATGACATTCTCTAGTTACAATAATTACCGGTACTCTACATCTCTCTCATTATAGCCTTACATCGAAAAACAATGAAAATCATCGTGCTTTACATCACTTTGCGCACGCATACATTATGCTGGATTACGTGACCAAAGGCACATGTTCCCATCTCACTCGAGTTTTTATATTATAAAGAGGCTTAATACTAGTAAATTACAGTAGGAAAAAAAGACTTAGCAACTAGATAATTTAATCTATATTCTGGTCACGTCCGCATGGTAACAACTATGTCTCAGCCACACTCTCTCACTAATCCGAACTTTTGGTCATATAAGATGATCTAGATACAACTCATTATCACTTCTGGGCACTACACTACAGGCCACCCAAGACTTAGCCCCAGATGCCACCCTTGCCAACCCCTACAAACCAGACGATCTTGTCATGGTTGCCACCCTACCTACCCCACACAAGCTCTTTTCTCGCTATACCGGCCCCTACAAAGTAATCAGCATCCCCAACCCTTCCCAAGTCACCAACAACTACCACAACACCACCCGCACCTACAGAAACTGACACGTGCGTCACTCTCCAGCACCAGATGCACCACCCCCTCAGAGACTCAATCCACAGACCACACCTCCATCCCTCCCCCCAACACTGGAACATTCCTACGCCTGCTACCTCTCCCCTTCCTTCTCCTTCACCAATACCCCCGCTGTGTCCACCACCCCCATGCCAGCCATCACTTCCCTGTCACCCACACCTGACCCTTTCTCCCCCTTCCCACTAGCCACCCACACTCCACCCCTCTCCTCAGACCCCGCCCTCTCTCCTCACACAGGCCCCTCCCAGCTCCGACCCCTATCACCCCCCGAGCCCCACGCCCCTGCCCGCCCATACCACCCAAGCCCACACCTCACCACAACAAATCTCATCGCCACCATCACCTTCAACACCGCCTCCACCCCTCATGCCCCCCGCGTGACCACCCTCCACCCATCCCTCACCACCCATTCCCATTCTCACAACCACCCACACCCGATATGGCCGCCTGTCCTGCCTACCCACCTGCTACACCCACACATCCTCGCCCCACTCCACCCTCGCCCCACTCCACCCCCACCCCTAACACCATCCCCCTCCTCCACAAATCACACCGTCCCCTAGGAAATATCCCAATTGCCTGCCCCATTAAGCTGATTTCCTTGAGATGTCCTCATAAAAGCACAACTACACCCGCCCTCTCCAGTCTCTAGCCAGACTTCCTACTGCCCAGCCCACCACTACAACCTGAAAAGAAAATCACTCTCGTCATCTGGACCCCACCCCAGGGGCGCAAATGCCGCATCCACGGCACGAACCAACTTCTCCGCCTCCTGTGACAAACGCTGATGCCCTCGTCCCTCACCATCATATATTCCCTGTACCTCCATCCCAATCAGTGGACCACCCACTGGACCAACTTCCTCCATCACCTCACACCATCACATCACACCACCAACTCTGACACGTTCCAACTCCAGTCATGGGGATGTGACTTTTCCACTCATGATGGTGGTAAATGCATGCACGGCAGGGTGAGACCGACACCACCACCCCAGGAGAAGAGAGTGAGGAGGTGACACCCACCCCACTTGGAGACGATGGAGGGGCTAATTTACATGACCTGACATCCCAGCAACAATCACATATGTCCCTCGTGACTCAGCGTCCCTCTTCCGTGCAGCCAGACCACCCGGCAGTGTACAAGGAAAGTACACTACTCTCCAACAGAGGGAACGATTACCAGAATCAGGGTGGGACTTGCAAAGACAAGCTCCCAAGCACACCCTTGGATGCCGAGTCCTTTGGATCGGCCTACTATTTGACTGAGGACTCAGGAGGAGCCTCTAGGGTTGCTATCCCCCTACTTCGCCAGACGGAGGGCACGCTCCACTGGAGTTATGGCAAAAGCCGAGAGAGTATGCCAGGCCTCTTCCTCCCAAAGTTGCAGGTACAGAACCTTTCCCGATGGAAGGAAGGCACACTCCACCGGAGCTGTAGCATAAGCTGCGAGAGTACGTCTGACCTCGTCCTCCCGACGTCCTAGGGACAGGTGTCTCCTTCCCGATGAACGGAGGGCATGCTCCAGTGGAGCTGTGGCGAAAGCTGAAAAGAGTACACCCAACCTTTTCCTCACGACGTCTCAGGGGCAGGGGACTCCAGCTCTACGGCAGGAGCATAGACCCCGCAGGAGCTGCGATAACCACAGGGACGGCCCTACGGGTGCCCGCTCCCTGTCGCCAGTACTGGCGGTGTCCAGGAGAGGCTACCCCGACCTCTCCCGCATCCCTGACCCTCGTAGGAGTGCAGGCAGTGCCCAACAGGGCTGTCTGGTGGAGGGGGCCACCTCTGGCTCGACCCGCCACCCCTGTGGTAGGGTGAGGTGTCCCTCCCCTCGCCTCTCTCCCCGAGAGGCGGGAGTCTCTCCCCCTACCGGCTCCCCACCCGAGTCTGGACCCGGCGAAGCATCCCCGAGACCCGGTATCCAGTCCCTCCAGCCCTGCTCTCCCCTGGTGCTGATGGGCTCCACCAGGACCAGAGGCCGCAGCCACCCCTGACGGCCTCCCTCTGCCACCGAGGCCGCAGCCCCCTGACAGGCGTGAAGCCAACCCCGCCTGGACGCCGCCCTCCTCCCGGCCAACCTTAGGCCCGGGCCTCCCTCGGTCCTTCCCCCAGACCCTGACAACGATGAAGGGCCGACTATGTGCTGGTCGTCCACTGGCCCTCTTTGGCCCCAGCCTAGAGAGCCCTGCCTCCCGTAGGGCCGACGCAGCTAGAGAGCCGCCCCACACACCATCCAGCTCCCCTCAGAATAGTGGCCATTCTAAGGGCCACCCTGATCTATGCAGCTCCCTGGACGGCCCGCCTCTCACGCCTGTCCACCACCTGGAGCTCCCAACGTAGGCCCCTTCACCCTTGGGCCATGTTCTCCCCTATGACTGAACTCTGAGTAACAGGTCTCATGACTTGCCACTCCCCCAGTGTGGTGATCCCGACCCCTAGTGAACCAACCAGCGTGACGTTGTCCCCCCCCCGGAGTGTCTCCCCAGTGCCTCCCCCTCCCCTGTGCATCCCTCTACTCTCCCCTTGGTGTCCCCCTCCTGGTGAACCGAGTACCTGTGACTTACGAGAGGAGTATCTCACCCCATCCACGGGCTGGTTTTCCCCGGACAGTGCAAAACCCCCGTGTGTCACTCTCACAAAACAACAACACTCCAGTGCATCCTTGTTCAGTGTTCCCCCCCCCCTTCTCTCCCCCTGGTCCCCGGCTTCACGGAAAACAGTCTCTCCCTATCCTCACTAATACCTTGCCCCCCTTCCCCCCCCTCAGGTGTGACATACTGTATACTCTCGTCCTGTGTGACTCGGCATAGTCTATGTCTAGCTAGGGTTACCATCTGTGTCACGCGGATATATGATATTAGCTAGGACCTCCCGTGAACCCTTAGGCTTAAGGACCTGACTATGCAAGCTGTCTCTGTGGATATACTGGATAGTGTTGTCTGTGAATATGCCGATGGTGATATGCTTGATAGATTTGTGTGATATTACCTGTGACACTGTGTGTATGCTAGTTAGACTCCAGGAAAGTGTAAACCCATATGTGAGACGTGTGTGCTGAACTAGGTGGACAGTGATTGTCATAAACATCGGTGCAAGTTGCTGTGTAATCTCAGCTTTGGCTATAGCATTGTGTGTGTAATTGCTCTCTGATATTGTAACAGTGATTGTCATAAACATCGGTGCAAGTTGTTGTGTATTCTCAGCTTTGGCTATAGCACTGTGTGTGTAATAATTGTTCTCTGATATTATAGCAGTGTATCTGTTGACCCATGGCATTTGTGTTTTTCCTTCCTTGTTGATACTGACCCGGTCAGGAACAAAGAACTCAGGGCTGCACCGTGTCTGGACCAGAGAAGTCAGGGCACAGTATACACTGCATAACATCAGCAAAAGGGGATGGTCAGGAACTAGTCCCAAGGGATGATGAAACGGGAGCTCCAGCTCTCCCTGTCATCAAATTTCCATCCACCTTGGGAGTACCTCCCCGCTCGGCTGGTGCAACAGTCTATATGTAATATGAAGATAATACAAGCAAGAGAGAGAAAGTGTGAAAATTGCCTGTATTGTTGTTTGTTAAAGATACTTTTCTGTTCAATGAAGATTACTGAGAGCTTCAGTTGAGAAGCTGCTGTAAGGGGCACAGTTTGAAAGTTAATATTCCGAAGAGTATTTATTTATTTATTTATTTTTTTTGAATGGAAAAATTCGTGAACGAGCCCAGTGACGTCGATGATTAAGAAATGGAGACCGTGAGTACCTTCGTGTATATACTGTTGGTACCGTGATGAGCACAAGTGTGCGTTATAAGATGAAATTGGGAGGAAAAAGTACAATAATGCAAGAGGATTCAACTATACTGTACTGTAATGATGGCAATAACAAGGAAAACGGAAGCACCAGTGTTGGTTCTGGGTGCAGGCAATAAAAGCGACCGCTTAGGGTCCCTTTGGCTTCTTGGGGGCCCATAAATAAATAAATAAAATAATTAATAAATACCTTATATATATATATATATATATATATATATATATATATATATATATATATATATATATATATATATATATATATATATATGTGCATTTGTTTACCTATGTATCTATCATTCTATATATCTGTCTTTATATTTCTATATCTGTATCTATCTATCTATCGATTTACGAGTATCTATCTACGGGTTATCTATCTATCTATCTATATCTATCTATCTATCTATCTATCTATCTATCTATATATATATATATATATATATATATATATATATATATATATATATGTACAGTATATATATCCATCTTTCAGTCTATCCATCTATGCATCGTACTAATGCTAGTAATAATAATAATAATAACAATAATAATAATAATAATAATAATAATAATAATAATATCATCATCAACAACAATAACAGTAGTACTACTAATAATCTATCTATCTATCTATTGCCAGACGTCTTAATCCTGTCAGGGGAGGCCATAAACAAATCCCCTCCATGTCGCCCTGTCCCCCGCCATTTCGCTGCCCTATTCCCAGCTCACACCCCCCTGTCTCATATACCTGTCCACTCCATCCCTCCATCTCATCCTTGGCCTCCTCCTCCCTCTCCGCCTCAGTCACATACACTTTGTCTATAATTCAGGCCGTATTATGAAGCACTGTCACTGTGGACAAACAATCACGGAATGTTGACAGAACAATCTTTCTCATTGGTCACAATTTGTTTGCGATTCCGCAGTTCTTTGCAGTGCCTGATATACTGTATACTTGTGATACAAAGTGTTCTGGTAGGTGTGGCTCCGATGTACTAACTTTTAAGGCAAATTCTAGTAGGCTATATATTAATATTATTTGGCACATCCTTGCATAGTGTGTCAGTGCTACTAACAGCGATAACTCAGTATTATTAATGCTTATGGGTTTGGTTGGTGTGAGGTAAAATGCAGGTGGAAGTACACTAGGGGGCATCAAATATAATCCAGGTTAGAGTAACCAACATGCCAGAACCGGCACTGAAGTAATGAAATTGTTGCTTGTCAATGCTGTGATCCTCACGCAAATATATTGAAGTAAAGCCTGGAATTACGTTGTAGTTTACAAGGCAAGAGTGAATGTGGAAATATGTTATCTGATAACCGCATGTGGAGTTACACGGAGAAAGAGTAAGTTCGTGTAGATGGCGATGTTCATGTGATTGTGCTTGAATCGTGGCAAAACCCATCTGGTATTAAGGCGTTTGGCTGCCATACTCCAAAACCACAGGTGACCACTGATCTCGCTGACAAGCCTTTGCAATAATTCTTCAGCGTGGGTGCTGCAGTCTTTGGGTGCTTCTTGTTTTTCTCCATTGCAGAGTATTTTTTTTCCCCTTTCCAACTAAGCTTCCACCGACACGTCCTCACTATGAATTGCAAATTCACCTATCTCTGTCCTCAAAGTGCCTCACTAAATGTACACATATGTACAACTGGGTTCATAAGTCCGTGGTGCAAGGGGGTGACAAAATGAGTTGACTATGACATTTATAAGCTCATAAACATTAAAATACATCTACCCGAATGGACTGAAACAATCTCCCAATACATGTCAGACATTAGTGTTACGTACGCATATTGTTTATATTCAACAAAGCTTGATTGCTGAAACTTCTGTCCAAAGAGCATCATTACTGTACATACCCAATACCGCAGCCCAGCTCAAGGATGGAGGCGCCATTAATGGGAGGAATGTACCGCAGGAGCTCGTCCTTGTCGGCGAGGTACAGGAGTGGATCACTGTTGATCACCATGCTGGCTGGAATTGCTGGTTTGCTGTTCCAAGTGTTCCACCGCTGCTGCTCCATTGCTCTTCTGCCTGTAACTATGTAGTTATACTGTTACACGGAGCAAACAAATCTAAGATCTCTATGCTAAGTGATCCAGCTTCAAATTTTTTCATAATTACTAAAATAACATCAAGCAGAGGTATAACCCTCTGATCCTGCAAATTGGCATTGCCTGGAACCCTGAATGGCCTTTTCTTGTGAAAGAATATGACTGGGATCCCATTCTGCCCATTGAACCTACGTTACTCCTTGGGCCGGTCCACCAACCCCACCCTCTCTGCCCACCCAACTAATATCACCAACCTTTTGGAACTAATAATATGGCTTTGGAAAAAAAAAAACGGTCATTCGCTACCATGGTTCCATCATGTTGAATTAATTAGTTCTAATGAATTCTAATCTTTGCCATCAGGGGAGCTCTTTAGCAACAGAAATGTACACATTTTAATTCGTCATAAATAATTGCATCTGTTCAAAGTGTTTAGTTTTATAACTGTCCTCCTCGATTTCCAAAGGACAAAAAGTGTCAGAATATACGTTCTGAAATATATATATATATATATATATATATATATATATATATATATATATATATATATAATGTGAGGAAGAACGAACCAAAGGCAATGAGCCTGCAATACTGTTCCTTCCAAGAGAAAAACAAATACAAGAGAGAGCCAAATTCAAGATCCATTCATTTCGAGATGCCTGGACACACTGAGTTTGAAAGACTGGAGATCATAGGAAGCAGGAAATACAGACAGAGGGAGACAGTTCCAGAGCTGACCTGTTGCATAAATGAAGGACTGGGAGTAACGGTTAACTCTTGCATTAGAGAGTTGGACAGAAAAGGGGTAAGAGTTTGCTACTAGACGGGTGCTAAGCGCCCGTCGTAGAAGTGGAGGAATGCATGCAGACAGTTCAGAGGAACAGTGAACATTGAAGTAGCGATAGAAAAGAGATAAAGATGCAACAGTGCGGCGAAGAGACAGAGGTTGAAGGGAGTCAGTAAGAGGGGGAGAGTTAATGAGACGAAAAGCCTTTGACTCCACCTTATTAAGAAGAGCTGTATGTGGGGAGCCTCCCCACACATGAGAGTTGTACTCTACACAGGGGCGAATAAAACCTCTGTATAGAGTCAACAATTGTGCAGGGGCAAAGAAGGAATGGAGTCGGCTTAGCACACCCAATATCTTGGAAGCAGATTTTACAAGAGATGTAATATGATCATTCCAAGACAAGTCTCGAGCAAATGAAACTCCAAGCATGTTCAACGATGATGCAGGATTAAGTTGAGTATTATTAAACATAAGTGGGTATACCTGTGGAAGATTTTGTTGGGTTGATAGGTGCAAAAACTGAGTCTTTGATGCATTAAAAACAACCAGATTATTTTTACCCCAGTCAGAGATACGAGCCAAGTCAGACATTAGGTGTCCCATAGCCTCATCCTTTACCTATATATATATATATATATATATATATATATATATATATATATATATATATATATATATATAGAGAGAGAGAGAGAGAGAGATAGATATAGATATAGATAGATAGATAGATAGATATAGATAGATAGATAGATAGATATAGATATAGATATAGATATATATAGATACTGTAGATAGATAGATAGATAGATAAATATAGAAAGAGATATAGATAGATAAATATACATAGAGATATAGAGATAAATATAGAGATATACATAGATAAATAAAGATAGAGATATAGATAGATAAATATAGATAAAGATATATATAGACAGATAGATAGATAGATCGATCGATAGATATAGATATATATAGATATATATATATATAGATAGATAGATATAGATATAGATATACTCGTATGTAGATAGACATAGATAGATAGACATAGATATAGATATTGATATAGATATATATACATAATATATCTATCTATCTATCTCTCTCTCTCTCTATCTATCTATATATATATATATACATATATATATATATTTATATATCTATATCTATATCTATCTATCTATCTACCTATCTACTTATCTCTCTCTCTCTCTCTCTCTCTCTCTCTCTCTCTCTCTCTCTCTCTATATATATATATATATATATATATATATATATATATATATATATATATATACACATATATATATATATATATATATATATATATATATATATATATATATATATCTATATATATATATATATATATAAAACGGTATCTATCTATCTATCTATTTATCTATCTATATAAATACATATCTATCTATCTATCTATATCTCTCTCTCTCTCTCTCTCTCTCTCTCTCTCTCTATGTATCTATCTATCTATCTATCTATCTATCTATATATATATATATATATATATATATATATATATATATATATATATATATATATATATATATATATATATATATATATATATATATATATCTTGCCAGACGCCTCAATCCCGTTTGGGGTGGCCACAAACAAATCGCCTCCAAGTCGCCCTGTCCCCCGCCATATCACTGCCTTGCTCCCAACTCACACCCCCCTCTCTCATATACCTCTCCACCCCATCCCTCCATCTCATCCATATATATATATGTATATATGTCCCATATTCTTGCATGGCCTGCCCACCTCCATTTCTATTCTTTTATAACTTCTATAATATCTTTTATTTTTGTCTGCTCTCTCACCCAAGTTGATCTCTTCCTGTCTTTTAAAGATATTTCCAACATTGACCTTTCCACTGCTCTCTGAAAACGGATTAATTCATTTTCCATCGATTTTGTCAGCTTCCAGGTCTCACAAACTAACATCATAGCTGGAATTATACATTAGTTGTATACTTTTCGTTTCATACAAACTGATAAGATACTTTTCATAATGTCTTCATGTTTACCGAAAGCTTTCCATCCATCTGTAATGCGTCTTTTTATTTCGCTATCATTATCTTTCGTTAATTTTAGTATTTGTCCCAAGTAATTGTATTCCTCGACTTCTTCGATAGTTTCTCCGCTTATTCTGATGACGCTCTTTGGTGTTTGTTGATTAAACATTAGTTTTACTGTGGTTCATCTTTAGTCTTAACTTTGAGACTTTCTCTGTTCAGGTCATTTAACATTTCTTACAATGTCTCTGCTGTGTCTGAATTAGGACAATGTCATCTGCAAATCTTAAATGGTTTATCTTTACTCCATCTATGTTCACTCCTTTATTTTCCCAGTCTAGCCTTCTGAAAATATTTAATAGGCATACTACAAAATAATTTTGGTGAAATTGTTTCTCTGTGACACACGCCCTTCTCAGTCTTAATTTTCTCTGACACACGCCCTTCTCAGTCTTAATTTTCTCTGAGTCCTTAAGTAAGTTAACTGTAGCAGTTTCTTCTTCAAGGTAGGGTAGTGGATGTTGGAGTGGCCCTGGTGAGAGAGGATAGTGTTTGGAAACTCCCTGTACTGTTGTTTGCAGATGATACTGTGTTGTTGAGTGAAGACGAAGGGGAGCTGCAAGGCTTGGTGGATGAGTTTGGGAGTGTGTGTAAGAAACGGAATCTAAAGGTGAATGTAGGGAAAAGTAAAGTGATGGTCTTTGAGAAAGGTGAAGTCAGTGAATGTACAGCGAGGTTGGATGGTGAGGAATTGGAAAATGTGAGTACGTTTAAGTACTTGGGTAGTGTGATGAGTAAGGATGGAGGTTTGGAGGGTGAAGTGCTTGAAAGAGTACAGCAGGGAAGAAAGATTGCTGGTTCTTTGAAAGCAGTGATAAGAAACAGGGAAGTGAGCATGGAAGTGAAAAAGTTACTACATGACAGTATTGTGATACCAACTCTAACGTATGGAAGTGAAGCTTGGACGTTGTTGGAAGGACACAAGTCAAGAGTGAGAGCAGTGGAAATGAGTTATTTAAGAGGAGCCTGTGGAGTCACATGGAGAGACAGGCTGACGAATGAGGATATAAAGGAGCGTTGTGGTGTGGATGTGGATGTGATAGGAAGCGTTTTGAGGAACACACTGAGGTGGTTTGGCCATGTGGAGAGGATGGAGGGTGAAAGACTGACGAAGAGAGTCTATGTGAGTGAGGTGGATGGGGGAAGAGGGAGGGGGAGGCCGAGGATAAGATGGAGGGATGGGGTGGAGAGGTATATGAGAGAGGGGTGTGTGAGTTGGGAGCAGGTCAGTGAAATGGGGGGGGGACAGAGCGACTTGGAGGCGATTTGTTTGTGGCCACCCCGAACGGGATTGAGGCGTCTGGCAATAGACAGATAGATAGTTTCTTCTTCATATATGTTTTCGAGTAGTTTTACAATGTTCTCATTCCCTCCTTGTTCTCACAATGAATTTATATCTGCTATGTGCTCCACTGAGTCGAAAGCCTTTTTGTAATCAACAAAACCTAAGCACAGTGGTTTATGGATTATATTCTGTAGTTTTCTCAGTTAGCTGATTCATTGAGTGTAGATGATCAGTAGTCGAATACCCGCTTCGGAATCCTGCCTCTTCACGAGGTTGGTTTTCCTTCAAATTTGTAGTTATTCTGTTCGTGAGGACTTTAGTGAAGAGTTTGTAAATGACTGATAATAAGCTAATGGGTCGATAGTTCCTAAAGATCTTTTGAGTCTCCTTCTTGATAAAGTAAAATAACTATTTCATTACACCATGTTTTGGAAATCTTCTTTTTTATACACTGAGTAAATAAGTCAGCAAGCCTGTTTTGTACTCCTACTCCTGCATCCAACAGTAAATCTGCTACTATTCCATCTTCTCCTGGAGCTTTCCCTCTTTTCATATTTTTAAGAGACATATTTACTTCGTCTGGTGTTACCTCAGTTATTTTACTTGTGTCAGCTGAAAAGTTATCTATTGGTACTACTGTCTTTGATGCATACAGTTCTCTGTAAAATTCTTCAACTCTCTTCACCATCGTATCTCTGCATTTAATGATTTCACCGTTTTTGTCTTTCAGTGATGCAATTTGTTGCTGTCCTAGTGCCATTTTACTTCGGACCAGTTTCAGACTTTTCCCATTTTTTGTTATGGTTTCTTTGATCTGATCCATGTTTCTCCTTCTCTTTTCTTCTTTCTGTCTCTTGTTGACAAGCTTATTTAATTCCGCTCATTCTGTTTCATCTTTCTTTGTTTTTACCCCCTGGGGGTAGGGGGGTTTGTCAAGAATACTCCCACAGTATCCCTGCTTGTCGTAAAAGGCGACTAAAAGGGTTGGCGGAGGGTTAGTGCCCCTCCCCGGAAAACAACTAACTAAAAAAACAAACAATAAACCTCGGACAAGGACTGACCAAACGTTGACGACCAAGGACCGGACAAAGGACATTGCAATTGGAACGTGGAATGTAAGGGGAGCAAATGATGAGGTGAAAGAGAGAGAGAGATTGTCCAAGTGCTTGAGGATGCGAAAGTGGATGTATGTGGAATAACTGACACAAAATGGAGAGGAGAAAGTGTGAGAGAATGGGAGTATGGATGGGGTATATGTGCAGGAGTAGGTGAGAATGAGAGGGCAAAGGAAGGAGTATGTATAGTTGTGAGTAAAAGATGGAAGAGGAGCATAAGACAGTATGGATCAGTTGGATCAAGGAATGTGTGGGTAAAGTTGAAAGTTGGAATACAAATGTGGGCGATTGTGTGTGTGTATGCGCCAACGCAAGATCGTGCTAGAAGAGTGAGAGAAGAGTTCTGGACAAATGTGGAAGTGTGCATGGAAAAGTTTGGAAGGAATGATAGAGTGTTTTTGATTGGTGATATGAATGGTAAAGTTGGGAATGTGAAGGTGGATGGAATAGTTGGTGAGTGGGGTGTGCCTGCTGAGATAGATGAGAATGGGAGTGCGTTAGTGGACATTTGTGCTGGGAGGGGGTTGGTGATAGCCAATACCCTCTTCAGGCATAAAATGATCCACAGGTATACATGGCGAGTGATGAGAAGGGTGGGTGGTGAATTGAGTGAAAGGAAGGCAATGATTGATTATGTGTGTGTGGATGAAAGGATGCGAAGATGTATATTGGATGCAAGAGTTTATAGAGGTTGGGGGAGTGGACTTTCTGACCACTACTTGGTGGTGGCCAGAATTAAAGTTCAAGTAAGATGGAGGAATAGAAGAAGGGAAAGAAGAGAGGAAGGAGTAGTTGCAAGGAGAGTGGAAAGGTTACAAGAGGATGAGAAAAAGGCAGAGTATAAGAGAGATGTGGAGGAACGATTGGACAAATATGAGTTGGAGCAGATGGGGGACGTGGAAGATGTGTGTAGAATATTTACAGAAGAAATATGTGCAGCATGTGATGTGGTGTGTGGAAGGAAGAGAAGGCGGAGGGGGGTGCAAGGAACAGCGTGGTGGGCTGAAGAGGTGAAACAGGCTGTGGCACAAAAGAAGAAAGCATACAATGAATGGATGAGAAATAGGGGCGTGGAAGAAGTTGAGAGGCGGAAGAGAGAGTTATATGTAGAAAGAAAGAGAGAGGTGAAAAGATTAGTAAGAGAGAGTAAGAAGAGAGTGGATGAGGAATTTGGAAGGAATTTGAGTGTAAAGTGGAGGGACTGTAAGAAAATATTCTGGCAAGAGGTGAAAAGAGTAAGACAGGGTGGAAGTGAAGTTAGCAGGGGAGTGAAAGATAAAAATGGTAGATTACTAGTGGAGAAGGGAGAAAAAGTGAGCAGATGGAGAGAACACTTTAAGGAATTGTTGAACGTGGAGGATGGAAGTAATGCGAGTATAAGTGGCTGGGGAATGGCTGGGAGAAGGAGGGAGGTGAGAAGACAGGAAGAAATCAGTAGGATAGAAGTTGTGGAAGCAATGAAGAAAGTTAAATCAGGGAAAGCCCCAGGAATTGATGGAGTGTGTGGTGAAATGCTGAAGCATGGGGGAGAGATAGTAGTAGAATGGATGTGGAAGATGTGCAGATTGGCCTGGGAGGAAGGTAGAGTCCCGGAGGATTGGAAGTCAGGTATAATTATTCCCTTGTACAAAGGAAAAGGGGAAAAGAAGTGTGTGGTAATCATAGGGGCATTTGTCTTCTTAGTATAATAGGAAAAGTGTATGGTAGGATACTTATTGACAGAGTTAGAGAAAGAACAGAGAAATTAGTTGGAGAAGAACAGGGAGGCTTTAGGAAGGGAAGAGGTTGTGTAGATCAGATATTCATTCTTAGATCTTTAGTGGAAAAGTTTCTAGAGAAGGGAAAGAAGTTTGAATGCGGCTTTCATGGATTTGGAGAAAGCATATGACAGGGTGGATAGACTAGGATTGTGGAAAGTGTTAAGAATATATGGAGTAGATGGGAAGTTGTTGAATGCTGTGAAGAGTATGTACGATGGTGCGAAGGCTGCAGTGCGTGTGGATGGTGAACTAAGTGAATTTTTCTCTTTGAAAGTTGGGTTGAAACAGGGATGTGTCATGTCTCCATGGTTGTTCAATCTGTACATGGATGGGGTAATAAAATACAAGGTAGGGTAGTGGATGTTGGAGTGGCCCTGGTGAGAGAGGATAGTGTTTGGAAACTCCCTGTACTGTTGTTTGCAGATGATACTGTGTTGTTGAGTGAAGACGAAGGGGAGATGCAAGGCTTGGTGGATGAGTTTGAGAGAGTGTGTAAGAAAAGGAACCTAAAGGTGAATGTAGGGAAGAGTAAAGTGATGGTCTTTGAGAGAGGTGAAGTTAGTGAATGTACAGCGAGGTTAGATGGTGAGGAATTGGAAAATGTGAGTACGTTTAAGTATTTGGGTAGTGTGATGAGTAAGGATGGAGGTTTGGAGGGTGAAGTGCTTGAAAGGGTACAGCAGGGAAGAAAGGTTGCTGGTTCTTTGAAAGCAGTGATAAGAAACAGGGAAGTGAGCATGGAAGTGAAAAAGTTACTACATGACAGTATTGTGATACCAACTCTAACGTACGGAAGTGAAGCTTGGACATTGTTGGAAGGACACAAGTCAAGAGTGAGAGCAGTGGAAATGAGTTATTTAAGAGGAGCCTGTGGAGTCACGTGGAGAGACAGGCTGACGAATGAGGATATAAAGGAGCGTTGTGGTGTGGATGTGGATGTGATAGGAAGCGTTATGAGGAACACACTGAGGTGGTTTGGCCATGTGGAGAGGATGGAGGGCGAAAGACTGACAAAGAGAGTGTATGTGAGTGAGGTGGAGGGGGGAAGAGGGAGGGGGAGGCCGAGGATGAGATGAAGGGATGGGGTGGAGAGGTATATGAGAGAGGGAGGTGTGAGTTGGGAGCAGGGCAGTGAAATGGCGGGGGACAGGGCGACTTGGAGGCGATTTGTTTGTGGCCACCCCAAACGGGATTGAGGCGTCTGGCAGTAGATAGATAGATAGATAGAGTGTCTTTTCTGAATACTTCTTGGATTTGGTTGTATTAGGTGTTCCTACTAACTCTGCTAATTCTCTTAGCACTTTTGTTAGTCTGTCATTCAGGTGATCAACGTCACATTCAGCATTACTTATAGGGCCTGAAATCTGTTCCTTATTTCCAACTAAAAGGCTGCTTTATAGGCTATTCGTTTACTTTTATTGGGCATATCTTTTCATCTTTAATCATCTTTCACTTTAGATATTGTATCTGGCTGTGTAACCCACCATTTTATGGTCACTTCCGATATTTACTTTGTTGACAACTGAGACATTTGTGATCGTGTTAGTCTTATCTGCTACAATGAAGTCGATTTCGCTCTTTTTTTCTCCATTTGGATGTCTCAGGGTCCACTTTTCCCCTGTTCTTTTGTCAAAGAATGTGTTCATTATTCTCATACATTTCAGTAAAGTTTCCCAGCATTTCTCCACTTTTGTTCCCTTCTCTCTCTCCAAATTTTCCCACACATGCTTCTTCGTTTTATGATTTTCCAACTTTTGTATTGAAGTTCCCCATGAGTATACTGTAGTATATGTGGTCTTTTCTTCTTCCATAATGTGGGAGATGTCATCATAGAATGTTTCATTTTCTTCATCTGAGCTCTGATAAGTTGCTGCATATCTATCTATCTATCTATCTATAGCCCGACGCCCTAATCCCGCAAAGGGTGGCCGCAGACAAAACGCCTCCAAGTCGCTCTGTCACCCACCATTTGACTACCCTCCCCCCATCTCACCCCCCCTCCCTCATATACCTCTCAACCCCATCCCTCCACCTCATCCTCGGTCTACCTCTCCCTCTCCCTCCCTCCACCTCACCTACATACACCCTCTTAGTCAGTCTTTCATTCTCCATTCTCTTCACATGTCCAAACCACCTCAGTGTATTTCTCCTAATCTTCTCAACCACATCCACATCCACCCCACAGCGTTCCTTCACTTCTTCATTCGTCAGTCTGTCCCTCCACGTCACTCCACATGCTCCTCTCAAGTAACTCATTTCCACTGCTCTCACTCTTGACTTGTTTCCCTCTTGCAAGGTCCATGCCTCGCTTCCATACGTTAGGGTAGGGATCACAATACTATCATGCAGTGACTTCTTAACTTCCATACTCACCTCCCTATTTCTCATCACTGCTTTCAGTGTACCAACAACCTTCCTTCCCTGCTGTACCCTTTCACGCACTTCATCCCCCAAAGTTCCATCCTTACTCATCACACTACCCAAGTACTTGAATGCACTCACATTCTCCATATCCTCACCATCCAACCTCACTGCACACTCTGTGACTTCATTCCTCTCAAACACCATAACTTTACTTTTGTTTACATTAACTTTCAGATTCCTCCTCCTACACATTGTCCCAAATTCATTCACCAAACCTTGTAACTCCCATTCATCTTCAATCAACAGTATTGTATCAGCAAACAGCAACACCGGAAGCTTCCAAATCTCACCCTCATTCATTAGAGCCACCCCCACATCCACTGCCCTACCCTGCACCTCCTTTACAACCCCATCCATGTATATATTAAACAGCCATGGAGACATCACACAACCCTGTTTCAGTCCCACATTGAGATCAAAGAACTCACTCAGCTCACCATCCACTCGCACCGTAACCGTAGCTCCCTCGTACATACTCTTCACAGCACTCAACAATTTCCCCTCCACTCCATATATTCTTAATACCTTCCACATACTTTGCCTATCTATTCTGTCATAAGCTTTCTCCAAGTCCATGAAGGCAGCATACACTTTCCTTCCCTTCTCTAGATGCTTCTCCACTAAACATCTTAGAACAAATATCTGATCTACACACCCTTTTCCCTTCCTAAATCCCCCTTGTTCTTCTCCAACTAGCTTCTCTGTCATATGCCTAACCCTATCAATGAGTATTCTACCATATATTTTACCAGTCACACTAAGTAGGCAAATACCCCTATGGTTACCACATACTTCTCTCTCTCCTTTTCCTTTGTATAAAGGAACAATTATACCTGATTTCCAGTCCTCTGGAACCCTTCCCTCTTCCCAAGCCAATCTACACAACTTCCATATCCACTCCACAACAATCTCACCCCCATACCTAAGCATTTCACCACACACTCCATCAATTCCTGGGGCCTTTCCCAACTTAATATTCTTCATCGCTTCCACTACTTCCGCCCTACTGATCTCTTCCTCCCTCCTCTCATCTCTTCTTCTCCCTGCCATTCCCCAACCACTTACACTCGCACTGCTCTCACTCTCCACATTCAACAAATCCTCAAAGTGCTCCTTCCATCTCCTCAGTTTCTCTCTCTTCTCCACCAACAATCTATTATTTCTATCTTTCACTCCCCTACTATTTCCCCTATCACACTGCCTTACTTTCTTTACCTCCTTCCAAAACAATTTCTTACTCTCCCTCCATTTCACACTCAGATTCCTCCCAAACTCCTCATCCACTTTCACCTTACTATCCTTCACCAGTCTTTTAACCTCCCTTCTCCTGCTCACATATACCTCTCTCTTCTCTCTCTCTCATCTTCTCCCCTACCTCTGCTCGCTAACCATTCACTATATGCCTTCTTCTTTTGTTCCACAGCTCGTTTCACCTCATCATTCCACCATGCTGTCCCTTGCACACCCTTGCATCT
Source organism: Coenobita brevimanus (assembly GCF_032717465.1). Classification (NCBI taxonomy): domain Eukaryota; kingdom Metazoa; phylum Arthropoda; class Malacostraca; order Decapoda; family Coenobitidae; genus Coenobita; species Coenobita brevimanus. The sequence continues at coordinate 16,776,630 of NC_136968.1, read as the reverse complement.
CCTCCTCACTCCACAAACCGCCTCACACGCTGCGCCTATCTCTTCCGTGAATATCTTACATACGTCTTCCACCCCTTCCATCCGCTCTAGCTCATACCTTCCCAGTCTTTCTTCCACTATGCTCTTATACTCTGCATATACTTGTATTAATTTCAGGGTATATTTTTTTGCACAGTCTAATTACCACCAGTGCTGCTCTGTCAGATATACTGATAACTTTAACAATGTTGTCTGCAAGATTTCTGTTACCGGTAATTAGAAATCCTACACCACTAACTCTTTCATTTTGCCTTCCTCTGTAGTAAAATAGGTGGTTGTTGTCTTCGAGCTGAAATACTTTTTCTTCTTTTCTGTGGGTCACACTCAAACCTACAATATCCCAACTAATGTTATCCAGTTCAGTCATTAAGTTACCAAGTTTGTAAACTTCTGCGAGGCTTCTTACATTGTATGCATAGATCTTCATTGATTTCAGATTGTTTAATATCCCAGGCTCTAACTTGCCCACACAGTGTCTACTCACTTTCGGTGGCAAACTGCCCTTCAGCACAGGGAGCAGTGCGGTTGGACCTTTAATAGACGATGATGCAACAGTAACGCCCGTCAAAGCATTTGCAATAGAACTCATGATTGGTTGGGAGGATTGTTGCAAATAATCTCTCCTTGCCACAAATCTCACCTCCCTGCCACATAGTTTCTGGTGAGATGTAATTTTTTTTGCCACCTTATTCTTTATATTCGGTGGAGCCCTATATATCTGTAGGGGGTCCCATGGTATGCACCGCCTAAGATGGTACCCTAAATATCTACAAGGCCTTCCCTTATCCCCAACCAGGGATGCGTCAGGTAGCAGTGGGATCCTGTCCCTGGATATATATATATATATATATATATATATATATATATATATATATATATATATATATATATATATAATCATCAGCCGTTTAAGTATCCACTGCAGGACCGGCCTATCCCGACTGAAATCGGGACGATACAGCCAATGTATCTCTACCAAGTGGCTTAGGCTGTCTGATAGAGATTGTATGTAGGGTGAGAAGTGCTTTTAAGTGTAATTGTAGTGTTGGAGTGGCTTTGGATGCGTGTGTAGTCTGTGAACCAAGTGCAATCGGCCAGCGCAAGCCGACTGGGTGCAAGCATACTTTAGAGTAAGCGACACTGGTTCAACCACAGCACCCCTTGTGTCCGCCAATGTAGTACGTGGTCGGGTGAACACTCCCAAAGTTTATTACCCTGGCGGGGCACGAACCCTGGCCCACCCGTGTACGAAACCCACACTCTACCACTGTACCACAGAGGCTCCATATATATATATATATATATATATGGATAGATAGATAAATAGATAGATAGATAGATAGATATGAACAGATGTTCTTTATATATGGACATTTATATATCCATCTATCAGTCTGTCTCTCTAGCTGTCAGTCTATCTATCTATCTATCTATCAGTCTCTCTCTCTCTCTCTCTCTATCTATCTATCTATCTATCTATCTATCTATCTATATATATATATATATATATATCAAATCTAAATATGCAGTTGACACTGTTTTAAACTTCACTTCAACTAATTTTGATTACTCACTATATAAACCAAATTATCTAAATCTTACCAAATATCTCTGTGCAGTCTATCACTCCCCCAGTGCTTTTTCAGAACCCAGTGTATTTGACTCCATTTCCACCCAGGTGAGTCACCTTAACATTGCCCTTAGCACCGAAATTACTATTTTGGGTGATTTCAACGTACACATTGTTGAATGATTATTGGATTCTGCCAAGACTGACGATGCTGGTCTAGAGTGCAAGCTGTTTACAGAATCGTTTAATCTCACGTAGTTGGTAAGGCAACCAACCAGGCTACCAAATAATCCTGACCATAGTGCCCATCTCTTGTATCCTGACAAATAATCTTGATCAATACAGGATAGAAATACTGTCAACACTTGGATCGTCTGACCACAATCTCATCAAAGCCTTATTAGTCAGCCTCCCCAAACCTCCCCATTCTGAACCTGTAGGATGACCTGATGGCACTTTGATAAGGCAAACTGGGATGGATTTAGAGATTACCTTGCTGACATTCCATGGCAATTTTTCTTTTCTAGCATTGCCAGTTCTACCAAGACCCACATCAGTGACTTAATACTAGCTGGTATGGATTTATTCATACCAAGTCAACAGTTTACTAAAAGATCGAACTTTCCAAAATGGTTTAGTAGCAATTGTGCCACAGCAACGGTCCAAAAGTCATTAGCATAAAACTCTTACTTAAATTTAAAAAATATTTGAATCACTCTGTCATTTTAAAATTGCTGGAGACCATGTAAAAGCTGTAATACATCTCGCTAAATCAATTTTTTTTTTTTAATCAAGCATCAAAACTACTTAACAACCCTAATGACAATAGAAAATTCTCGTCAACCCTCATTTCTTTCAATAATAACTTTAACGAGTCATCATCCATTCTCCCACTAAAATCTTCAGATGGCAAGGTTTAAATGACCCGCGTGGGAAAGCAAATATCTTTACAGTACATATGCCAGAAATTCTACCATAGAGGAAGGCAGCCAGAACATACAAGTACTTGAAACTGACTCTCCCGAAATTGTTCCACTGAAAATTCAGACAAGATATGTAAAATCCATCCTAGACAATTTACCAGCCAACAAAGCTCCAAATCCAGATGGAATTCCTCCAATTGTTTTGAAAAAGTGTTCCCCAGAACCTGCCTCCGTTCTAGCTAAATTATTCATTCTATGCATATGTACTTCTTCATTCCCTAATTCATGGAAAGACGCTAATATCCACCCAATTCCAAAGAAAGGAAATTCCTCTGACCCATCTGGTTGCAGACCACTAGCTATCACATCTTCTCTTTGTAAAGTATTTGAAACTGATTTAATAAGCATATAGTTAAACATCTTGAATCCAAGAACTTAAATGTTGATAGACAATATGGTTTTCCCCACTAAAGATCCAACAGTGACATACTCAGTTTCCTGAATCATACCATCCATCAATCAATTGACCAACATGGAGAAACTCATCCAGTAGCCCTTGATATTTCTAAAGCTTTCGACAAAGTATGGCACCGTTCCTTGCTGTCCAAACTCCCTTGCTATGGACTAACGTCTTTTGTTCCTCGCCTTTCCTCATATCTCAGCAACAGATAAATCAGAGTAAAAGTAGATGATGTATATTCCAATTTCCACTCAATCAATGCCGGCATGCCACAAGGATCAGTTCTGGCGCTAACCCTATTCCTAGTTTATATCAATGATCTCTTATCTGTCACCCACAATCCCATCCATTCATATCCAGATGACTCAACACTTCACAGTTCATTCACAATCAAACATCCATTTACAAAGTTTAATATCTGTAACTCTCAACTCAGTACAGCCATCTCCATAAATCAAGACATATCCAAGATAAAGTGATGGGAACAAAATAACGTTGTCTCAGTTAATGCTAGTAAAACCAAATATTTTATACAATTTACTAATAGACAGATATTGCCCAGATTCCTATATTACCTTCAGTACTACTAAAACTCCCATCTCTAAAAGTACTGAAATTCTCTGTGTTTCACTTATGAATACCCTTAATTGGACCTCTCATGTCAGATCACTTGCTAAAACCACTTCCGAGAAACTTGAATTATTGTACAGAGTCTGTAACTTCTTCACTGACGAACAAGCTACAATTTGTAAGTCATGCCGTGTGCTCTAAGCTTGAATATTGCTCATCCTTGTGGAATGAATGTGGAGAGGCTACACTAAAACAACTAGACAAAATTCAGAACAAAGCTATTGGAATTATTAATAACCCTGCTGCTATAAATAAACTACCTCCCATACAAATAAAAAGGAATGTTGCCTCCCTTGCATTATTTTGCAGGTACTTTTATGGTAAATGCGCAGACGATGATGTGTCCATTGTGCCATCTCTCCATGCCTTCCCTAGTGCTGCGCGGGCTTTTGGTAGCGCTCATGACTGGAGTGTCACACATCATATTGCAGAACTTCTTCCTATCAAAATTCTTTTACTTCCTGAAATGCATGTCTTTCGAATTCGCTTCCCCGGAGTTGTTCTCCCCAAACTTCAACCTACAGCTGTTAAAGTTCAACTGTTACAGATACTTCATGAATGGAGGACACCAGTAATCTGGTGTATGGATATTTTTTTTCATTCATTTGTGTTGCCTTCCTCCGTTATACTGTTTTATATATATATATATATATATATATATATATATATATATATATATATATATATATATATATATATATATATATATATATATATATATATATATATATATATAAGTGTAACTGTAGTGCTTGACTGGCTTTGGATGTGCGTGTAGTCTATGAACCAAGGGTAATTGGCCCACGCAAGCTGACTGGGTGCAAGCATACTTTATAATATGCGACACTGGTTCAACCACAGCACCCCTTATGTCCGCCAAAGCAGTGTGTGGCCGAAAGAACGCTCCCAAAGTTTATTACCCTGGCAACGTGCGAACCCTCGTTCTCCCATGTACGAAAACACAGACTTTGCCACTGTTCCACAGAGACTCCATATATATATATATATATATATATATATATATATATATATATATATATATATATATATATATATATCATCATCACCATCATCATCATCTGGACCTCCTTTTCCACCCTATGGCAGGGTGAGGAGTAGTAATGTCCAGACAGCCCAAATTTGCCCAATCCAATGGGTCACGCTTTCATTCACTCATCATTAAAGTCCCCTGAATCCTGGCTCTATCAGACACGCAAAAAACATTCTCCGCGTTCTGTAGCTTCACATAATCGTATCCGATAGAGTCAATCCGGACGCTGCCACGTTAAAAAGGGGTGCCAAAATCCTTGATCATGCACCTCTCCTCACAACATTCATCTGGCCAGCTCAGTCTCCTGTCAATTCCCTGGCCTCATCGACTTCCAAAAATCTCTTCCTCACACATTCATCCACCATATCTCTCCACCTTCTACTTGGCCTCCCTCGCCTCCTCCCTCTTTCGAATTCTCTCAGATATACCTTTTTCACCATTTTCTTGTTATCCATTCTCTCCACATCACCATACCACCTCAGTACACTCTCTTCGATTATGGTGTCCACCGACTTCCTCACTCCGCATCTTTCACGAATCACATTATTTCGTATCCTATCCACCCTCTGTATTCCACATACATTCCTCAGCAATCCCATCTCCACTGCTCTTATTCTTGCCTTTTCATTTTCATGCCACACCGTAATCTCACATCCATATGTTAAAGTTGGCACTAACACTCCTTCGTGTTAGCCTTGTGCAGCTGCAACACTCAATCCTCTGTTTCTTATCAAGGCCTTCATTGCACCAGCTACTTGTCTTCCTTTTGTCACTCTACTTTCAACTTCTTTCGTACATTTTCCTCTCTTTTCTACCACTGTACCCTGGTATTTGAACACTCTCTTCAATTCCAGTTTCTCTTCATTCACTGTTACATCACAGTTGGAGTCACTTTCTCTCTCAATAACCATCACTTTACTCTTTTCTACATTTACTCTCAAGGCACGACGCTCACACACATCAGCGAATCTCTGCACTAGCCTACCCAGTTCTTGTCCGGTATTTGTAAGCAGTACTGCATCATGAGCATACAACAAACTTGAGATGTTCCATTCATCACCATTCCTTACCATCGCCATCCCTCTCTCCATTACTCATGTTTTTACTTCTCTCATCATCCCATCCATATATATATTGAACAACCATGGGAACATCACGCAACCTTGTCGCACGCCCACACCGATGGTGAACCATTCGCTTAGATGCCCATTAACCCTTACAAGTGCTTCACTACCATCATAAAAACTCTTGGCGGCACCTAGCAGCTTACTCTCTACACCGTACATGCGCAAAACTTTCCACAACCCTTGTCTGTCCACTTTGTCATATGCATTTTCCAGACCTATGAATGCCATAAACACCTTATGGCTTTTCTCACAAGCCTTCTCTACTATCTGTCTCAGTGCAAATATTTGGTCTACACATCCTCTGCCACACCTAAAGCCACCCTGTTCATCACCCACATATTTTCACACACACACATACACACACACAAAGTATACCTCCACCACACTACGAACTGTGTGTGTGTGTGTGTGTGTGTGTGTGTGTGTGTGTGTGTGTGTGTGTGTGTGTGTGTGTGTGTGTGTGTGTGTGTGTGTGTGTGTGTGTGTGTGTGTGTGTGTGTGTGTGTGTGTGTTTAGGAAAGAATAAATTAATCAAAGTCATTCTAACTCTAACATTTACCATCATTGTTCTCTCCACCACACAAGTCCGCCTCTCTTCTATACATCTTTCTGTTATCTCCTCCTTTAGTTTTTTCTTATCCTAGATACAGCAAATAGAAATGCTTAAGCACGATGTCGGGGAGAACAAACGTGTAATTCTTCTTCTTCACGACGACTATGTAAATATATATATATATATATATATATATATATATATATATATATATGTGTGTGTGTGTGTGTGTGTGTGTGTGTGTGTGTGTGTGTATGTGTGTGGAAGCAATATCTGCACATCTCACTGGTTTGTGACTATTAATGAAATCTATCACAAACTGATGTTGGGGGGAAATAATAATATTCAGAGCCTCATCAAGCTTCGTATTAATTTAACCCGGTAGGTGTAGTGTCCTAGATAAAAGAATGTTGTACTGACGCACTGTGTATCTATGCTTTATCATTTTTCAGTTTCACTTGTTTATTTTGTCTATTTCAGTATTGAATGAAAAATTGCATTGTGTAAATTTAGCACTGTCCTAGATATTCTCGTATTAATGAAATCTATCATAAGATTTTTGTATTGATCCAAAATGTGTCTGTGCCTTATCATGTTTCAGTTTCTCTTCTTTTATTTTTTCTTTGTATTTAATGCGAACAGTTTGGTACTGTGTTTGTCTGTACTTTCAGAATTTCAGTTCCAGAGTTTGCACCAATGACCATTGGAACTGGTTCCGTGAAGTGAATTTGAATTCGTAGGAACATCAGTCACTCCCTTCCCAGGCAGAAGCTTCCATCGACATGAGAGGTGTTCAGGTTCTTGTTCCATACTCATCATGAAGAAAAAAAGGGCACTTACTGAGAGCATCTTTATCGCATCCAGGACAGTGATGGAAATCTGGTACAACGAAAATTTTCCGACGAAATACGAACCCGCTATCAGCAAACACCTGCGTCTTTTGCATAATGGAAGGCTTTTGAAAGGCATCTGAAGAAGCCTCGGACCAGGACTGACCAACAGGTGATGACTAAGAACCGAACAAAGGACATGGTACAGATTGTGACATGGAATGTAAGGGGTGCAAATGATGAAATGAAGGAGAGAGAGAGAGAGAGAGAGAGAGAGAGAGAGAGAGAGAGAGAGAGAGAGAGAGAGAGAGAGAGAGAGAGAGAGAGAGAGAGAGAGAGAGAGAGAGAGAGAGAGAGAGAGAGACTGTTCAGGTGCATGAGGGTGCGAAAGTGGATGTATGTGGAATAACTGAAACTAAAAGGCGAGGTAAGAGTGTGAGAGAATGGGAGTATGGATGGGGTATATGCGCAGGACTAGGTGAGAATGAGAGGGCAAAAGAAGGAGTGTGTATTGCTATGTGCACCCCTTAATTCCTTATCACTTCAATAAATGTGATGAGAGTTTTATGCCAAAAATCCCAATCGCATCAACTGAGAGGGGCCTGTAAAAAACTGCGGAGTGCTTCTTCCACCCCGATTATCATGTACAGTCGTGGTCTTAATCACCTATCATCTGGTACCCAGTGCCCCACACTGGCTCCTTCATGCGCGGCAAGTCACAGTGGAGTAAGAGGGGCTGAGAGGGAGGGGCCAGAGAGAGAAGGGAAGGTGGGTTGGGGGACAAGTGATGGTGCGAGGGTGGAGTGAGGGAGGGGAGGAAGGGGAGGTAGGAGAGGGAGAATGAAAAGAGAAGTGGTGGTCACATTATTTATCTATTTTCTTTCATTCAGGGCATGACATAAAGGAGCTAATATTCAGTAAATAATACTGCATTACATCTTGTATAGCGGCGTCAGATAACAAGCTTTAGATTGGCGGTGATATCAACTGCTGGCTCGTGAGAGAAATATACCGACGTGACAGATCAAACATTAGTGCAGTGCCATCAAAACTACGTGGGCCCAGATCATCAACGCGTGAGAGCGAGAGAACGAGAGTACACAGGCCTGCCTCCTCCAGCATACATGGACGAGCGGGAGCTGTTCAGACAAGCTGACGAAACCAGCAAACCATCAACAACTTTGTTTCCTTGCTGCCGCGAAGACTACAAGAGGTTATTAAGAGGCAGGAGGCCACTGGACTGCTTGCTAAGACTTTCCTTGTTGCTTTGGCTTTACCGATGTCGGTAAACATTGACACAGATATATTTGGTGAGCTTGAGTAGGATTTTGTTATATTTTACTTCTAACATTTTTTGAGAGATCGTAATTATATCGACCCATGTGCAGAGACATCAAATTTATTTTTCTTCTATGCACATATCTTAAATAGCCTTTAAATAAAGAGATGCCATAAAATAGTTGACATGATGGTGATGTACAGAGGGAGTGTAAACCGTGAGGATGATCATATTTATTGCGGACACAGCCATCTCAAAGGTTGCATATGATATTTAGTTCCAAAATTAATTACATGAAAGGGTAGAGGATGTTTCTTAAACATTACGGAAGTCAAAGCCATCCATATTCCATACTGCGTCCGAGGTCAAAATACATGGATATACACAAATATCTGGCTGCACATTAATTGATCTGACACGTCAGTATATTTCTCTCACGAGCCAGCCCTTGATATCACCACCAATCTAAAGCTTGTTATCTGATGCTGGTATACAAGATGTATTGCAGCATTATCTACCAAATATTAGCTCCTTTATATCATGTCCTGCATAAAAGAAAATATACAGATAATGTGACCACCACTTCGCATTCATTTTCCCTTCCCTACCTTCCCTCCCTCCCCTCCCTCACTTCACCCTCACACCATCACTCGTCCCCCCACCCACCTTCCCTTCTCTCTCTGGACCCTCCCTCTCAGACCCTCTTGCTCCACTGTGACTTGCCGCGCATAAAGGAGGCAGTCTGAGGCACGGGGTACTGGAGGATAGGTGATTATTTATGACCACGACTGTACATGGCTTCAGGCCAATGAGAACTCACCCATGAGGTAGCGGGAGGGAGGATCGGACCAACCCGGGCAGGGGGGGGCACTCCCCCTCTGGGCCACCTCCGTGCCACCCTCTACCCCACTCCCTCCTTGTCCTCCATCACCCTCCCATCCTTCCACCCACCTGCATCTCTCCTCCCACCACCACCTGTGTCCCTTTCCACCCACTCTCGCCTCTTCTCCCACCCTGCTAGCCTTGTGTCCCCCCCCAAACCCCACCCCATTCCTCCCTCCTTGTTCCTCACTACCCTCCCACCCCCTACAGACCCCCTAGAGGTACGGTATCAGGTAGCCAAGATGTTACAGAACACACTGAAGTGCTTTCTTTTCATGCGAAAAGATGGTTATTTTTCCAACCCCCGTACCTTATTATAAGCCTACTCCCCACAGCCTAGTAATCTCCCCACACCTACATACACCTGTTTTCATGGTTGGTGTGAGAAAACACTTTGAAATGACGTGTTTCAATAAGAAAAATAGGTAGTTATCAAATTTTTCATGTTTTAGATTGTTTTCGAGGGGTAACTTTTATAAACTTTTTTGAAATTTGACGTGCGATAGTGCGGTAACCATTAGGCCTACAGGGGTGTGTATTGCGTTGTAAGGTATGTAAAATCATCCTCTTTAGCCAGAATACAATCAATTTGCCCTTGGTGAAAGTCACCAAAACCCCCCTGAATTGTGGGGGGGGGGGGACCCGCCTGAAATAATTGCGGCCTCAAGGGGTTAAATGAAACTAAACAGGGAGGTAAGAGTGTGAGAGCATGGAAGTATGGATGGGGTATATGAGCGGGACTGGGTGAGAGTGAGAGGGCAAAAGGAGTGTGTATTTTTGTGTGCAAGAGATGGAAGGAGAATATAAAAGAGTATGGATCAGTTGGCTCAAGAATTGTGTGGGCAAGATTGAAAGTTGGACCAAAAGTATGGGCGACTGTGTGTGTGTGTGTGTGTGTGTGTGTGTGTGTGTGTGTGCATCAACGCAATATCGTGCAAACAGAGTGAAAGAAGAGTTCTGGACAAATGTGGAAGCGTGCATGGAAAAGTTCGAAAGGAATGAGAGAGTGTTTTTGGTTGGAGATGTAAATGGAAGAGTAAGGAATGTGAAGGTGGATTTAACAGTTGGTGAGTCGGGTGTGCCTGTAGAGGTAGATGAGAATGGCAGTGCTTTAGTCGACATTTGTGCCGGGAGGGAGTTGGTGATAGCCAAGACCCTCTTCAGACACAAATGATCCACAAGTATATGTGGTGAGTGATGAGAAGGGTGGATAGTGAACTGAATGAAAGGAAGGCAATGATTAATTGTGTGTGGATGATAGGTTGAGAAGGTGTTTAATGTAAGCAAGAGTATATAGAGGTTGGAGGAGTGGACTTTCTGACCACCACTTGGTCAGTGAAGGTTCAAATGAAATGGAGGAAGAAAAGAAGGGAAGGACAGAAGGAATTAATTTATACAAGGAGGGTGGCAAGGTTACAAGAGGATGGAAAAAAGGCAGAATATAGAAGAGAAGTAGGCGAGCTCTTGGGTAAATATGGATTGGAGCAGATAGGGGACGTGGAAGGTGTATGCAAGATTTTTACAGAAGAAATCTGTGACACAAGTGAGGTGGTGTGTAGGGTGAAGAGAAAACGAAAGGGGGTGCAAGGAACAGCATGGTGGAATGAAGAGATGAGACAGGCGGTGGTGCAAAAGAAGAAAGCATATAGTGAGTGGATAAGAAATAAGGGTGTGGAAGTTCAGAGACGGAAGAGGAGTTACATACAGAGAGGAAGAGAGAAGTGAAATGAAATGTAAGAGTAAAAAGAGAGTGGATGAGGAACTTGTGAGGAATTTGAGTATAAAGTGGAGCAAATGAGAGAAAATGTTCTGGAAATAGGTCAAGAGAGTTAGATAGGGTGTAAAAGAAGCTAGTCGAGAAGTGAAAGATGAAAATGGTAGATTACTAGTGGAGAATGGAGAAAAAGTGAGAAGATGGAGAGAACACTGTGAGGAATTGTGGAATATAGAGAATGAAAGTAATGCCAATATAAGTGGTTGGGGAATGGCTGGGAGACGGAGATGTCTGAGAAGAGAGAAAGAAATCAGTAGGATGGAAGTTGTGGAAACAGTGAATAGGTCAAAATGGGGAAAGCCCCAGGAATTCATGGGGTGTGTGGTGAAATCCTGAAGCTCGAGGAAGGGATAATAGTAGTATGGATGTCAAAGATGTGCAGGTTGGCCTTGGAGGAAGGTAGAGTACTGAAGGATTGGAAATCACGTGCAACTATTCCCCCTTACAAAGGAAAAGGGAAAAAAGAAGTGCGTGGTAATTAAAGGGGCAATTGTCTTCTTAGTGCAACAGGAAAAGTATATGGTAGGATACTTATTGACAAGGCTATTGAAATAACAGAGGAATTACTTGGAGAAGAACAGGGAGATTTTAGGAAGGAAGAGGTTGTGTAGATAAGATATTCATTCTTAGATCTTTAGTTGAAAAGTTTCTAGAGAAAGGATTGAAATTGTATGAGGCCTTCATGGATTTGGAGAAAGCATATGACAGGGTGGATAGACAAGGAAAGTAGAAAGTATTAAGAATATATGTAGTAAATGGGAAGATGTTGAGTGCCGTGAAAAGTATGTATGAGGGTGATAAGCCTGCAGTGCGTGTGGATAGTGAACTGAGTGAAAAATTCTATCTGAAGGTTGGATTGAAACAAGGATGTGTCATATCTCCATGGCTGTTCAATATGTATATGATTGGGATTATAAAGTAGATACATGGTAAGACAGTGGATGTTGCAGTGGCACTAATGAGAGAGGGCATTGTTTGGAAACTCCCTGTACTGTTGTTTGCAGATGATACCGTGTTGTTAAGTAAAGACGAAGGGAAGCTACAAGGCATGGCAGATGAGTTTGGGAGAGTGTGTAAGAAATGGAAGCTAAAGGTTTTCGAGAGAAATGAAGTCAGTGAATGTACAGTGAGGTTGGATGAGGAGCAAATGGAAAATGGAAGTGCGTTTAAGGACTTGGGTAGTGTGATGAGTAAGGATGGAAGTTTGGAGGGCGAAGTGCTTGAAAGGTTATATCAAGGAGTAGACTGTAGCACCAATCGAACAGGGGGGTACTCCCGAAGTGGATGGCAAGCTGGTGACAGTGAGAGCTAGAGCTCCCGTTTCACCAGCCCTCAGGACTTGATCCTGACCGTCACAGTTTGCTGAACATTTTCACTGCTTCCATTAACACAAAGAATAGGCCAGCATTCTCTCTTAATACCTCACCTTCAACTGTCTACACCACACTACATGCACAAAGATATCACAGCTTCTATTTCCATTCCCTTTATCAATGGCCGCTGCAATCAGCAAACGAGGTAGTATCTCAAATTGCTACCAACAGCAGGGTATGGCTGACTGCACAGGGTTGTCCCGGTCACCATCAAGTGACTGTCGGAAGCAACTATCGCAAATTCCATCCATGCTCATCAGCGGAGAAGTGCAGGTGCAACCTTATTCATCATCAATATCCGTGGTCTCAGTACCAATCTGAAATCAGTTCATTTTTTTCCTACAATTCATATCCCCTCCAGCCCTGTTCCTCACAGAACTCCAAATCTTTCCCTCTACCGAAATGTCCCCATTTTGTTATCCTGGTTACTATCTCCTCACAAACTTCTGTAACAAGGATGGCACCTGTTGTTATATCAAAGCTAAATATGCAGTTGACAATGTTTTAAAGTTCACTTCAAGAAATTTTGATTATATACTGTATAAACGAAATCAAAATATTATGAAGTATATCTGTGTAGTCCCTTGCTCCCCCAATGTTTCTTCAGAACCCAGTGTATTTGACACCATTTCCACACAATTGAGCAACCTCAACCTTGTTCTTAGCACGGAAATTACTATTTTGAGTGATTTTAAAGTACATAATGTTGAATGGTTATTGCATTCTGCTGGGACTGACGATGCTGGTCTAGGGTGCGAGCTGTTTGCAGAATCGTTTAATCTCCCACAGTTGGTAAAGCAACCAACCAGAATACCAGATAATCCTGACCATAATGCCAATCTCTTGGATCTATTCCTGACAAATAATCCAGATCAATACAGAACAGAAGTTTTGTCACCATTTGGATCCTCTGACCACAATGTCATCAATACCTCATTAGTTAGCCTCCCCAAACCTCCCCGTTCTAAACCTGTCAAGGTGACCCGATGGCACTTTGATAAAGCAAACTGGGATGGATTTAGAAATTATCTTGCTGACATTTCATGGCAATCTTTCTTCTCTAGTGATGTCAATTCTTCTCAGTCCCATATTAATGACTTAATACAAGCTGGTTTGGATTTATGCATATGAAGTCAATAGTTCAATAAAAGATCGAACTCTTTAAAATGATTTGCTTGCAACTGTGCCAGAGCAACGGCCCAAAAGTCATTAACATATAACCCCTACTTAAAACAAAAAACATCTGGATCACTCTGTCAATGTAAAATTACTAGAAACCATGCAAAAGCTATAATAAATCTCGCTAAATCAAACTTTCTTTAAAATCTAACACCAGACCTATAACAACCCTAATGACAATAGAATATTCTGGTCAACTCTCACTTCTTTCAATAATAACTTTAAAAGAAGTCATCATCCATTCCCCCACTATAATCTTCAGACGGCAACGTTGAAAATGACCCACGTGGGAAAGTAAATATTTTTGCCAGTACATTTGCCAGAAATTCTACCATAGAGGACGTCAGCCAGAACGTCCCAGTACTTGAACTTGACTCTCCCAAGATGGTTCCACTTAAAATCCAAACTAGATACTTAAAATCTATCCTAGACAATTTACCAACCAACAAAGCTCCAAACCCAGATGGAATTCCTCCAATTGTTTTGCAAAAGTGTTCCCCAGAACTTGCCTCTGTTTTAGCAAATTATTCAGACTATCCATACGTACTTCTTCATTCCCAAATTCATGGAAAGAAGCCAATATCCACCCAAATCCAAAGAAAGGAAATTCCTCTGACCCCTCTGATGACATATCAATAGCTGTCACATCTTCTCTTGGTAAAGCATTTGAAATTTTAATTAATATGCACATAGTTAAACATCTTGAATCCAACAGCTTAATTAGCCACAAATAATATGGTTTTCGCCATGAAAGACCCACCATTGACATACTCAGTGTCCTAACTCATACCATCCATCAAACAATTGACTAACATGGAGAAATTCATGCGGTAGCCCTTGATATTTCTAAACCTTCTGACAGAGTGTGGTACCGTACTCAGCTGTCCAAACTCCTTTGCTATGGACTAACGTCTTTTGTTTCTCTGCTTTCCTCATATCTCAGCGACAGAAAAAGTAAAAGTAGATGATGTATATTCCAATTTCCACTTAACACCGGCGTTCCACAGGAATCATTTCTGGTGCCAACCCTGTTCCTGGTTCATATTAATGATCTTTTATCTGTCACCCACAATCCCAACCATTCATATGCAGATGACTCAACACTTCACAGTTCATTCACACTCAAACACCCATTTACAAAGTCTAGTATCTCTAACTTTCAAATCAGTACAGCCATCTCCATAAATCAAGACTTATCTAAGATCAATTAATGGGGACAAAACACCCTTGTCTCGATTAGTGCTAGTAAAACTATATATATCCAATATACTAACAGAAAGATATTGCCAGATTCGTATATTACCTTCAATGCTAATAATACTCCCATCTCCAAAAGTACTGAAACTCTCGGTGTCTCAACAGTGCCCTCAGCTGGACCTCTCATGTCTGATCAATTGCTAAAACCGCCTCAAAGAAACTTGGATTATTGTGCAGAGTCTGTAAATTCTCCATTGACGAGCAGTTCTCTCTCTCTCTCTCTCTCTCTCTCTCTCTCTAAGAGTCATGTGCGTTCTCAGCTTGAATATTGCTCACCCTTGTGGAATGAATGTGAAGAGGTTGCACTAAAACAACTAGACAAAATTCAGAACAAAGCTGTTGGAATTATTAATAACCCTGCTATTATAAGAAAACTACCCCCCCCCCCCACAAATAAGTAGGAACGTTGCCTCCCTTGTATTATTTTACAGGTATTCTTATGGCAAATGCTCAGATGAAGTTGTGTTCATTGGGCCACCTCTCCATGCCTTCCCTCGTGCTACGCGGACATCTGGTAGCGCTCACGACTGGAATGTCACACCACTATATAGCAGAACTTCTGCCTATCAGAATTCTTTTATTCCCCGACCTGCATCTTTCTGGAATTCGCTTCCCCGGAGTTGTTTCCCCCCAAACTTCAACGTACAGCTGTTCAAGTCCAACTGTTATAGATATTTTGTGAACCGGGGATGCCAGTAATCTGCTGTATGGATTATTATCTTTTATTCATTTGTTTTTCCTTCCTATGTACTGTTATTAAATAAAAAAAAACTAGTTAAGATCACTTAGTTTGATCTCGTTTAAATATTTTTTTCTCCCTATATTATAAAATTACACATGTACCGGAAGGGATTTGTATAACCGTATGTATGCATATACAATTCTATTTGAAAAGAATGGGTTACACTGTACGTAGTCTGATATAATTTTTGTCTATGTATATTTGCGTTCATTTATATATGTATATGTATGTATGTGCTTATGTAGGTAGGTAATTAGGTATATAGATGGGTTCATATATACATATACAGTATACGATTGGGTAAGTATATATATATATATATATATATATATATATATATATATATATATATATATATATATATATATATATATATATATATATATATATATATATATTTTACTTCAATCAATTTTCATGAAACTATAATTAACATGCATATGTTTCATGACATTATTTATATGTGAAGTTGTCCATTAAACATGAATCAGGATTTGATTAATTCGGAAAATTATGAGAGAGAGAGAGAGAGAGAGAGAGAGAGAGAGAGAGAGAGAGAGAGAGAGAGAGAGAGAGAGATGGGTAGGTCAAAAGGCCCATGCTTGATAATCATCTTCCTACACCCTGATAATCCTATAAGAATTTAATGCTACGACACTCCTCATTTATGCTTACCGTGCGGTATATAATTGTGATCCAATACTGTGTATAGTAAGTATTATGTTTTATGTATGTAATATTTATTTTAAAACTGCATTTATTTAGCTAGAAATGTGAATGTAAGTTTAGAACACTAGTATTTGCCAGCGACTTAGTAAGCTCCCTTGGGACTTTCCCCTCATACTTCATGTATAAAAATGACAGGTGTACTATATATATATATATATATATACATATATATATATATATATATATATATATATATATATATATATATATATATATATATATATATATATATATATATATATATATATATATATATATATATAGACACACATACAAAATCCTTGGTGTAACATACATCAATGTCATTTAAGCAACACATCCCAAACATTAACAATACATTAACACCAAGACTTAACGCCCAAAGGTCACTTGCCCATACAACATTCGGACACAACAAAGAAACCACCACCACAGTATAGGAACAATATATACGTTCATTGATGAATTATGCAAGTCCTGCTTGGGCTTCTAACCTCACTAAAACACACTACAACACCCTAGAGACCATACAGAACAAAGCCCTAAAAATAATCACAGGCTACACAGCTACTACACCCACAGACCACCTACACCAAGAAACCAAACTCCTCAAAGTCAGTGATTATACTGTAGACATAAGAGGCACACAAATTCTTGCTGCAGCCTCCACAATCCCACACCACCCACTACACTACATGGCAGAAGATCCACACACATCAAGGGACATTAAAACAACACCCAGCACACGATATCATACACAAATACTGTTATCTTTCCCCCCTCGCCCACCTCAAACCAGCTTCCAGAAACATATCCATACTCAATCACTCGCCGCTCCATTCAGTCACTCAAAGACAACACACAGCTGCATGCAAGGCCTCCTGATATCCACCATTCTGAATCCTACCTCCTTCGTGAGGACAGGGGTCCACCTGGCCAGGCTGAGATGTGGGCATCATCCAGCCCTCCTGATTTATCAGAAGAGGCTGGATGATCCAGTCGCTGATGCCCGTTCAGGATGCAACACAGCACCCCATACTATTAAGCACATTATGCAAGACTGCACTGCACACAATATGCAACACAGCATCCCATACTATTAAGCACATTATGCAAGACTGCACTGCTCACAGTCGCCTGTGCCAACAACACAACATACACTCCTTGAGATCTCTGTGGGAAAGTCCGGTCTCGGCCGTGGCCTTCCTTAGGGACTCAGGGCTGTTCGGCCAGACTGCCTAGAGAACAATAACTACTACTACTGCTTCTACTACCTAGTTTCATGAACAGAAGATACCATAACAAAGGGAGGTAACCTAACCTAACCTAGTCAGACCTAATTTAATCTTATCGTAATTTAGACGCCATGAGAGGGAGATAGCCTAACCAGACCTTACCTAACCTAATTTTAATGCACAAACATAGCATATGGAGAGAACCAGACCTGACTTAACCTACTTTTGCTGTAAATGTCATAACTTAACAAGACCTTAACTAATCTAATTTTTATGTAAAAACCATAACAGTAAGAGATAACCAGACCTTACGTAATCCAATTTTAATGTAAATGCTTTAACAGAGAGAGAAAACCAGACCTTACCTAATCCATTTTTAATGTCAATGCCACAAACGTGGATAGCAGCTACACCTGACCTAACCTATTTTTAATGTAAACACCATAACACAGAAATAACTAGACCTGACTCAACCTAATTATAATGTAAATGCCATAGAGGAGGTAGATAGCTTAACCAGGCCTTAACTAATATAATTTTAATGTAAATGACATAACAGACGAATAAATCTTAACCATCTTACCTATTCTAATTTTATTGTAAATTCCATGAAAGAGGAAGATAACTTAACCAGGCCTGACCCAATCTAGTTTTAATGTAATGCTATAATAGAGGGACGTTATTAGATCTAAGCAAAGCTAATTTTTATGGAGTAGCCACAACAGGAGTAAACCTAACCAGACCTAACTTAACCTTATTTTAACGTAGATTCCATAACAGACGGACATAACCTAACCTAAATAGACTTGACAATCTTATTTTAATGAGCAGTTACCATATTAGAGGGAGAACTCCTAACCTAACCAGACGTGACCAAACCTTATTTTATCGTAATGCCATTAGAGGGAAATACCCTCACCTAACCAGACGTGACCTTACCTAATCTTATCGTATACTCGCCAAGAGGGAGACAACCTAATCAAACCTAACCAGACGTGACAACCTAATTTTACTGTAAATTGCATGAAAGAGTATGATAACATACCCTAACGTACTTAGATGCAACAACAGGAGAAAGGAGCTAGAGAATCCCCCTCCCGTAACTTCATTTAGTTAGTGCATGAAAACGCAGTTGCAACGGGTGTTAACAGAAGAGAGTTTGCTTGCAGTTGCCTAAGTAGATGATAACTTGATAAGCCTACTGATTTCAGTGTCCGTTTGGTGGGCGAAATTTCGAAACAGTTATCTTTCCCACATTGCTCGAGCAAGCCAAAGATGGCTTTCCCTCTGCTACCTCCATTTATTACACATTCCTGTTATTTTACCAATGATCGAGTATTCTCAGGTTTCAGCTGCACAAAAAACAATTTTGATACTCCATTTGTCATTGTCGTGATTCCATTAACGTTTTAATAACACTGATTTGAGTTGAAGGGGATCAGAGCCTATCAATGGGTCAAGAGGTTATAAAAACGACAAACGCATTGTTTCCGTGTTGTGTCATAAGTTATGTCCAGTCTATGCTTAACTTGCGATGCCAGATAACGCCGCAAGATAGTTGATGCTCTGTGAATCACTGTATCTGCCTCAGTGCCATATCTTCAGGTGAAGCTAGTGGGTCATTGAATATTCTGTGAATCTGTCCCCAGAATTAAACTTTTTGTACTCGCTCTCCACAAAGAAATTGCGGAGGAACAGAAATGACAGCAGATCTAGTAGTTGGATGCACTTTAATCACCCCATGAAAAACTGCAGTTTAATGTTTCATGAAATTTACAGTACTGTATAAACACAGCTTCATGAGCTTAATTTAATTTTATATATAATCTACTAATAAATTTAATAATAATGTTGTTGGACCTTTTGCCATTTTCTTAAAGTTCCACATCAACTAGTGCTAACTCATGAATTTCACTGCTACACATAATCAATATTTCTCCCTATTTTATACAGATTATACACATATTATTTACAAAATACAACTATCTTTGAAGCCAGATGCAGTAGCAATTTTATGGTATTTGAGGCGCTGAGTTCATTACCGGGCTAAGTGCCAAAATGGCTGCAAAGCACCTACATGCACCAACAAGTAGCTAAACCATCCCTCTATACGTTGGAAGTAAAAAAAGTGCTAAGAAACAACCTACAAAGGGGTCAAAATCCTGGATGAGTAGAGATGTGTGTTGCACCGTCACGCCACACAGAAAAAAAAAACCATCCGGTTTCACACTAGTGCTCAAGGCTGGCGACTGGGTCCAGAATTCTGCCAGCTGTATGATCGCTTTTCCTATGAGTTCAGTCTGTCTATGTTCTTTATGTCGACTCCCCGTGGTGTTGAAGCGAATGTGAGAGCATTAATGGGTTATATCCCAGCTCCTTTCCTTACCCCCCTTGAAGTTGGCCAATCAGACAGTCAGGTTGCACTACAGCTAGTCAATAAACTGACACCTGATACTACTCCCACTAGCAGCTGTGAAGGGGAGAGAAGGGACAATATTGTTCTCTTACCCGCCTTGCGGGTGCTTTCTCATCATTATTATAATATTTTTAAACCATTATAACTATTATTATTATTGCCATTGTGTTTGTGAAGTTACTGGTATTGGTAGCATTTTTTTTCAGAATCCTTTTTTTTTTTTTATCATTCAGGTTACAGGGGTTTTCTAATAATGTCCTCATACATTGAACGCTGTCTTACTTTTTTATTATTATCAGCAATATAATCATTTATTATGTTTTTCTTGATGTTTGTGATGTGATTCGTGTTTATTGGTGATTAAAAACTCCGAGAAAAGTTTCCAAACTTTAAACTGCTAATACTGTGAAAATAATAATACTTATGTCATAGAACTTTGATTTTATTCCACAGTATGACACTACTGAGACATTATGCTAATATGTTATTGACCTCTTATGATGTATTTCTGTAGTTATTTGTAGGATAAAAATATTTTCTTAGCCGATCGGTCCATCAGTGAAGGGCAACATTTTACTTCTTCACACGATATTATCATGATTAATGACAGATAGCAAAAAATAAAGGTTATTGCAATAAAGGAAATACCATAAGCTACATTTAAAGAAAAACAAATCAAAATAACACAAATGGTTACAGAGATATCAAAGTTTTAAAAATGCCAGACTTTAAAAGCATTTTCTGGCGTTTTGTAGTTTTGGCACTTAGCCCGGTAAAGAACTCAGCACCTCATTTATAGCTGCCCATTAACCAACAAAGTAGCTAGTTCTTAAGTTTAAAAGCCACTTTGAACCATCATTTTGTGATTAAATCTTTTGCTTCTAATTTATGGCAATTATGTCTAAGGGCCCGTACACACTTGGCCCGAATATGTGATTGACAAGACAAAACGAAGCACCAGGTTAGAGCTGCTTCAGTATTTGAGTCCGAACGTTGAACAGACCCCTGAGCCTCGTTTCCTCTTGACGATCACATATTCTGGGACAAGTGTGTCCGGACCCTAAGAGGTACGCATTTAACTCTCTCACAAACAGTACTTCTCAATGAGAAGAAAATTTCCATAGACTGAGGATAGGCACAAATGATACGCTGTATCATATAATGTGACCTGTAGCAAGGAGATCACAGGTTTTGAGAAAATTGTGCTGCATGCTTTTTTGGCTGCACCCCTGTTGAACTCCAACATCTCCATCCTCAAGAATAACTGATAACTCCAAGGGTATCAATTTGTCAATTATTTTCACTGACTTGTCCCTTTAGTAGAACTTTCTTTTTTAATTCTAATTACTCCTTCAGAGTCAGGATGATTGGCATTATTTTAATGAAGGACCAAGGGATCTGAGTTAATCAGCTTAAGCCAAGACCACACCTCCTACATTCAACAAGGACCTGTTGCTGGCCGCTTGAACACCATTTATCTTTTTCTAAGACTTAATAAAAAAAATCTGTATTCCAAAACCTTATTCAAGTGCTGATACTTTTTTCTAAGACATTGTCCAAGGTCGTTTTACTCTAAGGTTTGATCATCAAGCCTTTTCTTCATATCAACACAAAGAATAGGATATTGTCTTCTGCCGAATAAAACACTAGCGTCGTCCATATAAGTCAAAGGCCTATTATTGACTCTTGAGAACTATAATGTTCTCAAATCTTATCAAGTGTAGTGTCTTTCTTAGGCATTTCTCGACGACACCTGTCATGCACTCAGTGAATCCATTCTGCCAAGGGGCTCTAGGAGCTTTGAATTGCCATGTACCCAAGCACAGATTCTCAAGGCTGCCTTAGCCTTTGGGTCATTCATTATACATACAATTAAGGGTGGTGCTCCAACAAAATTTATTCTGTTGTCACCAATTACTGTATTTTATTGGACAGGATGTACTACCAGGAAATCTCCTAAATAATATGTGCGAACTCGTTTATGAAGTTAAATCACTTGCCATTTCATGGTGCACTGCCCTCGTGCATATACATGTAAACAGGTGCATATACCGAGTTTATCTATCTATATCTGTCTATCTATCTATCCGTCTATATATCTATATCTCTCTATCTACTTCTATCTGTATATATATATATATATATATATATATATATATATATATATATATATATATATATATATATATATATATATATATATAGTGTGTGTGTGTGTGTGTGTGTAATTCACCGGGTCGGTCAGGATCACTTGATGGTCGTGATCGTCAGCTTTTACCCTCCCGGAAGGGAGCTGAGAGCTCATAGTCCGATCTAAGGGCAAGGCTGTGACCTTCACACACGCACACACCCGTCCCCTTGTTCGAGGGGGACAGTAACCACCCACTTCGTCAGTGAAACTTTTCGCAACCTGAGCGAGGCGCGAACTCCCGTCCACCAGTTGGCAAGCGGGAACGTTACCACTGCACCAGCGAGCGGTGTGTGTGTGTGTGTGTGTGTGTGTGTGTGTGTGTGTGTGTGTGGAGTCTCTCTTATCCGAAATTCTTTTCACCTACTATGCCATTAACCGTAAGTTTTACTAAATCGTTCTCATTTCGATTAACCGCAAAAATCTGAAATCTATCCCAGATTCAAACACTGCGGGCTTGTTTCGCGCCACTGGCGTTAGTTTACGGTTGCTCCGCTAGTCACTAGAGCGAGAGTTGGTTGCACCAGCCCCCATCCACCACCTCGGAAAATTTGGATGATGTGGGAGATGATGTGGAAATGACTGAATAAGGAAGTAGAAAATATGAAAAAAAAAAAAAAAGTTTAGGTTTAAGACTTTATTTGTTTGAATAATTACGTAATTGTTTTGGTGAAGATATAAGTTTATTTGCTTGAAGAAGTTGGAGAAGAACAAGGGGGATTTAGGAAGGGAAAAGGGTGTGTAGATCAGATATTTGTTCTAAGATGTTTAGTGGAGAAGTATCTAGAGAAGGGAAGGAAAGTGTATGCTGCCTTCATGGACTTGGAGAAAGCTTATGACAGAATAGATAGGCAAGGTATGTGGAGGGTATTAAGAATATATGGAGTGGAGGGGAAATTGTTGAGTGCTTTGAAGAGTATGTACGAGGGAGCTAGGGCTACGGTGCGAGTGGATGGTGAGCTGAGTGAGTTCTTTGATCTCAATGTGGGACTGAAACAGGGGTATGTGATGTCTCCATGGCTGTTTAATATATATATGGATGGGGTTGTAAAGGAGGTGCAAGGTAGGGCAGTGGATGTGGGGGTGGCCCTAATGAATGAGGGTGAGATTTGGAAGCTTCCGATGTTGCTGTTTGCTGATGATACAGTATTGTTGAGTGAAGATGAATGGGAGTTGCAAGGTTTGGTGAATGAATTTGGGACAGTGTGTAGGAGGAGGAAGCTGAAAATTAATGTAAACAAAAGTAAAGTTATGGTGTTTGAGAGGAATGAAGTCACAGAGTGTGCAGTGAGGTTGGATGGTGAGGATATGGAGAATGTGAGTGCATTCAAGTACTTGGGTAGTGTGATGAGTAAGGATGGAACTTTGGGGGATGAAGTACGTGAAGGGGTACAGCAGGGAAGAAAGGTTGTTGGTACACTGAAAGCAGTGATGAGAAATAGGGAGGTGAGTATGGAAGTTAAGAAGTCACTGCATGATGGTATTGTGATCCCTACCCTGACGTATGGAAGCGAGGCGTGGACCTTGCAAGAGGGGAACAAGTCAAGAGTGAGAGCAGTGGAAATGAGTTACTTGAGAGGAGCATGTGGAGTGACGTGGAGGGACAGGTTGACGAATGAAGTAGTGAAGGAACGTTGTGGGGTAGATGTGGATGTGGTTGAAAAGATTAGGAGAAATACACTGAGGTGGTTTGGACATGTGGAGAGAATGGAGAATGAAAGACTGACTAAGAGGGTGTATGTAGGTGAGGTGGAGGGAGGGAGAGGGAGGGGTAGACCGAGGATGAGGTGGAGGGATGGAGTTGAGAGGTATATGAGGGAGGGGGGGTGAGTTGGGGGGAGGGGAGTCAAATGGTGGGTGACAGAGTGACTTGGAGGCGTTTTGTCTGCGGCCACCCTTTGCGGGATTAGGGCGTCGGGCTATAGATAGATAGATAGATAGATTTATTTAAGTTGACAGTTTCTATTACAGTTACAAAAGTGCAGTTACATACGTAGTTACTACGGTGTATTAAGTGTTTTGGTGATGGCTGAGTGGCTTTTTGGGTGCTGGTGCTGGTGGTGAGCTAGATGTCGCCAGAAATGGGTGATGATTGAGTACAATACTGTTCCCTTGTGTCCTACATATTATTACAGTATCTTTTATGCAAAAAAATCGATTAAACGAAACTTTGAAAGTCCCATGGTTTTCGGATAAAACAGACTCCATTATATATATATATATATATATATATATATATATATATATATATATATATATATATATATATATATATTGTTACGTCCTCGTCCCACACTGCCAACGACTCCAACAATGGTAGTTCGGTATGAGAAAGACATCGCCCAATGATTCGTTCTTAATAGGATCAGCTTTTCAATGTACACAAGATCAACTCAGGCGTCATAATAACACAGGCTTCTCATGTTTGTAGCCTTCATATTCCAAGTAATTACACCGTTTGCCTGCTAACTAAACTAAATTTCTAAGTACCACAAGTGATCAGACGCATGTACTCTCTCCCCCCATCCTTCATAACCTTTCTTGCTACTCAAACGTTCTAGTTGCTCCTAGCAGCAAAAGAGCTCTAAGTCGGAGACACTGAAAATATTCCAGTGCTTTCTTACATTAAATTTCTTAAATTAAATTTGAATAATAGAAGTCTGAATATACATAATTTAACAATCATCCAAAAAATATTATGGAGAAAAAATTAACAAAATGCATAACTTTACAAAGTATCTCTGCTCACAACTGCAGACTACATGTCAAGTCCGACTAGCAACTAAAAACAAGACAATTATCCGTAATTTTCCACTATCGCCTGACTAGCACTTCCTTCCCTAGTCCTTTTGTCTTTCTGACAAAACTACACAATATTTTCAGGCATAATCCTTAATTCTAATAGAACATTTAATTATATACAAAATAGTCCTTCAACATATCAGGTCTTCTCCTATGCCGCTTCCGACAATGTCCCTGTTCCTCCACACAGTCCACTCTTCCTGGAATGACTTGGTCCTCTTCCTGTTTCACTTCTTCCCTAGAGAAACTGTCACCATCCTCTTGTGCTTCAGCTCCTTGGTCCTCCTCAACATTATCCTCTGTGGGCATGCACTAATCCTCAAAGACTTCTCAGCTGCTGTGTCCTGGCCCATGGTACTGCCACAGATGGTTCATGTGCACCACATTGGGGCGAGACTTCCTGCCTCCGCAAATCCGGTACCAGTACAATGTACAATCCCACCGTCGGCATGGTGCCGACAGTACAAAACGTCTCGATTAATCCCAGCAACGTGATGGTGCCGACAGCAAAATTCTAGTGCTGTAGCACGTCTCAAATTGCTTTAATCTAGCTATTTTTTTGCTAAGGAGTAGCTTAATGTATTGGCAACACTGTGTCCAAGCAGTTCTAGTACTGAGTTTGGTTCTGGGTGGGTATGTAACATCAGTTTGCCACTGCCTGTCACATCATCAGAATGTCGCGGAAATCACGCCATTTTTCCGCCTCATTGGGCTGGAGGAGGCTGTTGAAATTGTCACATGGACCCTTCTGTTCCTTCATTTAGTGATTCTTCAGAAGAGAAAGACCTGGATGCCTATTCTGGGAAGGAATATGAGCCAGTGGAGGACACTGAGAAAGGGGAATCCCCCATTCTCCTACGCCTCCCTGTTCTCTCTCATTCCGCCCAGTTGGGTGAGAAAACGTTGCTCACGGCTTGGGAAACTGGGCTAAAGACACGACGGATGGCCATCTTGCTCTTATTTCTCCTATAAGGTGTACTTTTTTTTTGCCTTTTCCTTGACTTATATGTCCTTTTGGATTCTTTAATGCAATATATTTTTTTTTCTGTTTTGGGTCCGGGATTAGGTGGGTATAAAATTGCAAAAATGCCTGGGATGGTAAGTGTTAAGTCTGACAGGTACTACATCACGGTGTAGGGCCCATCACACGAGCTCTGCAGCTTAGGTGGCTGTCCTTTATTCTGCTGAGGGTTGCGCAGCCAAACTTTGTCACCATCTTTGAAGCTCACCTCACTTGCCTTTCCATCATACTTGTGCTTCATCCTTTCACCTGAGAACTTGAGAAATCCTCAAACTTGATGATATACCACAGCCAGTCTTTCCTGAAGATGCTTTGCATAGCTGGGGGTGTCTGTAGGCAGCTCTTCACCAGGTGGACTTCCCATTAACGAATCAGCTGGCAATCGTAAATCGTGGCCCAACATCAGTTTTGCAGATGTGTAGCCAGTAGACTCGTGGGATGCAGACCGATATGCCATCAGTGACACAGGTAATTTCTGGTTCCATTCCATCTTTCCTTCCACACAGTACTTCGCCAGTTGCTCTCCCAGGGTACAGTTGAATGTCTCCACCATCCCATCTGACTGTGGCCTTAGTGGAGTCATCTTGATCTTCTTGATCCCCAGTAACTTGCAGCACTCACAGAACACAGCAGACTCGAAGTTTCTACCCTGGTCTGAATGTAGCTCCTATAGCATCTCAAAATGGCAAGACAAATTGGTCAACCAACACCTGAGCAACAGTGGCAACTTTTTTCGACCAGAGATGGCATAGGCTTCTGGCCACTTTGTGAAGTAGTACATTGCAACACAGTCATATATACTGGTTTCCCCTTTTATTGAGTGGCAGAGGTCAAGCAATGTCCACTGCAACTCTTTCCATCAGTGTACATACTTGGTACAGCTGGAGTGGGGCACAACCACGCTTCTTGGGTCCTTCTTGGCACAGCATACATCACAGGCCCGACACCACTCTTCAGCATCCTGACGCATACCAGTCCAGTAGAACCTCTGTTGCAGACAACTTAGAGTTTTCTTCACTCCCATATGCCTACTAGTCGCGTTGCACGACTCTGAGGTTGTCATTGTCGCACCCTGGCAACCTATCAATCAATTTTGTATCATATTATACACGAATCATATTATTATGCACGAATGTATTATACACGAATATTATTATACACGAACATATTATATACGAATCACATGTGTCTCATATTATACATGAAATCAGATGCACTTCTGAATGGTAGGTTGCCAGAGCACGATAATAATAACCTCAGAGTCGCGCACCACGACTATAGTGATCTGGTTATGAGACTCATCTAAGATCTCAGACCTCCTTCTCTTAGGAAACACCAGCTGCCAATGCTTGCTGAGGCCATCAGGTGTCTCTTACTGACACTCCAGTAGTCCGTTGTTCAGCGAAGAAGGTCCTACTGACTCCAGTAACTCTTAGTTCCAGGGCCAAACCTGGAAAGTTCTTCCTAAGTCGGTCGCACTAAATTCGACTGCAGTCGCTCAAGCACTGGTTGTAAATCCGTATTCTCCATCTGCATCCTTTCCTGGTCTTCTTGAGCTTATGCTGGCCCTGTCACTGCAGAACAGATGCATTTCTTTCGAAAATTTTCTTTCCTACTACACTGCTTGCAAACTGGGTCACAAGGCTGACAACTCAGCTATCAGCACTGCCATGTATTCATCCAGGACGGTGCTGCATCTCACAGTTGTGCTGGTCCAGTTTCCTGACACAGTGTGCCAGTTGTCCTTCTGGATTCTTTAGCGCCTTCAGCCACTTGATTGCTGCATGGTGCTTCCTGATGATGAAGTAGGACCCATACAAGTAGAGATGGACGAAATCAAGGCTTTTCATTACTGCCAAGAATTCCTTATGGGTCACACCATAGTTCAACTTAAGTGGGCTGAGCTTTTTGCTGTAATACACCACCACATACTCTTTTCCATCCCTCTTCTGCGACAGGACTTCACCAATGCCATGGCCAGTAGCGTCACAGTCCATGATAAATGGTTGATTCTGATCTGCATACAGCAACACTGGAGAGCTTGCTAATGCATTCTTGAGTTCATCAAAGACCTTCTTAGTCACTGCAGTCCACATAAACTTCTGCCTCTTTCCTAACAACTTGTGCAGGGGTGCAGCTGTCATAGCAAAGACCTTGACAAACTGCCAGTAGTAGGTACAAAAAAAGCAGGAAAAACTCTCCCGGTGACGACTCAAGGTGCCTGGAACCACTGTCTGACTCTCTTCTTCTTCATTTCTGCAACATTCGCGGCCTTTCCTCTAACTTTCGCTCTGTTGAGCACCACCTCTCCTCCTCTAAACCTCATCTTCTTTTTCTAACGGAGACTCAGCTGTCTGAGGCAACTGACAGCAAACCCTTTTCTGTATCCTCCTACTTTCTCTATACTCATTTCAAAGCCAAAGGTGGCTGTTGTGTATATATACGCAACGACTTATCTTGCTCTCGTATTCCTGAACTTGATTCTTCTGAATTCTCCACACTCTGGCTTCGGCTTTCCTGTCATTCTCTGACTAAATATATCTGTGCTGTTTACTTATCCCCTAATTCTACTGACTCAAAAATTCTTCGACTATCTTACTTCTACAATGGAACACATTCTATCCATTTCTCCTTTCTCTGAAATCTCCATTCTTGGAGATTTCAATGTTCACCACCACCTTTGACTCTCCTCTCCTTTCACGGATCCACCTGGTGAACAAGCCTACATCTTTTCTATCCTTAATGACCTAGAGCAGCTTGTACAGCACCCTACCCGTATCCCTGACCGTCCTGGAGAGAGCTCCAACATACTTGATCTCTTCCTCACAACTAATCCTTCTGCTTACTCTGTTAATCTTTTCTCTCCGTTGGGCTCCTCCGATCACAACCTTATTACCTTAACCTGTCCTATCACTCCGGTACGGCCTGTGGACCCTCCAGGGAAACGTCATCTGTGGCACTTTGGAGCCGCAGACTGGGAGGCCCTCAGGCAGTACTTCTTTGATTTTCCCTGGAATAATTATTGCTTCCATGGCCGTGAGCCATCTGAGTGTGCCTTGCGCATTACGGAGGTTATTCTCTCGGGCATGGAAGCATACATTCCTTTCTCATATCCTTTGACTAACGCAAGAAAGCCTTGGTTTAATCACGCTTGTTCTAATGCTGTCCGCAACAAGGAGAGGGCCAACAAAAGGTACCGGAGCCAACCCATCCCTGAATCACATCATCTTTACGTTTCTGCCCGGAATCGTGCTAAGTCGGTTCTTCGCTCTACTAAAAATAATTTCATCCATACTAAATGCTCTCAACTCTCCAACTCGAATTCTTCCCGCTCCTTCTGGCATCTTGCCAAAAATCTTTCTAACAACTTTACCTCATCATCCTTCCCTCCTCTTTTCTACTCTGATGGTTCTGTAGCTATTTCTTCTACTGATAAAGCAGATCTCTTCACACAGACTTTCTCCTCCAATTCTACCTTAGACGATTCCGGTGCTGTTCCTCCATCACTTCCCCCCTCTGACTTCCTCATGGCTGACATTAAAATTTCTTCAGTTGATGTATTTTCTGCCATCACTGGCCTCAGTACTAACAAGGCATATGGGCCTGACGGGGTCCCTCCTGTTGTTCTCAAGAACTGTGCTTCTGTGCTTACACCCTGCCTAGGCAAACTCTTTCGCCTTTGTCTGTCAACTTGTACCTTTCCTTCTTGCTGGAAGTTTGCTCTCATTCAGCCAGTCCCAAAGAAGGGTGACCATTCCCAACCCTCCAACTATCGTCCAATTGCTTTAACGTCCTGTATTTCAAAAGTTTTCGAGTCAATTCTTAATAGAAAAATTTTAAGGCATCTTTCCTATCACAACCTTCTTTCCGATCGTCAGTATGGGTTCCGTCAGGGACGCTCCACTGGCGATCTTCTCACCTACCTTTCAGACTCCTGGTCATCCTCCTTTCGGGACTTTGGCTAAAGCTTTGCTATTGCACTTGACATCTCAAAGGCTTTCGATCGAGTCTGGCATAAATCTTTAATTTCCAAACTGCCCTCCTACGGTTTCTATCCTTCTATCTGTGCCTTCATCGCTAGCTTCCTTTCTGGTCGTTCTATAGCTGCTGTTGTAGACGGCCATCGTTCTTCTCCTAGAGCTATCAACAGTGGTGTTCCTCAGGGCTCTGTCCTATCACCAACTCTCTTCCTTTTATTCATCAATGATCTTCTAAGCTGTACATCTAACCCTATCCACTCATACGCTGATGACTCCATCCTTCACCTTTCCATTCGGTTCCCGCAACGCCCATCTCAACAGTTACTGCAACAAACAAGGGACGAGGCTA
This sequence comes from Coenobita brevimanus, assembly GCF_032717465.1. Lineage (NCBI taxonomy): Eukaryota > Metazoa > Arthropoda > Malacostraca > Decapoda > Coenobitidae > Coenobita > Coenobita brevimanus. Next base: position 16,746,262 of record NC_136968.1, on the reverse strand, counting down.
TGGCACACCTAATGTCTGACTTGGCTTGTATCTCTGACTGGGGTAAAAATAATATGTTTGTCTTTAATGCATCTAAGACTCAGTTCTTACACCTATCAACCAGTCAAAATCTTCCACAGGTATACCCACTAATGTTTAATAATATTCAGCTTAATCCTGCATCATCCTTGAACATGCTTGGGGTTTCATTTACTCGGGACTTATCTTGCAAAGATCATATTACATCTCTTGTAAAATCTGCTTCCAAGAGATTGGGTGTGCTAAGCCGACTCCGCTCTTTCTTTACCCCTGCACAATTGTCGACTCTATACAGGGGTTTTATCCGCCCCTGTGTGGAGTACAACTCTCATGTGTGGGGAGGCTCCCCACATACAGCTCTTCTCAATAGGGTGGAGTCAAAGGCTTTTCGTCTCATTAACTCTCCTCCTCTTACTGACTCCCTTCAACCTCTGTCTCTTCGCTGCACTGTTGCATCTTTATCTCTTTTCTATCGCTACTTTAATGGTCACTGCTCCTCTGAACTGTCTGCTTGCATTCCTCCACCTCTACGACGGGCGCATAGCACCCGTCTGGCAGCAAACTCTCATCCTTTTTCTGTCCAACTCTCTAATGCAAGAGTTAACCGTTACTCCCAGTCTTTCATTTATGCAACAGGTCAGCTCTGGAACTGTCTCCCTCTGTCTGTATTTCCTGCTGCCTATGATCTCCAGTCTTTCAAACGCAGTGTGTCCAGGCATCTTAAAATGATCGGATCTTGAATTTGGCTCTCTATTGTATTTTGTTTTTCTCTTGGAGGGAACTGTTACTGCGGGCTCATGGCCTTTGGTTCCTTCTTCCTCGCATAAAGTTCCCTCACACAAGTTGGAACCGGTGAGTTTTTCACAGCTGCCATCTTCTAAGGATCAGTATGGACGCAGCCCTCGCCTACAGAGTCCCTGATACATTACTTCCTTCTGGAACAAGTAGCATATCTTAGGGTTCAGCTAAAGATGCGCTGCTTGGATCCTGTTGAACACCTCTGACAGCCTCTCTAACTCCTGGTCGAAAGTCTGTCCAAACACAAACACATCAAGATGGATGAGAACTGCCTGCCAATGCAGACCTTCCGGTACTCTATTCATGAGGTGCTCGAAAGTAGCCAGTGCATTACACAGGCCAAATGGCATCAATTTGAACTGCAATAAACCCATCCCAAATGAATGGGCTGTTTTCTCCTCATTTTCTGCAACTTTCACCTGGTGATATCCTGCTTTCATGTCTAGGATGGAGAACCACTGGGCACCTGACAGAGCATCCAGCATGTCAGGAATTCTTGGCAAGGGATATGCATCCTTCATTGCTGACTCATTCAAGGCTCGGAAATCCACACAGCATCTCACTGAGTCATCCTTCTTCCTTACCAAAATAACTACTGATGTTGGATGTTGGTTAGGGCAACCACTGTCTTAGTATGTGGTGGTCTTTGGGTATTGAGCCCATAACCTGTTCTCTGTATAGTTATTATTGTATTAAAAACCACAACCACTGACACTCCTGGTCGTCATTAAAATAAGTGGTGAACATAACTTCTCATCTACCAATTGCATCGTAGCACATGTGGTAACGACTTACAATATAACAAAAAATTACTGCACCAGTACATATTTTTCCCAAAATATTCCGACTCAGTGATGATGGAAGGTTGCTTTGTTCGACTTTCGGATTATTGTGCTTCCATCCATAATGATGAGATTATCTAACTTTGGTGCATGTAATACACCAAGAAAACCTCCATGTCAATCCCAGTTGGCACTTGACATTGGAACTTGCATGTGACAGAGATGAGACCAGGTAAAAGAGTACTCAGGCACTATCACTTTCCCTCATCTATGCATATGTGCAGAGATATGGCCAGATTAGAATGTGATTTAGCACTGATACGTCTCTTCAACCACGCATATGTAACAAAGGTGTGTCCAGGCTAGCGTTCACTCTGGCACTGACTCATCTCAAGCCACGCACATGTGGTAGAGACGTGGCCAGGCTAGCGTTTGCACTGACAATGACACATCCCCTTCACCCATGCGTATGTTGTAGATATGTGGACAAGCTAGTATTTACTCTGGCACTGAAACATCCCCTTATTCACAGATATGTGGTAGACTACGAAGGAGAAATTATTTATATGGATATGAATCTGGGCAGACAAACTTAGTTCCTATGCTTCAAGATTTGCGGTCCCAGTCCACGACGAAGATTGCAACCTCCAAATTCAGTGACATTATCTCCACAGTTATCGGACAGTAGAATTACACTACATCCTTAGGGACAAGGATAACAGGTCTACATAATCAAACTTTTTTCTCTCATCAGGTATAAAATATTACTTTTCTAGACCTATTTTTGGCGATGATCACATATATGCATGTCCATTTTAGTGTAGCACGTCACAATTTTATGGAAACTACCTTTTATCATTTGGGTTTAATTTTACCACTGGATGCAGACGCTTACTTATAAAAACAAAGTCTTTCTTGTTATATTTGAGATTTCAAAGTTTTTTGAAGTATGTCAATTCCCCGTATAAATTCAGTGCCTCCAAATAAGTCCACATTGTATTTTCATTCAACTGCAATGACAAAGCAGGAAGCTCTCCTGCAAGACGTATAACAGAGAGCGAGTTTCAGTGCACTTTTGCAAAGGTCAAACTACACCAAATCGTCGAGCTTCAGACTTCCTTCGATGCTGAGTTCCAGGCTCGTCCCTGTACAGCATCCAGCAGTAATCCGCGGGCATACTTTCATTCCAGAAGCCTTGATAGCGATGCTCTATTGCACTGATATCTTGATGGAAGTGTTCTCCCTGTTCAGCAGAGACGGCTCCCAGGTTGTGCTAAAATACTTCAAGGTGCGAATGAAAAAAATGAACTTTCAGTGACATGTGACACTCCATAGCAGCAAATGAATTCAGAACTCTCACAACACCATCTTCATAATCCTGTGACCTTTTGTTTCCCAGGAAATTTTCACATATCCACTTCAATGAGGTCCAGGCGGCCAGTTCCACATCGGCCAGGTAGGTGCTGATGTGTGGTCTCTCAGAAGTTCCTCTGTCTATGGGCCGATGAATATTCCTTCTTTCAGCTTAGCTTCAGTGATGCCTGGGAATTTGCTTGTGACATATCCGAATCCTTAAGTGTTTCTTCTTCCCAGTGTCTTCACGAACTGCATCACTGAGCCGAGCTTTATATGAAGCAGAGGAAGAAGAATGTCTCTGGAAGCAACCAGGGTTCATTCGAGATTTTCGAAGTTCCTGGCTCGTATGTTTGTCTAGGTGGCCATGTCGACTGCACATAGTGCTCGAAAGTTGCACGGCTATCCCAGAGGCATAAGAAACAACATGTTTTGTGAAACCCGACTGCAGTCCCATCAGCAAACCGATCACTTTCAAGTTTGCACACAACTTCCATTTGTATTCTTCATATTCTATGGGATCTAAAAGGGCCCCAGTGTTTTCATAGCACTCTTTCAAGTACACTGAATGTCCTAAAGGCACAGAAGATTTCATACTTCCATTGTGCAGCAATACCGCCTTCAAGCTTTTCTTTGACGAATCAATTAATACACGCCATTGAGAAGGATCATGCTCCTGTGAAAGGCAGCGGAACAACCCATCAATGTCATTGCAAAAACATAGTGGTCCATCAACAGAAAAATATGAAGAAAGAGCTTCATTTCGTTTTCTGATGTATGTTACTCGAACATCTTTCTTGAGCAGAAATATTTCAAATGAGATGCCAAAAGTTCAGCCTTGTCCTTCGGTAGTCCCAAATCTTGAACTATGTCATTCAACTGTCCTTGAGAGAATTGTTAAGGTGTGTCTTCACTGTCGGCTAAAAACTCTGCATCCACAGCTGCTTCATCTGACTCAGTTTGAGCTACATCTTCGTCCTCATCGTCGCTACTGGCGATACCATCTTCTGGTGGTAGTGGAATGGAAAGATCTTCATCGTTGTGCAGCACTGGTCTTACAGCGGATTCCAGACTGGGGTGAGCAATCTTGTGCTTGTTCTTAACAGAAACCCCGGATATGTTGACCTTGCAGAATTAACAATCTGTGGCATGATCTTTCGGCTCCCCCCATATCATAGGAACAGTGAATGACATTGCCCTTTTTCTCTTATTCAGCCAATTTCTTAGTCCATTCAAACAAGCTGTACAAATTACATGCAGTGCCCATGTTTTGTCGATCTGCAAGAGCACAGCCAAAGTACAGATGACAGACCTTGATATCATTCGTGATGTTGATTCGCTGTCCTCTGGGGATGAACGGACCATAGACAATGCAGAAACGATCGCGGCTATTTTTGCATTGCCTTGACATTTCAGCTGATTCATTAAACAACAACTGCTGCAAAAAAGCATAATCATTGTTAAGAACAGGAATATACAGTATATGAATACTCTTATACTGTATATGGTTTCAACATGAAGATTCATCATCCATCATAAAACCTGACGAGGTACGAAAAAACGGATGGGATTCTCGGAATCAGTACCTAAAACTGTATCAAAAACACCACAAAACTTTCATGATTTTTTCCTGTTGACGTGTATAATCTATGAATTTCGAAAATTGAGATGATAACGGGGGTATTTGCGTTAGAATGCATATTGGACAGTGATACGTAACCTAGCTACTGTGAAAATTCGTCTTGTACAGCAAGATCATCATGGCGCCAACAGTGAAATGATGAAATTTTGTGTAAGATATTCATAGGCTGCATTATCTAAGACTTATTGCACAAAAACTTAACATTGATGTAGTTACACATTTCACTGTCATATTATTTTTCTGGAGAAACACGAAATACCTAAACATAAACGTAATAAAAAAAAAAATCAATAAACGAACAATAATGCACTAATTAATATTCTACGATGTCACGAAGCACATAACGCAGTATTTCTGCAGATGTGATATGGAACTCTTAGCCTAATAGAAGTACAACTTTCATCTTTGTTTTAACAGTAACCTGCTGTTTTGTTTATAACAGTTGTTATAAGAGTATCATTCCGGCGTTAAAATATTTTATCAATACGTCATAAAATCGGTTGTATATTATGCATCAAAGAAAACGTTTCTGCTGACAAGGTCAACAAGATCACAGTTATTTTACAAACCTCGTCAAAACAATTAGAAATGGCGTTCCTTCGAGCTAGACCCTGTATTGGATCATATAGCCCCTCTAGGTTAAAGGAGCGCACTACCACTCCAAGCACGGCAGTCCTGGGCGAGGCTCAAGCTCGCAGTCCCCCGATTACGAGTTTAATGCTCTACCACTGAGCCACTGTGCCCCCGTCAAAATAATGAGACCATAATAATGTCAAATGGGTGTCCTTATTTCACCATAATGTTGTTGCCTACCTCGAAATTACACATCATGAAGACATGCCGCCTTTGAAATTAAGCAGCCTCATATGAACGGCATTTTTTTTTTTTTTTTTTTTTTAAGCATCAAGATCTTTATAATGTGCGGGCCACTATAAGATTAATTATTGGTTTTTCCGGGACCTGTACTGAAGTAGCAACTCCCAGTCAGTAATGTGACAAAAATCTGTATACGTAACGACACAGGTTAGGCTACTGGGTGAAAGTTTTAACAATCACTTCAACGGAATGCTCTGAAATGTGTGGGGAATAGCTAGAAATCATTAGCAGATACGACATCGTCGCTACTTTTGTGCATCCACACATCATGTTTTAATATGAATTATAGTTACTACAAAGTCAAAGTTTCAACATTTGATTATCTACTATGGTCAAAGGATTTGCTGCTTGCACTATGATGCGATTATTAATTATACAAAGCAATATTATCAAGAGCATTTTCGCATACGGCATAGCTACATTAGTTCACCAGGAAGTGAAACTAAAGTCCAGTCGGGGTTCACTCAGGCATATTATCTCAAAGCCCAACTCAAATAAGTGAAGTTGTAAAGGTTACAGTGTTACCACACAAATCACGAAACGGTTTGGTTAGCGAGGTACCACTTCTTTTGTGAGTGTACACACGTAAAGACGTACTATTAGCAACATATAAACCTGGTACAATATAAGAGTGTAGCTTGGGTCTGACAGTTGGTGCACCTGCCATCCGTGATGTATTTACAAGTTTGCTGTGTCTAGAAAAGTTAATGATTGGTTGCCAATCACTGTTTAAAACGGACATACGGCAACAAATCATATATCTGGAAAACCGTAGTATAAGTAAACATACGGACGGGTGGTTTCCATTATTATCATAGATCATTTCGTTGATGGATAATCTTTAACTGCAATGATAACCAAATGATATAAGAGATTTCCGTATCATTCCCTGATCCAGTGTGTGCTCACTCGCCTTAAAACTGCTCTTGTCTTGCGTTGCCAGATCGTGCAGCTCACTCTTCATCAATGATTTATTTTATACAAAAATCAAATCGTTTCTATAAACTGTATAATGGCATTATCTGTTCGTAAAATAAACACGTCATACGCAGATGTGGTTACCGGCTGCTACCACCGTCATAAATCATATTTCTCTCTTCCGTTTCTGTTATCTCTTTCAATGCTGGATGTTGTGCCTGGGATCAGAACAGAGCTTTTTACCACCAGTGTACATACATTCATACGTAAAGATGCGTAAGTAAGTACGTACATATGTGCGTACCCATTTACATTCATATGTGCACACATAAGTACATACATTGTGCATGCATACGTACATGGGAGCATACGTAAGCATGTACATACGTTCATACGTAAAGATGCGTATGTAATAACATACGTGGGTGTGTACCTAATTACAGTAGGTACGTAGATGCTTATGTAACTATGTACTCGGGTGCATAAGTACGTACATTCGTGCATACATACTGTAGGTATTTCAATTCTCCACGTCGCAGGTAACTCACCATTGTTTTGGTCGGGGGTCATGTAATCGATATTATGTGCTTCCATTTCCGAATCACGATCCTGTAAGAGTGGTCTGGAGCACAAAATGGCGGCCGAAACAGTTTGTACACGCCAGTGTAACACCAAAACGGTGAGGTGCGGCCAGTAAGGGAAGCACCAGGAGCCTGCAATGGTTTGTGAATCCGAGACCTGAGTTGTCACTTATTACTTTAATAATTTACTGATTCAGAACTACAATTTATTGCTTCTTGAAATTAACAACATAAATATAGCATCATGAATTTTTAGTTGTATATGGAAGCTACTACCACTTTCAGTATCAATGTTACTGGACCTCTTCCCGTTTTCATACTGGAAAGTTCCACGTCTGCTGTGGTAACTCGTGATTTTCAATGCATGGGTTTTCGCTTCCACACTTAGTAATCATTATTTCATCCATTTTATACAAATTACATACAGTGCATTTATAATACAACTGTATGACGTTATACGCTGTAGCATTTCGACACGGTATTTATAATGGATCAATAACCACAATATAGCCAGTTCTATGGATAGAAAGGCACTTAGGACCATCATTTTGCGGTTAAATTCTCTGCACCTAACCTATGACAGTTACATGTGTTATGAGAGGTGATTTTAGATCGGCTTCCCGTCCTAGAAACGCCTAACTTGCAGTTGGGTTCTTCTCTAGACTGGAGCTAGACCACAAACATAAGGGGAACAGGGCATAAAAACTCTGGGCAACAACCTACACATACATTCACAAATTCTCAGATACAGGAACAGGCAGACAATCTCACAATATTTATGCAAAATAATTTCACAGGCTGCTAAACAGGTTAAGTGTATCACGCAGGATACAGGACAGACACTGAACTGATTTCAGGGTGAATGTGTGTGGCAACAGTTCACTGTCTCCAGGCTCGTGCCTTAGTATTCTGGGTGGGAGTTAGGTTTAGGTTACACAGCGCACAGTCTCTATACTTGTGTCTTATTATTCTGGGGGAAAGTTAATAATGCACAGTTTCTATACTCGTGTTCTGTTCTTGGGTTTCACTTTATACTGAGTATGGTCACTGGGAGAAAGCTAGGGATTGATGTTCACTATGTACTGAATACGATCACAGAGGGGAGGGTTAGGTATTGGTATTCACTTCGCACTGAATGGGGTTCTCACTTATGCACCGTCTTTCACTTTAGTTTCACTTTGTCACACAATCACTTGTCGATGGGCAAGGGGGGAGGGGGGAAGGGGGACTCACAGGTGCTGGCCTGGTGTCGTCAGAGTCCCTCCTGGAGCCCTCTCGTCTAGCGGCCACGGGACTACTTGCAGGGACGTCGTCCCTCGCTGAGGGCTGTGGTTGGGCATGGCGAAGGGCCCCTTTACTCTCGGGGCTGGGGACAGGAGTCTGGCCCACAGGACTAGGGCCAAACAGTTTCTCCAGGTGTTCTTGTATGTGCCTGGTGGGGGAACAGCATCACTTCGGCCGGGGACTGGGGAGGTCTCACCTGGGGTACCAGTGGCACCATCGGGGTCCCGGTGACTGTGGTCCTCTTCCTGGTGCATCTCTGTCAGGGTAGGGCTGCAGCGTCGCCTCGGACAGGAGTCCGTCAGGTGCGGGTCTTCCTCTGGCACCGGTTGTATGAAGTATAGACCCGGGGACAACACTGGGCCTCACCATCAGTCCTCCAGTGGGGAGTTCTCCCTCTGGGGGCTGCCTAGGTCTGGGTGGAAGGGGGAACGACCTGCTTCACCACAGGCGGATGGAGGTGAGCATACTGTAGGTCTTGCTCATGTTGCGAAGTCACAGGGGGCGAGGGGCTTTTGTGGTGTCTCTCCCTAGTGCTACTACAAGCTGTCGCCGAGGTCCCTTGGGCAATAAGAGGACAGCTACAGGTCGTCCCTTCCCTGTTGGTGTGTCTACAGGCCGTTGCCGGGGCCTGACTTCCTGACTGGGTTGCAGACGAAGCGCGGCAACAGGCTGTCACCTTCCTATGGGCACGGCTACAGGCCGTCAACGGAGTCCCAAATGAAGGGCGACGTGTAGACGAGGAGTGGCTACAGGCCGTTGCTGGGGCCTGACTTCCTGACTGGGCCGCAGACGAAGCACGGCAACAGGCTGTCACCTTCCTACGGGCATGGCTACAGGCCGTCACCGGAGTCCCATATGAAGGGCGACGTGTAGGCAAGGAGTGGCTACAGGCCGTCTCCTGTCTACAGGAGCAGCTACAGGCCGTCGCCTGTGTCATGCCCTCCGAGGCTACTGCAGAAGGAGATGGGACATGCCCTTCTCTCCCCATATGCGGCAGCAGGCCGTCACGGGTTCTGAAGGGGATGTAGGTAGCACTGGGAACTGCTAGAGGCCGTCTCAAGTGTGCGGCTACAGGCTGTCGCTTTATTAGGGTGCAGCTATAGGTCGTTGCTCTCTTAGAGCAGCTACAGGCCATCTCAAGGGCGTGGCTACAGGTTGTCACTTTATTAGAGCAGCTAGAGGCTGTCTCTGGGGTTGAGTGGCTAGAGGCCATCTCTGGGTTGCTGCCTGGAGCGAATATTTCAGCTCCACATCCGATCCTGATGCAGGCTGGGTTAGTGGAAGGGTAATGTGCCTAGGCTGAGGTGTTCGCACCGGGCGCATTCTGAGGAGTAGGGACGTGCAACCTGAGACTTGCACCCATATCGCACGGACGTCCCGCTAGCTCTGTCTTCCTTTCCGTTGTCACCTCCTGGGAGTGTCGTGGTGTTTTCGGGTGTCGTTATTTCAACATGTAAGATGTGCACAATTACCGTTTACAAACAGGACCTCTCAGTGGGGAAAAATCTTCCACAGGCAGTCTTTATGACTATGACCATATTGTTCTGTTTATGACCATTGTGTGGTGGTGTGTCTGACTATGTGCTGATCATAATTACTGCGTGGCAGTGTTAATTACCATGAGGTGGTGAATTGGGTGTTGTGTATGACCATGAGGCAGTATTTATGAACATATGATGGACTAATTCGAGCAGCACTGTGATTTTAAGGATTATCGGATTTTGATTTCATGGATTGAATTTTTCGAAATGTTGTATAGTGGTAATGTTATATTTTGAAATGTGGACTAACAAGCAAGCCTACTTCCGGTTTAATCCTAACCTAACCTAACCTAATCTAACTGAATCGGTGAAACCTAAATCTGGAAATCTACAAAATCACAATGCCATAATTCGAGGAGTTTATGATCACTCTTGTGAGGGTGTCATAATTATTTGATTATGATCCAATGACGTCCACAGACAAGTGTCTCTCTGTGAGTACACCTTTTCTACTTTGCTCTCTTTCGAAACAGAGAGAGAGAGAGAGAGAGAGAGAGAGAGAGAGAGAGAGAGAAGAATGTTGTGGTAATCTGTATCGTCCTCTCTAACACGTGCCTCGCATTCAGCAGCAAAATATTAGAAAAAAAAAAATCTATGTGCTGTGTACTTCTGATTTGGTTATGTGTGTTTCTTTTGGTTACAAATTAATTAAAAGCATAACAATTATTATTTTTCCTTTTTGAACAAGGCAGGTGCAGGAGAGGGATGTCTTCACGTGGTGGCACCAAACCTGGCAGCTCCAGTGCCTGGTTATGTGAACATTCAACTGTCACCTTTCTCCCCCAAAATGGGATAGTGGACTGCAGGAGTAGGATTAATTTAGCCTGTATTCAGTTAGGTAACATCCATCTGAAAATAATGCATTAATAATAACAATAATTCAGGAAGATTTTTTTTACAATCCGCTGATGGCAGGAATGCAGGGGCAGGGTGGACGGTGTGTACATATACAGTAGGCCAAGGCAAGGCGGGGCACGACATGAAAAATTTCAGCTACCTCTGTGTACAGTACACTTTTGTGTCCGTCACGTACCTTCTCATTCTCTCATCCATACACACGAAATCATTCATTGTCTTCTGTTCATCGATCTCACTACCTACCCTCCTTATCACTCCCCATGTATACAAGCGTGTAATTTTGTACATTAACAAGTTTTGGTTATTGTCATGCGTTTTTCCAAACAAATTACCACCAGAGCACAACTTTTAGCATCCATTTCAGCAGGTACACCCCATTCGCCAACAACCATTTCCCAATTTTCCATTCATATCTGCAGTCAAAAACAGTCTCTCGCCTCTTTCAGACTTTCCCACGCAGGCTTCCACTTTTGCCCGAAACTCATCTTTTAGTCAGATTGTTTGATCCTCCATTGGTGCAGATACACACAAAAATTGCCATTGACGGTAATTCCAGTTTAAATCTTACCCATACAATCCAAGATCCGACTGATCCGTACTGCCTTCTATTTTCCATCGACATCTTGCATATAGGCTAGCAATACAATCGCCCTCCTTTGCCCTGTTACCCACATCTGCCCTGGGAAATGTACCCAACCCATACTTCCACTCCCACAGACACCTCATCACTTTGTCTCAATCAGTGCACATACATCAACTTTTGCACCCTCAAACATCTGAACAATCTTTCAGCTCATCATCTGCACCTCTCACATGCCCAGTTGCTATCCTTATTTTGTCCTTTGTTTTTTGTCACCAACTGCAGGTCCATACTGGTTCAAGGCTCCATTGTATTTTTAATTAGCTAATTTGATGCGGCGCGAAGAAAAAAAAAAAACTCCACAACCCACTTTCTTGTCAAGAAGGGAACATGTGTGGTTTGGTCATAAGGTTACCACCCAGCGCAGTAAATGAATTCCTGGCGGCTTAAAGGATATAATTTGGCTAGCCAATCAGCATAGAGTCAACCATGGGTAGCCTTACATCGTGGGAGTGGATGACGGGAGCTCCAAGCATCATCGAATACAAACAATCCAATGAAAATTAACTGAAGGTTGTTCAGGCAATGCCAGTATGCTAGCCTATTTTTTTTTCCTAAGGCAAAGCAGAATAACCGTGTTAGTCAAAAATATTAACAAATACAGTTTTAGAATAGGTTTTTAAAATTCCTTGGACTATTGTTGATGTACAACACAGTACGTCTCTTCAGTCCTGTCTTTGATGATTGTGGCAAACCTTCCAATATTTTCAGTCTAAGCCTAGTCTATGTTCAAAATGACTTTGTTACATCAGAACATCTAAGGTAAACTGAGACAATAAAGCTTTGACAGTACTCGTATTAAATATATCTGTTATGTAGTCTAACATAGAGTAAATTGTGGGAACATCATGATATGCATTTTCAGCGATGACTATTGAGTTTTTAAGAAAACGGAACAAGGGGTGTATATATATATATATATATATATATATATATATATATATATATATATATATATATATCCTAAAAGTGAAATTTGGTTAGAAGATAAAGAGTATCGGCGAAAGATACAGGTAAGTGTGTGAAACACTTTTGAAATAAAAATAATGCCAACATTACAAGGAAGTACAAGATGATTTCTTGAAAGCCACAGTATAGTTACATGCTTTTGTAGAAACTGTCATGATGATTAATAATCATACAAGACTATAGCATTCCAAAATCGTTGTTAATGTGGTTTGACGTTTGATTTCATATCCTTTTCAAAAGTGTAAATAAAAAATGATAAACAAAAAAAAAAAAACTGTCTGGAAGTACTGGCCGAAGAAGAAATTGTGCCAAATTTGAAGCGAGATGATAAAGGAATAAAGATACTGAGACCAAATAAAAGTATTTGGAGTAAAGTAACTGGGGAAGCAGTACGTGTCCGCAGTATTTTTTTTCATTTAACCCCTTAACCGCGGGTGTCATTCCAGAATGACATTGCAAAAACTGGACCAAACCACGGGTGTCATTCTGGAATGTTTGTGAATATTTTGAATACCTCGTGTTTTTTCCGCGCGCCAATTGTTTCAAGGGAGAGTAGCTATTAAGTTCTTTCACTCCAGCCGACCCCCACCTCCCTCCTCCCACCCCCCGGGCCCCCCACCCCACCCCTGACCAAACACGCATCAGTATCTGTCCAGCTTTGTGAGTGACAACAGCGCTGATGTGGCAGTGAAGTGTGGGCAATTACAGTGCCTTTTACCTGCCTCAGTGAACACAGAGTGGGTGTTTATCATATGTGCAGTGTTCATATATGTTTATAGTATTATTATCAGAATGAGACTGGCATTTGGTAGTGGTGTGTGAGCGAAAAATAGTGATTTTAGATCGCTCTCTTCTAATGGCACTGCCCATCCAGTGATAGTCAATGAAATCATGAATCCTACAGCATTGCAAAGCCGAAGGTTAGTACTTTCTAATGGTACCTTATTTTTCGCACTAGATTTATTCTGTGCAGAGTTATAGAGGTTTAAAGTTTGTTTACATTTTGGCTGGAACCCCCGCGGGGGGGGCCAGTCGGGTCAAAACAATGCCCGCAGTTAAAGGGTTAAGAAAGAAAGAGCCAAAGGCCATGAACCAGCAAGATTGTTCCCTCCAAGAAATTAACAAAAACAAGATAACACCACATCATGGTGAGAAAACCTAGCAATGATTAAGCTGCCCTTGCAGGCATGATCACGTTTATAAGAGACGCGTTGTGTAATTGTCAGTTTCACAAGAATTTAGAGATGTTGCTTGCATGTATAAGCTGAATCAATATACGAGAGGGAAAAGACGGGTTTTGACACTTGTCGTGTTAATAGTAGCCAAATTGTGTAATCAAGTGATGGCGTTTTTATAATTTAAAAAATTATGAATATTGAGTGGAAGACCTTGGAGTAACATATAACGACACATTACAAATGCATAAATCATGCAGTCAAAAATACCTATATTGTTCTTATTGAAATACAGCATAGTGTCCCTTGGAATGCCCAATCACCTCCACCAGGGATCCAGCATTGAGCCCCCGGAAACTCCCAGACACCCCCACAATGACCCCACAGAGGAGCAGCAGCAGCACACCATGACTCAGCGCGACAACGGCACAAGTCAGCCCGGACCGTACGCCCCTATGACTCGGAGCCTTCCCGCTGTTGCCATAGCAGGAATCCTGCACTACATTCCGGGCGACTTTCCACCAACCAATCTCGGGGTGGAGCTGTCTGCCCAGCTCCTACCAGCTCCCCTAAGGAGTTGGCCTGTAGCCACTCCCGCCTTCTTCAGGAGTCGGCCAGTAGCCTCTCCAAAGGTGTCTTCCCTCTTGGGACAGCCGGTAGCCGCCCATCCCCTCGCTAAGGAATCAGCCAGTAGCCAACCTGAGGGTAATAAGGAGATAGCCTGTAGTTGCTCCCGCCTTCATCAGAAGGTGTCCTTCTGGAGACGGCCTGCAGTCGCTCCACACCCCCTCCTGAAGGAATTGGCCTGTAGCCGCTCCCTCCTTCGTCAGACGGCCGGTAGCTGCTCTGAAGGTATTATCCCTGAGTCGGCCTGTAGCCGCTCCCTCCTTCGTCAGATGGCCGGTAGCTGCTCCGAAGGTGTTATCCCTGAGTCGGCCTGTAGCCGCTCCATCCTTCGTCAGACGGCCGGTAGCTGCTCCGAAGGTGTTATCCCTGAGTCGGCCAGTAGCCGCTCCTCTTACTAGCTGAAGGCATCGGCCTGCAGCTGCTCCCGCCTCCGTCAGACGGCCAGTAGCCGCTCCACACCCCTACTGCAGGAGTCAGCCTGTAGCCGCTCACGCCTTCATCAGATAGCCGGTAGCCACTCCGAAGGTGTCCCGAGGTGCGCTGGAAACCATTCACCCTCTCAGGCCACAGCCAGTAGCCAGGCCTCGGCGCCTTATGGTCACGCCCCTGGGAAGCCACAGCCAGTAGCCGGGCCTCGGCGCCTTATGGTTGCGCCCCTGGGAAGCCACAGCCAGTAACCAGGCCCCACGGCCGGAAACAGCAGAGAGCAGCCCCGCCGCCCCAGAGTGAGACGAGTGTCCTGCCCCCGACACAGAGGACGTAGGAGAGTACTTGAGAGGCCCTATAGCCTCCCCTGGCCTCTGCTCCCTATGACTGGCCCTGGAGAAGACTCACCTGACGGACCCTGATGCAGACTGGTGCCGCAGTCCCTCCCTGATGTCGCCACCTAGCTCTGGGGGCCGCAGCCCTCGGGAACTCCAGGCCCTCCCCAGAACACCCGGACGGGACCTCCCTACGCCCCGACGGCGAAGGACCTCTACCTCCAGCCAAGACCTGAACTAGAGGTTCAGGAAATTGTTCAGCCTCAGTCCTGAGGGTCAGACTCCTGTTCCTAGCCCGGAAAGCAAGGGCCCCTTTGCCACCTGCAGCCCCGGACGAGAGAAGACGCCCCTGTGTGCAGTCCCGTGCCCTCTCGGCATGGCCTCCCCTGGCGGTGCCCCAGCCCTGGCAGAACTGTAGCCGGCGTGTCTTCCCGCCGCACCTGTTGCCCAGTGACTTATGAGACAGTGATTGCGCCCTTAGTGTAGTGTAACCGTGACAAGGCGATAAAGTGCATTCATAGTACCAGACCAAGTGTTTACATGAAATTGGAATAATGGCCTAATATACAAAAGGGCGGAACAGTGAATAACCCATGCCGAATCTAAGTGATAGTGAATAAGACCCATGTGTAACACCCCTCATATTGTAATAAGAGAAATACCCGAGCCGTGGAGTTTGTATTAATTTACCAAAAGTCCCTTCCTCTCAGAAAATAATAAATCGAACACGCTATCAATAACCTCTGCCTCATACTACCATAATTACAATTAGACCCCAGTGCCTTACGCCCTCCCTTAGTGAGCCTCATCACTAATGCCTCCACGCGCACAGAGACCTTGGACTGTATTAATTCTGCACACTCCGCTACAGTGTTCCTTCAAGTGCATACTACCATATTATTCCTGCGAGACACTGATTATCTAGTTATAAGTGTTTGTAATTGACCAAATGTTGTTTTGTAACATCTGCTGTTGTCCCTTGTCTGACAGCAATACACGTGTAAAGGCTATTGCCTGGAGTTTTTGTGTCCTGCCTCACACACACACACACACACACACACACACACACACACACACACACACACACACACACACACAATTCAAGCCCTTCTTCGTATAAAGCGTAACGAGACCTGATATTGACTTCCTTATAATATCGCATCACTACGACGAGATTGTAGTCTTATCAATGACCTTGTGTAAATCTACTGGATGACGTGGGGTAGCTTCAGAACTCGGGAGTATTTTCCGTAAAGCACGGTCGTTGGGTTTTATCGTCCAGGTGCTGGTGCACCAATGTTGCTTGCATTTACTTGGATGCTCCAGCAGCACCCAACTTTTATCCTACCGTAGGCCCAGCTTATCCTTGGCTGTGTTATACTGTATAAGCCTGTATGATGACACGGTGCATAAAACACTCCATACTTTACATTATAAAATTGTGTTGGTCACTGCACTACTTAATGTTTCTGTTAGCTGAAAACAGGACCTCATTCAGACTGCTGGGAGGTGAAAGGGCGTCCAATGCTCAGTCAGTATAGTCACCAAAACCGCGACTTTGGCTGCTATCTTGGCAGGAATGTGAATTAATCGGTAAAGTGTATTACCAGACTCCCTGCACAAACACACACAGCCTGTACGCAATTTTACGCTCTCCCAGCAGCACCACTCCACCGATATAGTTTGTGTAGCCGTGGCCACATACTAAAACCTTGTGTTATAACGTCAGACAACGGACAGACATGCATAATGTTGCCAGTGTTGCAGTTCGTTTTATGTCCGTTTATCACACACAAACGTTTCAAACGTCATCTCCTGTGTTAACATGGATCTGGAATGGCCAGTTGCATTACTGGACTCATGCACAATCAAGGCTAGACTATGCAATTTTCCTACCAAAACCACACCACCGAATTGCCTCTGTAACAGTAAAAAACTGGCCCGATACTATCCTTGCAATTTCATGGCAGAAAATGGACACACATAGTTAGCGATCGTAGGACAAAGGGAAGCAGAACCTAAAATATCATGATGTGTGATAGTTACCGGGCACAGTAATGGTGGTGATTGCAGATGGGAAGCGAAACTTCGTTATGGTATTGTTGTTTAGAGTCATCATACGAGATTCATAATAAGGTCAAGGTCGACAACAGATTTTGATACTACGGATATCTGCGATGTCGCGTCTGATGACGCTGAAGATTGAAAACGATATTCCTAAGGCAGGTAGAAATAGAACAGAATATTTTTTGGCAGGTTAGAGGGGACTTAAGGAGAGGTTGGTCAGTGGGACGGGGTATTAGGAGACGAAGGAAATGTTGCAGGAATAGAGAGGGTGGGAGGGCTTGACCACCCTGCTTGGTGGCAAGATGTGTGTGGAGTAGGAGCAAGCGAGGAGGTGGGCAGGTGGGAGTAGGGTCATCACCAACATATGTGATGTTGGTGTGGATGAACAGTGTCTGGGTGTAGACACACGATTAAATATAACCCGTCTGGAGCTGAGGGCCTGAATGTGTAATACTTGTATGAAAACTAATGTATGAATTTTTAAATGAGAATATAATAAACGATGATCAATGATTGTGGATGTTATGTCATAAGTATAGAGACTAATGAAATAGCACCACGAAGAAAGCGACATCATTTGTGGATTGGACACACGTAACACCGTTATTTCAATTATTATAATACAAGATATGCATTCATTATGCAAATACAGTATCTGTTTGCCTCCGCGTGACCCATCGGTATGATGACTGCACGACATTTTTGCACAATAAGCCAATAGCTGTCCAACACTCAAAGTAGCTATAATCCTATACAACAGGATATCTACTTATACCATGGTTTGCAAATATAATGATTGTTTTTCCTCACAATAAAACAGACTGGATGATGCACAACATGGCATGACCATTGTGTCAAATGCTTGGTCAAGAATCATTTATGGCTCCCCTGGTTCAGCCACAAAAATGTTATAGCAGTTGAGTCACACACACACACACACACACACACACACACACACACACACACACACTAGACTCAGGTGAACCACGTTTTGAGACACCAGACATCGCACTTTCTAACATTATGCTCATCTACACATGTTCACCGCATTGTATGACGAACATTAAGACTCCAACATTCATCCAATACACATTATTGCATACGGAGTTACAGATCACCTCAGAACATCTGTATAATCACATCCTTCATCTTTCAAAACGAAACAATAAAGATTCGATGCATGCACTCCCACCACCTGTCCCCCCTCCCCTCCGTTCCACCTCGCCTCACAGTCATCTGTCAGAGAAGCAGTGGCATCCAATTGCATTACTCTTTGTTTTTCTCTCTACCTCCCACTATACATACATGGCAAACACTTGGATTTGCAGACAGAGTATAACTTATAGAACATTGTTTTTGAGGATACTAGAATAATGTGGAGGAGGGGAAGCTCTGTCGGGTCTACCCATTCACTTACTGTTACTACGATGTAAACAAACACAGTGGTGCCACATTTCACCAAACACACAACCCGCTGTACTCGTTAGAAGTGGAGGTAACTGTACGTACCGTACTTACATACGCACCTATGTACATACTTCTGGATCTACGTACGTACTTACGTACACATCCACGTACGTAATTACGTACGCATATATTTATGTGAATGTATGAACGTGCTTACCTATGCACCCGTATATGTACCTACATACACGCCCATGCACGTATTTACATACGCACCTATGTACACACAACAAAAAAAACTATCGTTACACCTTCTGCGCGATATAAAATGACACACGAACGAAGGTTTTTGATAACAGCCTCCTCCATTGGTATCCCTGCGTGTCTTTGTTGCATATTTATTATAAGCTATATCCATTGCTTCTCCCATGCATATTTCTACCTCGTCCTATTTGGTAACTCACCCACTGTCAGGCTTACCAACCCTAGCGAGACAGCCAGGTTGTTCAATATGAAACACATCGGCCCCCCCTGTAACGATAGTTTTTTTGCTGAGTGTACGTACTAAAGCATTCATGTACTTACCTATGTACCTACTTACGTACGTCCGTATGTACATGCTTACGGAAGTACTGTACGTACATACGTACGTCCTTGCGTAAGTATTCACGTACGTAAGTACGTACGCATGTATGTACGTAATTACATACGCATGTGTTTATGTATGAACGTATGTACATGCCTAGGAATGCACCCATGTATGTACTTACATACGTACATGTATGCGTACTTATGTACAGTTGGCCGCACTCCCGAGTTCCCTGAACTTCACCCATAGTCAGCGATGTGGCACGACTGTATTTGTTTGGATCTTTGGACACGTACCGTAGCAGTATGAAGAGCTGGGACCTCGTAATAGTGACATGGGTCTGACACTGAGTAACGGAATTTTCCTTTCAGCATCTGTGCATTATCGAACCTACAGTATGTATCAATTAAACAGCGATAAGCAATAGGATATAACTGGACCCTGTATCGGGGGTCTAGTTTGGTGTGGAGGAAGTGTGGCTGGTGGGGATGGGGAGGGAATGGACAGGGGAGGGTCGAGCTCTCCTGTTTCTTGCTGAGTCGTATACTGAGTCGTAAGCTGGAACCCAATACTTTACAGGAAACGAGCGAGACAACAGACATTCACATGGTTAGGGGCATACACACACGGCATGCTTTCACCTTTGTATAAAGAGCTAAATAAAATATGTATTACTTGGCTCTCAATACAGCTATGAACGCGACATAGTGATACGTAAAACACAGCAGACCTCAGTTTGTTAAGTGTTATGCTTATAATGTGATGTGGCGTAGGGCTGGTGCGGGGGAGGTGGAGGCTAATTCATGGGGCCACTTGGCTTGACCTGTCACCACAATTACACTATTTTAATCAATAACAATGAAAATGACAGTATTGAAAACCAACTATTCCTGATGTTAATATACGGAATGTAGACACTGTTACATAGCCTATGATTTCATCATCCTTTGTATAATTCTAACGTATAGTATGCTGCATGTTTGATCACGATTCGCCTCGTGGCTTCCATAGTGACCAGGCTTGCGTGTTCTAACTCACTCCCCCCTTCTCCCCCTTATAGTAGAGTAAGTCGTTCTTTCTGTTGTTCAGAGCAGGATTGTCAACTCTTTGTCCCCTATGGCTTCATTTGCGCGTCCTTCTTACAAGTTGAATCAAGTTCTGCCGGCCCCTATATAATGAGCTCAGTCTCTGCATTAATTGCCACTTAGATCTACTCCTCATTTTGTTCACATCTCTGTCCTTCCCTGTATAGTGTATTATTATTGTGAGTGCTCAGGAAGTCTCCAGCCATCTAGCTGCTGTATAATTTGAGTTTAAATGTTTTTACCATTTTTCTTGTACTGTGTAGCATGAGGCATTGATTCACAGGCCTGGTAAGGTTTTTGTGATTCATGTAAAGTTTTTAATGTCAGCCAGGGTGAGTAGTGTTTTGTATCTGTGATAATATTATATCTTACTTTAACTGAGCATTATCCGGTTTTCTCAGTTTATCAGGGCTGACTTAGATAAATTTGTTCTTGCTAAATTTGTGTTAATAGAGGCTATTGCAGTTAACCATATATGTAACCTGTTTTGCCATTACATTATCTTTATGAGTCC
The DNA here is from genome assembly GCF_032717465.1 of Coenobita brevimanus. Taxonomy (NCBI): domain Eukaryota; kingdom Metazoa; phylum Arthropoda; class Malacostraca; order Decapoda; family Coenobitidae; genus Coenobita; species Coenobita brevimanus. The sequence continues at coordinate 16,725,780 of NC_136968.1, read as the reverse complement.
TGAATGTTTAGTTGTTAGTTTGAGCATTAAACTTTAACTTGTAATTTTCCCTAAGACTTTTGTTTTGAACCTGGAACTTTGCGGGACAGTAGTGATTTTTAGTATTCTCACTTGAAGTGTTCATTATCTCTCTCTGTTCCGTAACATAAATTTGGCGACCTCTTATCAGGATATTCAGGATATTATCATAAGGATATTGCTTGATATTTTGTGACTGTGATTTATTCATGATGTCTACTATTACTACTCTTGATGAAGCCAAAGATTTTTTGTCAAATGTGCAAACAGTGTGTGATGTAGAAAACAGAACAAAGAATGAACTTAAGCTTGTTGCTCAACAATTGGGAATTGCTGTTCGCTCTCATCATTCTAAAGATCAAATTGTTGACATGATTAATAAAAGCTTGTTTAATGTAACTCCTCCAGATGAGCAAACGCAGATTAAAATAGCTAAGTTACAGCTAGCCCTGCAGGAGGCTCGTGCTAAGGAGGCTGAGTTTCAGGCTCGTGCTAAGGAGGCTGAGTTTCAGGCTCGTGCTAAGGAGGCTGAGTTTCAGGCTCGTGCTAAGGAGGCTGAGTTTCAGGCTCGTGCTAAGGAGGCTGAGTTTCAGGCTCGTGCTAAGGAGGCTGAGTTTCAGGCTCGTGCTAAGGAGGCTGAGTTTCAGGCTCGTGCTAAGGAGGCTGAGGCTAAGGAGGCTGAGTCTCAGGCCGTGCTAAGGAGGCTGAGGCTAAGGAGGCTGAGTCTCAGGCTCGTATTCAGGAGGCACAGGCACAGGCTCAAGCACAAATTGAACTTGCTAGGATTCAGGCAGACCATGAGTATCGCATGAAACAAGGTGGAACTGGATCATCTAGCTCTGATGATTCTGATGTGGTTTAAAATGTTAAACTTGTCCCTCCTTTTAATGAATCTGATTTAACAAAGTATTTTCAGTTGTTTGAGAGGGTAGCTACAGGTTTTAATTGGCCCAAAAAGTATTGGCCAGTACTCCTTCAGAGTGTTCTCACCAGTAAAGCTCAAGTAACTTATGCATCTTTGCCTCAGGATCAATCTGATAATTATGATGTAGTTAAGAGCTTGATTCTTAAGGCCTATAAGCAAGATAAGCAATCCCATGTTGAGTATGCAAAAATCAAAGAAGTTCTGTTAGAGCAGTGGTTAAATTCTAAGAATGTAAATTCTGATTTTGATAAATTTAAGCAGATGATTTTGCTGGAGGACTTCAAAAGGTGTATTAATAAAGATGTAAGCCTATATCTTGATGAGAGAAGAATAGATAATTTGTCTGATGCTGCAGTTTTAGCTGATGAATATGTTCTCACTCACAAGAGATATTCTAAAGAAAAAGGGAAAGCTGAGAGTAAGTATGTTGCCTCTACTCAGAGTACAGGTAACAGGAAAGAGAATAAAGATGATGTTTCTCAGGAAGTAAATAACAGCTCCACCTCTAGATTTCAAAAAAGTAAATGTACTTATTGTAGTAAGCTTGGTCATACTACGGAGAAATGTTTCAGGAGACAGCGTGATGTGAACAAAAAGGAGTCTTTAAATATGCAGTCAATTGGTCTAGTGTCCACCCTTGAGAGTCCCCAGAATTCTTTAACCGAGTTAACTGATCCTGCTTTGAGGGGTAAATTAAAAATTCTCATGATGAAGCTCCTCTTTTGAGCAGTAACGTGGGTGACACTCTCAAGAGTTCATGTGCTAATTTCCTGTCTGATGGTTTTGTCAGTCCTCTGGACAGTAATGACAGGAAATCAGTTAAAATATATCGTGATACAGGTGCTTGCCAATCCCTTATGCTGACCAGTCTTCTAGGCTCTAATGTTAATTCCTCTGATGAAACTGTAATCTTACAAGGTGTAGGGAATAATTACTTCTCTGTCCCTCTGTGCAGAGTGAATTTAGAGTCTGGTTTTGTTAATGGTTCCGTTATGGTTGGGTTGGTTGAGACACTCCCAATGTCAGGTGTAACTTTCTTGGAAATGATATTGGTGGAAGTCAAGTGTGTCCAGCTCCTCAGTTATCTAGTGAACCAGTGACTGCGACCCAGGATTGTGATATCCCTGATGTGTTCTCTGCATGTGCTGTCACTAGGGCTAAGTCTAAAGTTACTGATGACTTAGAGGATAATGATGATGATGATGTTATCCTAGCTGACACTTTTCTTGCTAATTTGGACCACTCACCAGATGAGGCAGCACCCTGTAGTGTTGATAATTTGTCTCGTCAAAAGTTGGTTGAGTTGCAGGTTGCTGACCCTGAGTTGAAAGGTCTAGCTAACTCTGCTTGCAGTGAGAAAGAGTCAGTTGGTGCTTCTACTTGTTATTATATAAAGTCAGGAGTACTTATGAGAAAGTGGAGACCCCCAACAGCATCAGCCGACTGTGAATGGGAGGTTGTACAAGTTGTCATCCCTCGTGTTTGTAGGCAGGATATCATTAGAGTGGCTCATGATTCCAGTTTGGCAGGACACCTCGGAGTGAGGAAGACTGTGGCACGCATTTTGAAACACTTCTACCGGCCAGGTATCTTCAGAGATGTTTCCTGGTATTGTAAGTCTTGTCACACCTGTCAAGTTGTGGGAAAGTGTAATCAGACCGAAAAGGTTGCACCTCTACTTCCCATTCCTCCTTTTGAGGCGCCATTCACCCGTGTGTTGGTGGATATTGTGGGCCCTCTTCCTAAGACTTCTTCAGGATTTTCTTATGTGTTGACCCTGATTGATATGGCTACTCGTTATCCTGAAGCCATTCCATTTAGAAATACCTCAGCAAAGAACGTGGTTAAGGAAATGCTAGGGTTCTTCACCAAGTTTGGTCTGCCCAAGGAGGTACAGTCAGACCGGGGAAGTAATTTCATGTCAAATGTTTTCAAGCAGTCTCTGAAAGAGTTGGACATCACCCAGATCACGTCTTCAGCTTACCATCCCCAGACCCAAGGAGCGTTGGAGAGATATCATCAAACACTCAAATCGATGCTTAGGAAATACTGTTTGGAACATCAGAAAGACTGGGATAAAGGTCTTCCATTCGTTGTATTTGCCACAAGAGAATCTCCAAATGAATCACTGGGCTTCTCACCCTTTGAACTACTGTTTGGCCATGAAGTAAGAGGACCCCTTAAGCTACTCAAGGAATGCTGGCTGTTGGAGGAAGATGACGTCAACCTGCTGGAGTATGTGATGAAGTTCAAAGAACGGCTGTCCACTAATTTACAGCTGGCGAGAGAGAATTTAGGAGCTGCTCAGGAGAAGATGAAGATTTGGTATGATAAGAAGTCCAGGTTACGCCACTTTCAGCCAGGAGATCAGGTTTTGATACTGCTACCAGTGCATGGGCAACCTCTTCAAGCCAAGTTTAATGGTCCTTATTTCGTGGAGAAGAAACTCAGTAATGTCAACTATGTCATCGCCACACCAGATCGTAGAAAGAACAAGCAACTTTGTCACATAAACATGCTAAAGTTATACCACAGGCGGGACGAAAATAACCCAGTCTGCTCTGTAGCTGTTCCACCCGAGTCTGCAAGTGAAGTTCTCCCATGCAGTATGAGCCTGAGTGATAGTTTGGGGAAGAATTCTGATATCATGAATGATATCCAGACTAAGCTTTCTCATCTAGCTCCCGAGGAAAGGCAGGAGTTCTCGGTATTACTGCAGGAGTACCCGCAAGTGTTCCATGCCACTCCAGGAAGAACCACTGTGTTGATGCATGATGTCGATGTTGGAGACGCAAAGCCAATTAAATTGCCTCCTTACCATGTGAACCCAGTGAAAGTTCCTCTCATCCAGAAGGAGCTTGGCTACCTGTTGGACCACAAGATGATTGAGCCCTGTCAGAGCGAGTGGAGTTCTCCTGTCACTCTAGTCCCTAAGCCAGGTGGGTCACAGCGGCTTTGCATCGACTACAGACGTGTTAATCAGATAACCAAAACAGACACTTACCCTCTCCCTCGCTTGGAAGATTGCATAGACAAGATCAGAAAGGCTAGGTACATAAGTAAGTTTGATTTGTTTAAGGGCAAGTACCTATGACTGAACGTGGTAGGGAGATCTCTTGTTTTGTAACACTAGGAAAGAGCTACAAAGATTTTTGGGAATGGTAGGTTATTACAGGAGATTTGTTCTTAACTTTTTAATTCTTGTATCACCACTTACAGACCTACTGAAAAAGGGAGTTAAATTTGTCTGGACCGATAACTGTGAATCCCCTTTCAGTAAACTTGAAGGTATCCTATTAAGTCAGCCAGTGCTCGCTACTCCAAATTTTGCTAAGCCTTTTAAGATGGCTGTTGATGCAAGTGATACAGGAGCTTGGGCTGTTTTGCTGCAAGAGGATGATCAGGGTATTGAAAACCCTGTATCTTATTACAGTAACAAGTTCACTCCACCTCAATAGAACTACTCAACTATTGAGAAAGAGCTTCTGGCCTTGATTTTGGGTTTACAGCATTTTTCATTTTGTGTTCTGGTTTTGACCCCATAGTCATTTATACCGATCATAACCCACTGAAATTCCTTAGTAAGTTTAAAGATAAAAATCAGATTGACAAGATGGAGTCTACATCTTCAGGAGTATTCATTAGACATACAACATGTCAAGGGGAAAGAAAATGTTATTGCAGATTGCTTATCTAGACTTTAGACAGATTGTTTTAGAGTAATAAGAAATTTCCTTTGTAAATTTCTTTTTCTTTGTGGGGAGGTGTTACATAGCCTATGATTTCATCATCCTTTGTATAATTCTAACGTACAGTATGCTGCATGTTTGATCACGATTCGCCTCGTGGCTTCCATAGTGACCAGGCTTGCGTGTTCTACCTCACTCCCCCCTTCTCCCCCTTATAGTAGAGTAAGTCGTTCTTTCTGTTGTTCAGAGCAGGATTGTCAACTCTTTGTCCCCTATGGCTTCATTTGCGCGTCCTTCTTACAAGTTGAATCAAGCTCTGCCAGCCCCTATATAATGAGCCCAGTCTCTGCATTAATTGCCACTTAGATCTACTCCTCATTTTGTTCACATCTCTGTCCTCCCCTGTATAGTGTATTATTATTGTGAGTGCTCAGGAAGTCTCCAGCCATCTGGCTGCTGTATAATTTGAGTATAAGTGTTATTACCATTTTTCTTGTTCTGTGTAGCCTGAGGCGTTGATTCGCAGGCCTGGTAAGGTTTTTGTGATTCATGTAAAGTTTTTAATGTCAGCCAGGGTGAGTAGTGTTTAGTATCTGTGATAATATTATATCTTACTTTAAATGAGCATTATCCGGTTTTCTCAGTTTATCAGGGCTGACTTAGATAAATTTCTTCTTGCTAAATTCGTGTTAATAGAGGCTATTGCAGTTAACCATATATGTAACCTGTTTTGCCATTACATTATCCTTGTGAGTCCTGAATGTTTAGTTGTTAGTTTGAGCATTAAACTTTAACTTGTAATTTTACCTAACTCTTTTGTTTTGAACCTGGAACTTTGCGGGACAGTAGTGATTTTTAGTATTCTCACTTGAAGTGTTCATTATCTCTCTCTGTTCCGTAACAACACGTTCATAAATAAAAACTTGTGTAGTTTTATAAGCACGTTAGTATGCCTACATCGTTGTTGCACTGTGTGCATACCCAACAGAATACCTTCATACGTGATAGCATGGTGCCAAAATGCTGTTCCTTGTTATGTCTACTAGGAATACCATATATATATATATATATATATATATATATATATATATATATATATATATATATATATATTGTTACGTTGTCCGCCTTTCCGTTCCCACGGATGCAGCCGTTACAGCTGGGCTAGGGGGATTATGCAGTATGTATCCGCGTCATTCGCGGAGTTTATATTAGCGAGTGCTACAAATTCTTTTGTTTCTTTCGTTCCCGCCACTGAGGGCAATTTTATTTTATACCATGCTGAGTATGCATTTGATTATTTTGATTGTCTTATGTGAGCTTTCAGTATATTTAATGATGTTTTGCTTGCATTAGAAGTACCAATTCATTGTATAGAGAGAGAGAGGGGCACGAATATAAGTTCTTATTAATTAATTTGATTCATGCGTTCGCGCTTGGCCGCACACGAGCCTAGCACCAGTTCAGTATCTTCCCAGCCAGCTTTAGTATCGGGTGTTTGTACACTCTCTCTCTCTCCCCAGTTATTTTTATGCCGAGCTGGCGTTTTCATTTAAGTTTATTTTTATTCTTTTTGTTGTTGACTGAGGAAAGTAGTTATTTTATTTTGTTTTGTGACCTTGTTGTCTTTGGAGGGCCAGTCTGGCTCACCGTAATTTCTCGCTGCCTTAATTAACGTTCCCCCAACACACGTACATACACACACACCCCTAACCCCTACACTGTTTAATCCCATCTCTTTGCACAAGGCTAGTGAGAACTATCGTGAGCCATTAACTGCGTTCCCCCTTGGACACGGGTTAAGTAGAAGTCGTTACCACCGGAAGTAAGTGGGAGGTGTTCCTGTATACTGTCTCGGGCGGTATTACTTCCGGTAGTGACGATAGTAGGCTAGATCTATAGGTAGGCTGTTCCGTTTTATTATCAAAGTACAGAGTGTTGCGTTCTTAAGTAAGTACCTTTCCGTTGCGCAGTTTTTCTCTAGTTTGCGGAGTGTCAGTGCCGGGGTCTGCGTTATTTTTGCAACGCAGTGGAGGCCGATCATCTAAGGCTGACTTGTTGTCTTTTTTGTAATAGCCCCGGGCTGGCGCCACCGTAACAATATATATATATATATATATATATATATATATATATTACTGTATGCTGTGGCAGTATATTCATCTTGGTCGGCACCTTCTTTGCTCCACCTGAAATATGTAATGAAACAGCAGGATGTGTTTACATGGTTATTCTTCATTTTTAGTTGATTCCAATATAGTGATGCGTGACTCTTACATTTGTGGTGGTTTATTTGTTGGTTTTTTATATAACTAGATTCATACGATAGTTGCTGGTGAACCTTCTTCCCGAAACCCTTTACCAAGCTACCCAGAGTAGGAGAGCCCACCTCTTCCTCCTCCTCATCCTCCCCTCCACCTCTAGCCATACCTCCTCCTCAACAGATTAGACACCCAATACAGGGTCCAGTTATATCCTAATGCTTATCGCTATTCAATTGATACACAGGTTCGATAATGCTCAGACGATGAGAGAAAAATTCCGTGTCTCACTGTCCGTGCCAGGTAATTGTTACGAGGTCCCAGCACTTCATACTGCTACGGTACGTGTCCAAAGATCCAAACAAATACAGTTGTGCCACATCGCTTAAAATGGGTGAAGTTCAGGGAACGCGGGAGTGCGGACAACTGTACACACCTATGGACGTATTTACGTATGCACCTATTTATGTACTAACGCATTCATGTACGTACTCACGTACGCACGTATGTACGTGCTTACGGAAGTCGTACTTGCGTAAGTATTCACGTACGTACTTCCCTAATTATTCACGTACATACTTACGTTAGTATTCACGTACGTACGTAAGTGCATGCTTACATGAGTTGACGTACGTACATAAGTACGTACATATGTAAGTATTCACGTACGTACGTACGTACGTGAATACTTATTGGAGGATGCCAGTGATGACGATGAACCACTCCAAGCCCGTGATTCACAAACGGCTGCTGGGCAACAGCGCCGCTCGACGTTGTACGGGAGTCAACGATCACCCCTCAAGGGCAATTCATAAACGCTGTATTTGGCTCCCTTCCAAGTCTCTTCCGTAGCGGGCAGGGATTTTTCTGGGGAAAATTTACTCGACCAATCAGCAGACACCGATCTATCACGTGACTGAATTTAAACAGACCACACCCTCCCCCTTTCTCCTCCCTTCCCCCTCCTTCTCTCCCTCCTGATAGATCGGTGCCTGCTGATTGGTCGAGTAAATTTTCCCCAGAAAAATCCCTGCCCGCTAAGGAAGAGACTTGGAAGGGAGCCAAATACAGCGTTTATGAATCGCCCTTGAGGGGTGATCATTGACTCCCGTACAACGTCGAGCGGCGCTGTCGCCCAGCAGCCGTTTGTGAATCACGGGCTTGGAGTGGTTCATCGTCATCACTGGCATCCTCCACATTGCCTGGGGACAGAGTTGCCATGCCTCTCTTTTTCCTGGCAGCTTCTCTGTCTATGTAGCGTTGTTGACACCTCCCGCTCTGTAATCTTTAATAAATGATGATGGTTACCACTGATAACAAGTCACCTCTTCACGATATATTGCTTGTTTTCCAGGAAGGTGATTAGCAACAGTCGATATGAGGAGTCTGTTTAGTCTTAATCGTGCTGAGCTGGGAAAATATCTGCTCGACACGTTCAAAGGAATGGAGCAGAGCTAACAGACTACACATAAACTGTGAGAGGAGTTTAAATTTGGGTTCATTGTTACCATCCTTAACCGTCCGTATTTCCAGCCAGAATGACGTCACTGCAGCATTCATGCATTTGTTTTCCTTGCATAGTGTAAATCTCTCCACTGGTCTTGTAGACCCATATCTGGCATTTTCAGTAAAACTGATGATACGCAAATGCAAGATTTTTAGTAGAGGTGAATTTAAATTTGAAAAAAAGTGAAAATTCTAGAATCCCCCAAATTCCAAGATTTCTTGCATTTTCATGGAAAACTCCTAAGATCCCAAGAGTACCCCTGAAATCCCAAGATCTTGGGAAAAATCCCAAGGAGTGGCATCACTGGGTTGTGGCAGTCAGGAGGGCACTACCAATGCTACCTGTGCTGCAGCACTGACTTGGGAGCATAACATTTATGCAGAACTTTAAGACCATGAGGTACTTGATTTCATGCCAGAGTCTATGGTTTTATCCTTTCCTTTACATTCCATCATGGAGGTTGCTGCTAGAAAGCACGGCCCTGCTCCAGCCTACTGGGTAAGAACCACAGCAAGGATATTCGCTAACATTATACTCATCGCAGATAAAGATATTTCAGTGGCAGTCAACTGAGAACTATTTGCTGTAGCACTGATCTTCCACTCACGTAATACAGTAATCCCCATACTATCCAGACGCCCACTTTCCGGACATCCCCACTTACCGGATAATTTGGTTCCGGGATCCAATATTCCCAAGATGGGCCAAAAACAGCAAAAAAATCGAAAAAAAATATGACTTTTTCCCGCCTGTAATTTGAAATTGGCGCGCGCGGCGTGGGCCAGCTGTGGTTTGGTGCGTCATTCTGCTGCCGTCAGCTAGAGCACCCCTTCATCCTCCCTACTTACCGCCCGTCTCTTGTTGTGTGTGCACACTTGTCATCATGGCCGCCCTTGTGCTCACTTTTGTGGTGGTGCCTGCTGCAGGCTCTCCTGCTGCTCTCGTGCCTCTTATTAGTGTGTGTGATGATGGCCCCACCGCCTGAGAAGAGGAAGAGAGTGGTTTTGACTCTGGAGAAGAAGAGGGAGATACAAGGTGGATGCAGAATGGTCTTCCTCACGTATCCTTCTTGAATTCAACCTGGCCCTATCTACTTTGATATCAAGAGATCCCGAGACAAACTCATACAGTACACAGCTGACTTCTCATCGAAAAGCAAATGAAACGTGGAGAGGAAGATGATGTTTACTCCCAAGTATGCTGAAGTCGACTGCTCCACGTTGATTTGATATCGACAACAACATGCTGCTGGTGTGCTGGTGCGTGGCACAGAGGTGAAGGCTGCTGCTGAGAAGTTCGCAAGGCTTCATGACACCTTAGACTTCAAGGCATTCGAGGGTTGGCTCTTCGTGTTCAAGTTACGACATGGCCTTACCAACCGTAAGTCTCATAGCGAAGCTTTGTACTCCAACGAGGATGGAGTAGAGAAGTTTCGGCACAAGGTGAAGTGCCTGATCGACAGGGAGGGCCTCACTCTCGGTCAAGTCTACAACGCTGATGAAACTGGTTTATTCTATTGCTCTTTGCCTACGAACACTGTGGTGGAGGAGACGGAGAAGCATGTACCTGGCCGCAAGCTCTCCAAGTAACGGATATCTGCTTTGTGTTGTGCCAATGCTAACGGCATGCACCGGCTTAAGTCCGTTATTGTTGGCTGTGCAAAGCAGCCTCGGTATCTTCGTGGGGTGATGGATGTCCTTCCTGTCGTTTGGTACCATTCCTTGAAGGCATGGTTCACTGCCCACATCTTCAAAGACTGGTTCCACAGCCATTTCGTCAAGAAGGTCATCCATTACCAGACGGAGAAACTGGGAATCCCACACGACCAGGTAAAGGCCCTCCTTCTCCTCGACAATCCATCTGCTCACCCGTGTGACAAGGACTTGGTGGCTGAGAAGGGCCACATTAGGTGCATGTTTCTGACACCTAATACTACTGCTCTCTTCCAACCAATGGACCAAGGAGTGATCGTGGCAATGAAGAGGCTGTACCGAAGGAAGTTCCTGGACGAGGTGATGGTTGTTCTCGAGGACGAGGAGCGCAGGGAGGGACGGGACACGCTAGGTCAGCAGACTTTGGAAAACCTTTACAGCTACAACATCAAGACTGCCATCTACAACTGGGCCAGTGCATGGAGGAAAGTCCCTGTCAAGACTCTAGAAAATGGTTGGTCTCGTCTGCTTCTCGGAACGGATGTGGAGCACGATTTTCTAGGTTTTGATGTGGATGACTTCCATGCACGTCTACGTGCACATGGGGACGATGTTGATGTAGATGAAGTGCGTGAGTGGTTGGATGACGACGAGGGCGATCCTGGGTATCAGACCATGTCTGATATCGAGATCGCATCTTCAGTTGCAAGTGTCAGTACCCAGCTTGAAGATTCCGACGAGGATGGCGACGATGATGCGGACTCCTCTTAGTGTGACACTACTCCAGCTATCCCCAAACTGAGCACACTCCGGGAACATGTAGAGTTCGTTCTGGACTACCTGGAGCACCCAGACTGTGACAGGGAGATGGGGCCTTTGGGACTTGTTGAGGAAGTGCGCGCTTTCAGGCAGCACATTGTCAAAATCGTCGTTCCTTGCGTCAATCATCCATTGACAGCTTTTTCAGACCCGTGACCCCCGTGGTGCCCAGCCCTGGCTCCACTCCATTGCCTCCCCAGGACAGGCCCTCATCCTCCGAGCCACAGCCCAGCACATCAGGCACGGTGGAGTCACTACTCGACGTGAGTTTGCACCTCTCTTCAGAGTTGTCTGCAGTGGGCACTCAATCACCACGATCCAGCGAAGCACCCCTAGGTCACCTGCAACAGCTACTCTCAGACTCTGACAGGGATTAAACGGCTAGAACTTCACTAGAACACACGGGAATTTACAGTGTTGTGTAGTGAAATTTACAGTGTTGTGCAGCCCCATGCGACTGGGGCTGCAGTGGGATGTGTGATGTCACCTTGGTTGTTAACTATTTAGATGGATGGTGTTGTAAGGGAGGTGAATGCGACAGTTTTAGGTGGAGGTTTCAGTCTGGTGAATGCTGGTGGTAGAGAGTGGAATCTGAAGCAGCTGCTGTTTGGGGATGATACTGCACTGGTAGGTGATTCGGAGGAGAGATTGAGACAATTGGTAGAGGAGTTTGGAAGGGTGTGTGAAAGGAGGAAATTGAGAGTAAATGAGAATAAGAGTAAACTGATGATGTGTACGTTGTTGGTAGATGGTTGGAGGATTAATGTAGTTCTGAATGGTGAGTTGCTTGAGGAGGTAGAGTGTTTTAAGTATATAGAGTCACATGTTGCTGTGGATGGAATGATAGATGTAGAAGTGAAGTTTAGAATGAATGAAGTAGACATGGTGCTGGGAGGAATTAAAAAGCTGTTTAGATGTCGTTCACTTAGACAAGATGTACAGAGAAGGTTGTATGAGGGTGCAGTGGTACCGACTGCATTATATGGGGCTGAAACGTGGAATATGGATGTAGCAGAAAGGAAAAGTTTGAATGTAATGGAGATGAGGTCTCTGAGGAGTATGTGTGGAGTGACGTGTATGGCTCGAGTGAGAAATGATGAAGTGCAAAGGAGAACTGGAGTTATGCGGGAGATGGCTGACCGAGTTGATCGGAGAGTGTTGCGATGGTTTGGGCATAGGGAGAGAATGGATGATGGGCGATTGGTGAAGAAGATAATGATTTGATGTGAGAGGTGTAAAGCTGAGAGGAAGACCACAATTAGGATGGATGGAGATTGTGAAGAGAGCGTTTGATGCGAGAGGGATGTCTGTTGAGCAAGGAAGAGTGGATGCACGTGATAGGAATGACTGGAGAGAAACTGTGAATGATTAAATGGTACCAGGGAGTGAGGGCATATTCTCCCGCATTTGATCTGATCAGCTCATCATGTCAGGTGCGGGTAAGGGGATGGGTCAATTATGATGTGGCAAGGGTAAACCAGCTCCGCTGTTGGGCCTTGCTGTGGATGTCGGTGATTACATTAAGCAGTGGACCCTTGTGCGGTGTGTTGTGGTGAGGATCTTTCCTTTTTCCCCTTGGGACTAAGATACGAACATGTGTGTGTGTCTGGATGAGTAAATTGAGATTGTGTCGTCCTATCTCGGCTACCTCCATTTCTTTGGGGAAGCAGCGTATATGGAGAGAGAGAGAGAGAGAGAGAGAGAGAGAGAGAGAGAGAGAGATTTAGACAGATAGATAGATAGACAGGTAGATAGATAGATATATAAAAGAGAGAGAGAGTGAGAATCAATGCTTATACTTGTAGATGACTCAGTAAACAATGCTGCCACTGTCAATTCATCTTCCTAGTTCAACACGTAGCATTACAGCGGAGTTGTAAACACAAAACAGTATTTTTGAGAGGCTCTGAGGCAAAGTATCCTTGACTATGAACTCTCTCTCTCTCTCTCTCAAGTTCGCACCAACGTTAGTCGAGTACGAACTATTTGCAGGTCAACAGAAGCAACAATGTGAATGTTATTGTTATTTTAAAAGGTTTTAAAAACTTCTCTTGGGGGACACTTAATATTCCTCACAGTAGCGCTAGCTAATGACAGATCATTCGATACACGTTTACTATTACGCGAGTGGAAGATCAGTGCTATAGCAAACAGTGCTCAGTTGGCTGCCATGGAAATATTTTTATCCGCGATGGGTATATTGTTAGCGAATATCCTTGCTATGGTGCTTACCCAGTAGGCTCAAATATAAGATCAATATATTTGACTGCATGAATTATGCATTTGTAATGTATCGTTATATGTTACTCCAAGGTCTTCCACTTAGTATTCACAATTTTTTCAGTTATAAAACCGCCATCACTTGGTTACACAATTTGGCTACTATTAACACAAGTGTCAAAACCCGTCTTTTCCCTCTCGTATATTGATTCAACATATACATGCAAGCAATGATCTTTAAATCCTTGTGAAACTGACAGTTATCTCTTATAAACGTGATCACGCCTGCAAGGGCTCCTTAATCATTATTAGGTTTTCTCACCATAATGTGGTGTTATTTTGTTTTTGTTTTTCCTTGAAGGGAACAATCTTGCGGGCTACTGGCCTTTGGCTCTTTCTTTCTTACGTAAAATAAAATACTGTGGACACGTACTGCTTCCCCAGTTACTTTACTCCAAATACTTTTATTTGGACGCAGTATCTTTATTCCTTAATCATTTCACTTCAAATTTGACACTTTCTTCTTCGGCCGGTACCTCCAGACACAGTGCTCCTTTTTGTTTATCTCATTTTTATTTACACTTTTTAAAAGGATATGAAATCAAACGTCAAACCATATTAACAACAATTTTGGAATGCTATAGTCTTGTATGACTGAGGCGGTGGCTCAGTCGGTAGAGATGTGGCCTGCAGTCCTACCGGACCCAGGTTCAAATCCCCACTGGGGCAGGGAACAGTTTAAGGATTTGAATTTCATACAAAGCAAACTTTACCGATCTACCAGAAGACCCGCTGACATGTCGTAAAAATACCCCCTCTAATACCAATACTCCAGTCAAGTATAGGACAGCCCCAGCATGTATTCAATTAGGACGGTGGGTGTTAGCGCCGAAGTGGTGACAGCTAGAGGTGTATGGTGTATAGGGGGACTATTGGGTCTCAAGAGCAGTCTGTGAAGCCTATGCCCAGTGTTGAGCACAAAAAAAAAAAAAAAAATCATAATTTTTACGGAAGTATGTAAGGATGGGTGGGGGCGCCCATCATCAACTCACTCAATGTAGAGTGATGCCATATGAGCTCTACACTGAGTGACAAGCCAAATGGTTTCCTGTACCCAGGAAACCATTTACTATGCTGGGTGGTAACCATATAACCGGAGTTTCTGATAGGGTTAAGTGTCCCCCAGATTACCCTATCCAAAATCAATTAATCATGGCACTCGTTTCAGATAGCCTCGGAGGGCCCAATACCTGCCCAGGGCCACAACTACATGGGCAGACTCACGTGGCCATGTGGAATGTGAGAGGTGTGAATGAGGAAAGCAAGAAGGTGGAAGTGGTGAATGTGTTCAAGAGTGCGAGATATGCTGTGATGGCACTGTGTGAAACGAAGATCAAAGGGTGTGAAGTGGAGTAGTGGGAGGGTGTGAAATGTGTAAGATCGGGAACGAATGGAAGAGGAAGATGAAGGAAGGAGTGGCTATGTTGATGAATGAGGTGTGGCAGAATGCAAGGAGAGACTACAGATGTGACAGCTCGAGGTGTATGTGTGTCAAGTTCAAGTTTGAGAAGATGAAAGTGGCAGTGATTGTAGCGTATGCACCATGTGAGGACAGGAATGAGAGAGAGAGAAGGACAGGTTTCGGGACAAAATGGGTGAAGTAGTGGGAGAAATGCCCAGGAGATATAAAGTGAAAAGAATAGTAGGCACTGGTCTTGAGAATGACATATTGGGTTGGTATGGAGTACCAGGAGAAAATGATAATGGGAATCGACTAAAGGATATGTTTCAGTAGAGGAGGTTGTGCATTTGTAAGTCGTATTTCAAACACAAAGATGCACATGAATATACATGGTATAGAGGAAACGGGGATCGTGTTGAAAGAAGCTTGACTACGTACACGTAGAGGGGTCGATGATGGGAATGGTTGCTGATATGAGGGCTGTGAAAGGACGATGTGGAGGTCTGTCAGATCATATGATAAGATCAAGCTAAAAGGAGTGAGGTGGATCAAGAGAGAGAGAAGCAGTCAGGGAAAAAGACTGAAAGTTGAGAAGCTGAGGATCGAAGAAATGGCAGATGATTACAGGACCAAAGTAGAGGACGAGTTAGAATAAGTGAACTGGAATGAATTGGATCTGGACAGCCTGTGGAATGCATATAGGGATTGCTTATTTAGGAATGCTAAACCGGTGTGTGGTGTGGCAAGAGTATCAACAAAAAAGAAGGGTACGGCATGATGGGATGAGGAGGTTAAGGGAGCGGTGGAGGAAAAGAGGAAGAAGTGGCTAAAGTGGTTAGAGGATAGGGGTTCAGTTTAAATAAGAACTGAGTATATCGAGAGCAAGAAGCACGTAAAGAGACTAGTGAAGAGGGAAAAGAAGGAGGTAAATGATGATCTGGGAAGAAAAATGAATGCTAACTACTCTGAAAATAGGAAGTTATTCTGGAAAGAGGTGCGGAAATGTAGAAGTGAAAGCAGAAAGAAATGATATAGTGTGAAGGATGCAGGTGGTAGGTTACTAACCCATGGAGATGAAGTAAGGATCAGATGGAAAAAATATTTTGAAAGGCTGATGAATGGAAATAGAGACCAGAGCAGCTGTAAACATGATTGGTTTGGGGGGTGTGCAGAGAAGGAATGCAGTGCCAGGAGACGTGACACTCGCGCAGGTGAAGAGCGCTGTGAAACGGCTGAAAAATGGGACAGCGGCTGGGGTTGATGAGGTGTATGCAGAAATGCTTGAGTGCAGTGAAGAGAGTGGAATGAAGTGCTTGTTGGAGATATGTAAGAAGGCATGGATGAGTGAAGTTGTGCCTGCAGAGTGGAAAAAGGCTGTGATTGTACCCCTGTACAAAAATAAAGGTGACCGAAGAGAGTGTAAGAATTATCGTGGCATAAGTTTATTGAGTGTGGTAGGGAAAGTATATGGAAGAATTATTATAGAGAAAGTAAGAGTGATATCAGAAGCTCTAGTGAGTGATGAACAGGGTGGCTTTAGGAGTGGCAGACGATGTGTGGGTCAAGTATTTGCAGTGAAACAGATAGCAGAGAAGGCTTGTGAGAAGGACCATAAGGTGTTTATGGCATTCATGGATCTGGGAAAAGCATACAACAAAGTAGACAGAGAGGGATTGTGGAAAGTTCTGCGCATGTATGGTGTAGATTGTAATCTGCTAGGTGCTGCCAAGAGTTTTTATGATGGTACCGAAGTTTGTGTATGGGTTAATGGGCATCTAAGTGAATGGTTCACGATCGGTGTGGGCGTGCGACAAGGTTGTGTGATGTCCCCATGGTTGTTCAATATACTGTATATATGGATGGGGTGATGAGAGAGGTAAAAACACGAGTAATGGAGAGAGGGATGGCGTTGGTAACGAATGGTGATAGATGGAATGTCTCAAATTTGTTGTATGCTGATGATGCAGTACTGCTTGCAAGTACCGGACAAGAACTTGGTAGGCTAGTGCAGAGTTTTACTGATGTCTGTGAGCGTCGTGCCTCGAGATTAAATGTAGAGAAGAGTACAGTGATGGTTACTGAGAAAGAAGGTGACTCCCAGTGTGATGTCACAGTGAATGGAGAGAGACTGGAATTGTTTTTTTGTTTTTTTTTATGCGAGGAAGAAGGAACCAAAGGCCATGAGCCCGCAGTAACAGTTCCCTCCAAGAGAAAAACAAAATACAATAGATAGCCATATTCAAGATCCGATCATTTTGAGATGCCTGGACACACTGCGTTTGAATGACTGGAGATCATAGGCAGCAGGAAATACAGACAGAGGGAGACAGTTCCAGAGCTGACCTATTGCATAAATGAAAGACTAGGAGTAATGGTTAACTCTTGGATTAGAGAGCTGGACAGAAAAGGGATGAGAGTTTGCTGCCAGACGGGTGCAATGAGCCCGTCGTAGAGGTGGAAGAATGCAAGCAGACAGTTCAGAGGAGCAGTGACCATTAAAGTAGCGATAGAAAAGAGATAAAGATGCAACAGTGCGGCGAAGAGACAGAGGTTGAAGGGAGTCAGTAAGAGGAGGAGAGTTTTTTTTTTTTTTATGCGAGGAAGAAGGAACCAAAGGCCACGGCCCGCAGTAACAGTTCCCTCCAAGAGAATAACAAAATACAATAGAGAGCCAAATTCAAGATCTGATCATTTTGAGATGCCTGGACACACTGCGTTTGAAAGACTGGAGATCATAGACAGCAGGAAATACAGATAGAGGGAGACAGTTCCAGAGCTGACCTGTTGCATAAATGAAAGACTGGGAGTAACGGTTAACTCTTGCATTAGAGAGCTGGACAGAAAAGGGATGAGAGTTTGCTGCCAGACGGGTGCTACGCGCCCATCGTAGAGGTGGAGGAATGCAAGCAGACAGTTCAGAGGAGCAGTGACCATTAAAGTAGCAATAGAAAAGAGATAAAGATGCAACAGTGCGGCAAAGAGACAGAGGTTGAAGGGAGTCAGTAAGAGGGGGAGAGGTAATGAGACGAAAAGCCTTTGACTCCACCCTATTGAGAAGAGCTGTATGTGGGGAACCTCCCCACACATGAGAGTTGTACTCCACACAGGGGCGGATAAAACCCCTGTATAGAGTCAACAACTGTGCAAGGGTAAAGAAAGAGCAGAGTCGGCTTAGCACACCCAATCTCTTGGAAGCAGATTTTACAAGAGATGTAATATGATCTTTCCAAGATAAGTCCCGAGTAAATGAAACCCCAAGCATGTTCAAGGATGATGCAGGATTAAGCTGAATATTATTAAACATTAGTGGGTATACCTGTGGAAGATTTTGTCGGGTTGATAGGTGTAAGAACTGAGTCTTTAATGCATTAAAAACAACCATATTATTTTTACCCCAGTCAGAGATACGAACCAAGTCAGACATTAGGTGTGCCATAGCCTCATCCCTTGTTTGTTGAAGTAACTGTTGAGATGGGCGTTGCGGGAACCGAATGGAAAGGTGGAGGGTGAAGTCATCAGCGTGTGAGTGGATAGGGTTAGATGTACAGCTTAGAAGATCATTGATGAATAAAAGGAAGAGAGTTGGTGATAGGACAGAGCCCTGAGGAACACCACTGTTGATAGATCTAGGAGAAGAACGATGGCCGTCTACAACAGCGGCTATAGAACGACCAGAAAGGAAGCTAGCGATGAAGGCACAGATAGAAGGATAGAAACCGTAGGAGGGCAGTTTGGAAATTAAAGATTTATGCCAGACACGATCGAAAGCCTTTGAGATGTCAAGTGCAATGGCAAAGCTTTCGCCAAAGTCCCGAAAGGAGGATGACCAGGAGTCTGAAAGGTAGGTGAGAAGATCGCCAGTGGAGCGTCCCTGACGGAACCCGTACTGACGATCGGAAAGAAGGTTGTGATAGGAAAGATGCCTTAAAATTTTTCTATTGAGAATTGACTCGAAAACTTTTGAAATACAGGACGTTAAAGCAATTGGACGATAGTTGAAGGGTTGGGAGTGGTCACCCTTCTTTGGGACTGGCTGAATGAGAGCAAACTTCCAGCAAGAAGGAAAGGTACAAGTTGACAGACAAAGGCAAAAGAGTTTGCCTAGGCAGGGTGTAAGCACAGAAGCACAGTTCTTGAGAACAACAGGAGGGACCCCATCAGGCCCATATGCCTTGTTAGTACTGAGGCCAGTGATGGCAGAAAATACATCAACCGAAGAAATTTTAATGTCAGCCATGAGGAAGTCAGAGGAGGGAAGAGATGGAGGAACAGCACTGGAATCGTCTAAGGTGGAATTGGAGGAGAAAGTCTGTGCGAAGAGATCTGCTTTATCAGTAGAAGAAATAGCTACAGAACCATCAGAGTAGAAAAGAGGAGGGAAGGATGATGAGGTAAAGTTGTTGGAAAAATTTTTGGCAAGGTGCCAGAAGGAGTGGGAAGAATTCGAGTTGGAGAGTTGAGAGCATTTAGTACAGATGAAATTATTTTTAGTAGAGCGAAGAACAGACTTAGCATGATTCCGGCCAGAAAGGTAAAGATGATGTGATTCAGGGGTGGGTTGGCTCCGGTACCTTTTGTAGGCCCTCTCCTTGTTTTGGACAGCATTAGAACAAGCGTGATTAAACCAAGGCTTTCTTGCGTTAGTCAAAGGATATGAGAAAGGAATGTATGCTTCCATGCCCGAGAGAATAACCTCCGTAATGCGCAAGGCACACTCAGATGGCTCCCGGCCATGGAAGCAATAATCATTCCAGGGAAAATCAAAGAAGTACTGTCTGAGGGCCTCCCAGTCCGCGGCTCCAAAATGCCACAGACGACGTTTCTCTGGAGGGTCCACAGGCTGTACCGGAGTGATAGGACAGGTTAAGGTAATAAGGTTGTGATCGGAGGAGCCCAACGGAGAGAAAAGATTAACAGAGTAAGCAGAAGGATTAGTTATGAGGAAGAGGTCAAGTATGTTGGAGCTCTCTCCAAGGCGGTCAGGGATACGGGTAGGGTGCTGTACAAGTTGCTCTAGGTCATTAAGGATAGAAAAGATGTAGGCTTGTTCACCAGGTGGATCCGTGAAAGGAGAGGAGAGCCAAAGGTGGTGGTGAACATTGAAATCTCCTAGAATGGAGATTTCAGAGAAAGGAGAAATGGATAGAATGTGTTCCATCGTAGAAGTAAGATAGTCGAAGAATTTTTGATAGTCAGTAGAATTAGGGGATAAGTAAACAGCACAGATATATTTAGTCAGAGAATGACAGGAAAGCCGAAGCCAGAGTGTAGAGAATTCAGAAGAATCGAGTTCAGGAACACGAGAGCAAGATAAGTCGTTGCCTATATTTACACAACAGCCACCTTTGGCTTTGAAATGAGTATAGAGAAAGTAGGAGGATACAGAAAAGGGTTTGCTGTCAGTTGCCTCAGACAGCTGAGTCTCAGTTAGAAAAAGAAGGTGAGGTTTAGAGGAGGAGAGGTGGTGCTCAACAGAGCGAAAGTTAGAGGAAAGGCCGCGAATGTTGCAGAAATGAAGAGGAAGAGAGTCAGACAGTGGTTCCAGGCACCTCGAGTCGTCACCGGGAGAGGGGCGGATGGTGGGGGCATTTATGGTCCCCCCCCCGGGGACTCCGAGGCTTGGTGAAGAGACGCCATTTTTTTAAATTTTGAATAGGAAGTGTAGTGTGTACTGTGCATGTAGTTTGGTGTAGATAGTTAGAGAAATTTGTACTGGAGAGCATGCTGGCCTACTCTCTGTGTAACTGAGACACTGAAAAGTTCAGCAAAGGGGAATGGTCAGGAACTAGTCCCGAGGGCTGATGAAACGGGAGCTCCAGCACTCCCTGTCATCAGCTTTCCATCCACCTCGGGAGTACTGCCCTGCTCGACTGGTGCTACAGTCTACTCCTCAGAGAGAGTTCAAATACCTGGGTGCAGTGATAGAAAAGAGAGGAAAATGTGCAAAAGAAGTTGAAAGTAGAGTGACAAAAGGAAGACAAGTGGCTGGTGCAATGAAGGCCTTGATAAAAAACAGAGGCTTGAGTGTTGCAGCTGCACGAGGCTTACATGAAGGAGTGTTAGTCCCAACTTTAACATACGCGTGTGAGACTATGGTGTGGCATGAAAATGAAAAGTAAAGAGTAAGAGCAGTGGAGATGGGACTGCTGAGGAATGTATGTGGAGTACAGAGGGTGGATATGATACGAAATGATGTGATTCATGAAAGGTGTGGAGTTAGGAAGTAGGTGGACATTAGAATCGAAAAGAATGTCATGAGATGGTATGGTCATGTGGAAAGAATGGATAACAATAGAGTGGTGAAAAAGGTATACTTGAGTGAATTTGAAGGAGGGATGAGGCGAAGTAGGCCAAGGAGAAGCTGGAGAGATATGGTGGATGAGTGTGTGAGGATGAGAGGTATGGAAGTCGTTGAGGCTAGCGAACTGACAAGAGATCGAGCTGGCTGGATGAATGTTGTGAGAAGTGCATGATCAGGGATTTGGGCAACCCTTGTGAGCATGGCAGCGTCCGGATTGACTCAATCGGATACGTTAGTGTAAAGCTGCAAAATGTTGTGAATGTTTTTGACGTGTCCGGTAGACCCAGGATTCGGGGGGCTTGAATGATGAGTAAATGGAATTGTGGCCTATTTGGATTGGGCAAGTTGGTGCTGTCTGGACATTGCTACTCCTCACCCTGCCCTTGGGTGGGAAAGGAGGTCCGGATAATGATGATGATGGAACTATACTGTGGCTTTGAAGAAATCATCTTGTACTTCCTTGTAATGTTAGCATTATTTTTATTTCAGAAGTGTTTCACACACTTACCAGAATCTTTTGCCGATACGCTTTACCTTCTAACCAAATTTCACGTTCAGCATTTATATATACAGTATATATATATATATATATATATATATATATATATATATATATATATATATACATATACTTATTGTTCCTTTTTCTTAAAAAATGCAATGGCCATCGCTAAAAATGCATATCATGAAATTCCCCCAGTTTATGTTAGGCTACATAATGGATATATTTAATACGAGTACTTTCAAAGCTTTATTGTCTCTGTTTACCTTAGACGTTCTGATGTAGCAAATTCATTTTAAACATAGACTAGGCTTAGGCTGAAAATATGGAGAGGTTTGCCACAAACATCAATGACAGGACTGAACACACGTACTGTATTGTACGTATGTCAACAATAGTCAAAGGAATTTTAAATACCTTTCTAACACTGTATTGATTAATATTCTTGACTAACACGATGACTCTGCTTTGCCTAAAAAGAAAATAACTCTAGGCGTGATTACTGTCATTGCCTGAGAAACCTTGGGTTAATTTTCATTGAGTTGTTAATATTTGATGATGCTTGGAGCGCCCATCATCCTTTCTCGCGATGTAAGACTACCCAAGGTTGATTCTGCTGATTGGCTAGCCAAATGATATCCTTTAAGCCGCCAGGAATTTATTTAGTACGTTGGGCGTTTGTGGTAACTTTATGACCAAACCCGTATGTTCCCTTCGTGACAAGAAAGTGGGTTGTGGAGGGTTTGTTTTGCGCCCCATAAAATTAGCTCTCTAAAAATACAATGGAACCTCGAGCAGTACGGACCAAACAAAGGACATGATAAGGATTGCAACTGGGAATGTGAGAGGTGCGGATGATGAGGTGAGAGACTGTTCAGGTCTTTGAGGGTGCAAAAGTTGATATATGTGGATTGATTGAGACAAAGTGATGAGGTGTATGTGAGAGAGTGGAAGTATGGGTTGGGTACAGTCGTGGCCATAAATAATCACCTCTCCTATACCCCGTCCTTCAGGCAGGCTCATTTAAGCGCGGCAAGTCACACGGGAGTAAGAGGGGCTGAGAAGGAGGGGCCAGAGAGAGAAGGGAAGGTGGGTTGGGGGACCAGCGATGGTGCTGGAGTGGATTGAGGGAAGCTAGGGAGGGGAGAGAGAATGAAATGGGAAGTTGTGGCCACATAATTTGTCTATTTTCTTTCATTCAGGGCATCATATAAATGAGTTACTATTCGGTAGATAAAGCAGCCCTACACCTTGTATAGAGGAGTCAACTAACAAACTCAAGGAGTGGCTTGTGAGAGAAATATACTAACTTAACAGATCAATATTAGTGCAGAGCCATTTAGACTGTGTGGGCCCAGATTGTCAACACGTGGAAGCCAGAGAACGAAAGGTCATGTGCTCGCCTCCTACAGCACACAAAGGACGAGTGGGAGCTGTTCAGACGAAACCAGCACACCATCAACAACATTGTTTCCCCAGTGTCGCGAAGCCTGCACGAGGTTTTTAAGGCATGAGGCCACTGGACTACATACCGAGGCATTCCTCGTTGGTTTGGCCTGACCAGTGTCGGTAAACGTTGACACAGATATATTTTGGGAGTTTGGGTAGGATTTTGTTTCATTTTCCCTCTAACGAATTATGAGAGATACTGTTATCAAATCCACCCATGAGAACAGACATCAAATTTATTTACCTTTTCTGCACGGAATGTGTTTTTCCTGTGGACACAGCCATGTCAAAGGTTGCATATAATAGTTCCAAAAATTTATCATATGTAAGGGTTGAGGACGTTTCCTACACAAACATTACCGAAGTCAAAGCCATCCAGATTCCATTCTGTGTCGGAAGTCAAAATACGTGGATGAACACAAGTATCTGGCTCCTCACTAATGTATAATCTGTCACGTCAGTATATTTCTCTCATGAGCCAGTCCTTGATATCACCACCTATCTAAATCTTGCTATCTGATGCCGCTAAACAAGGTGTAAGGCAGCTTTATCTACCGAATAGTAATTCCGTTATATGATGCCCTGAATGAAAGGAGACAAATAATGTGGCCAAAACTTCGTATTTGTTTCTCCCTCCCCTACCTACCCTCCCCCCCCTCACTCAACCGCAGCATCATCCCTCTTCCCCCCACCCACCATCCCTTCTGTCTCTGGCGCCTCCCTCTTACCTCAGTGTGACTTGCCACACATGAAGGAGCCAGTCTGAGGCACTGGGTACTGGAAGATAGGTGATTATTTATGGCCATGACTATATTTCCCAGGGCACATGTGGGTAACAGGCCAAGGGAGGGCGATTGTATTGCTATATGCAAGATGTCAATGGAAAATAGAAGGCATTAGGGATCAGTCGGAACTTGGATTGTATGGGTAAGAATGAAAATGGGAATACTGTCATGGGCAATTTTTTCTGTGTATTTGCACCAATGGAGGATCAAATAGTCTGACTGAAAGATGGGTTTAGGGCAAAAGTGGAAGCTTGCGTGGGAAAGTTTGAAAGAGGCAAGAGACTGTTTTTGACTGCAGATATGAATGGAAAATTGGGAAATGGCTGTTGGCGAGTGGGGTGTACCTGCTGAAGTGGATGCTAGAGGTTGTGCTCTGGTGGTAATTTGTGCAGAAAAAACTTGGCAATAACCAAAACTTGGTACAAAATTACACGCCGGTATACATGGCGAGTGATAAGGAGGGTAGGTGGTGAGTTCGATGAACAGAAGACAATGAATGATTTCGTGTGTATGGATGAGAGAATGAGAAGATATGTGATGGACACATGAGTGTGTACAGACGCAGCTGAACATTTTTCATGTCGCGCTCCACCTTGCCTTAGTCCATGTATACACTCCGTCCAACCTGCCCCTGGTTCCTGCCATCAGTGGATTGTTAGTAATTCTTCCTGAGTTATTGTTATTATTAATGCAGCATTTTCAAATGGATGTTACCTAATTGAATACAGGCTAAATTAATTCTTCTCCTGCAGTCCACTATCCCATTTCGGGGGAGATAGGTGGCAGTTGAATAGTCATACAACCTGGCACTGGAGCTGCCAGGTTTGGTGCCACCACGTGAAGGCATCCCTCTCCTGCACCTGCCTAGTTCAAAAAGGAAAAAATAATGATTCTGTTATGCTTTGAATTAATTTGTAACCAAAAGAAACACACATAACCAAATCAGAAGTACACAGCACATAGATTTTTTTTATTCTGATATTTTGCTGCTGAATGCGAGGCACGTGTTAGAGAGGACGATACAGATTACCACAACATTCTTCTCTCTCTCTCTCTCTCTCTCTCTCTCTCTGTTTCGAAAGAGAGCAAAGTAGAATAAGTGTACTCACGGAGCCGTTTGTCTGTGACATCATTGGATCATCATAAAATTACTATGATACCCAGCACAAGAGTGATCATAAACTCCTCGAATTATGGCATTGTGATTTTCTAGATTTCCAGATTTAGGTTTCATCGATTCAGTTAGATTAGGTTAGGTTAGGTTAGGATTAAATCGGAAGTAGGCTTGCTTGTGAGTCCACATTTCATAGTATAGCACTACCACTACACAACATTTCGAAAAATTCAGTCCATGAAATCTAAATCCGATAATCCTTAACCCGCCCCGTCCCGACCACTTTTTGACCACTGGTACCCCCCAATCCCGACCATTTTTCGACCCTTTTTTTTTTTTTTGCTAAAACTTTCGCTTTTGGTGAGAAACATCGAAAATTCATAGAGAAATCGCTCACCTGAGGTTTAAAATACTCATTACAGGTAGGAGAGCCTCCTTACCTTACTGGGTTTTCTATCAGGCTGGCACCAAAGAAAACGAGTTCTATGGGAGGATAACTATTTCACACCACCCATAAACGGTATTTATTTATTTACTGTTACGAATTAATATGTAGTACAAGAGTATATTGGTTTTCAAGCAGTAATATAGGCATTATAAGCATTGTTTCACTCACTAATACCTGACCTTTTTTTGTCACATTACCTGATCATCATTTCTAACTGTTTCTTCCTCTAATGCTATGTAAAGTTTGTCCTCCACATTGTCATTGATTGGGGAATCACTCTGGCCCTGAATTTCGTACCGTGGCATGACATGGCTATACTGGCCAGGTCACTGATAACAGGTGAATTGCTGAGAAAAGGGCATGCAAGGGGGGGGAGGAGGTCATGCTGGGCAAGGCATTGTCTCTGCCTGGCATCTTGTTGAGGCAGGTGTCCCGTGTATACGTACCAAAAATGACTCGCGAAAATTGAAAATTGTGGAAATTATGAACCTTGCAATTGCAGGACGTTGAAGTACGTCCTCGGGATTAGCTGTGACAAAACGTGAGGACGTGGAAGTACGTCCTCGGGACGGCGCGGGTTAAAATCACAGTGCCGCTCGAATTAGTCCACCACATGTTCATAAATACCGCCTCACGGTCATACACAACACCCCATTGTCATGAACACCACCTCATGGTATTTAACACCGCCATGTAGTAATTATCATCACCACATAGTCAGACACACCTCCACACGGTCATAAACACAATATGGTCATAGTCATAAAGATGGAAGATTATTCCCCACTGACAGGTCCTGTTTGTGAACTATAATTGTGTACACCGTAGATGTAATTGTCATACTGTAGGTTGGATGCAGAGAATGTAAGTGGAAAATGATGGTCCTAAGTGCCTTTCTATCCCTAGAACTGGCTATTTTGTGGTTATTGATCCATTATAAATAGCGTATAACAAAATGCTACTGCATATGACGTCATACAGTTGTATTACAAATGCAGTGTATATAATTTGTATAAAATGGATGAAATCATGGCTATTAAGTGTATAAGCGAAAACCCATGCATTAAAAATCACGAGTTACCATAGCAGACCTGGAACTTTCCAGTAAGAAAACGGGAAGAGGTCCAGTAACACTGATACTGGAAGTGGTAGTAGCTTCCATATACAACTAAAAATTCATGACGCTATATTCATGTTGTTAATTTCATGAAGCAATAAACTGTAGTTCTGAGTCAGTAAATTATTAAAGTTATAAGTGGCAACTCCGACACCTCAGGTCTCGGATTCACAAACCATCGCAAACTCCTGGCGCCTCCCTTACTGGCGGAACCGCTCCCTTTCGGTGTTACACTGGTGTTGTGGGAAATATTTTCCCCCAGAGCAGTTGCGCTCTCTACTTTTATCATAGTTATCCCTGGTTAAAGGCAGAGGAAAACTTGAGACCGTTGTTAATTGTTCAAGCGGTTTTAATAACCCAGAAATTAAGTTCTCTTTAATCATTCTTGTTATTGATAAATTAAATGCTACTGCGTTTAACCCCAATGGACAACTATACATTGTAAATACATGAAATTATGTGGTATTTTCCACTGACCTAAACTGCATCTGCGCGTTAGATGACGTGGCGAGTAGGGAAAGATTCTCGTGTTAAGCAGATGTGGAATTAAGATATTTACACAGTTAAATGGAATATTTGGTTTAACTTTAGTTTAAGTAAAACTAAGATTAATTTGTTAGATTCGCCCTGTATATATCATGATGTAATCTAACTGTATTTAGTACTGTAATTAATTAATAGTTGGCAACCTACAATTCTATGACTGAGGTAGATCCTGCCGCACATCTCACTTTGCTCCTAAATCTCGTGGAGTTAACACTCTGTTCCTAGTCTTACTCAAGCTAGCACTGTTGTACATAAGCACCTAAAGGACGCTTGATTGCTCAAGCAATTACACTAAGCAGTCCATCGTCATCGGTTATCGATCACGCCCTCTTCACTAGCTAATTAACCTTTAAGAACTGGCCAATTCAAGGGGGGATTAGCTATGAGATAGAAGAGAAATAGTTATTGTAGGTGAGTTAAGGTTAAGTTACGTTTCACCAAACTCTATGTGACTTGTTTGATTTACTTAGACAACTTTATGGAAGAGTAACGACCTACGAGTTGTTTACCAGAAATTTCTTGCATAGCGGTGTCCCGGCAGGGATACCGACTTGTATACATTAAACATTTTTCACATTTTTGGTGCCCCAACAGAGTGAGGAGAGCCGATGTGTGCCGAGGCGCTGGATGTGTTTAAAGATGCTTTTGTGGGGCACAGTTTACTACCACGTTCGGTTGAAGCGGAAGACGTGGACGTACGTTTCTATAGAGCTCCGGGAGGAAAGGCAAGTTCTTTCTCTGAAGATGAAAGGCTGAATGCCGTACTAGACTGCAAGCATGACCGTACGGTCCTGTTCCTTGGAGGAAATGATATCCATGAGGACGTGGAGGTCAATGAAGTAGTGGAGAATATTTTAGCAGTGGTAGGAGCCATAGAGGGCTCTTGTAGATCCTCAGTAGCCATAACTCTCCTCGAGCCAAGGAACCTGTCATATGGCTCTCCAGTTTGTTATGGAACATATAAATTAAGTAGCAGAGCTGTAAACCGAAAGTTGCAACGGATCAGGAAGGGAATGGATTTCATACATTTTAATGCCAAGCCCTTCCAAGCAATGTTGAAAGCTGATGGTATACATTGGAACCGTCATGGTAGGGAAGCGGTTCTGCAGATATTTATAAATTATGTAGAACATAAGAAAGGAGAGTTCTATGCTGTACAAGCTATGGGTGGGCCTATGGAGTATTGAGGTAATTAATTCTGAGCTCGGGGAATATGGGTGTTTTGGCAATTGAGTGTGGGGATGGAATAGAACCCTAGAGGTTTAATAACCCTGGGGGATAGGTTGAAATTATAGACCTAATCCCTACACTCCTCAAAATTAAATCAGTAATTAGCTGAGCTGTAATGAATATTTCGAAATTGGGAGGAGGACTTAATCCCTACCCTCTACAAAATTTAAAATAATCAGATCATTACTAAGTTGAGATAAATTTGTGGTTGGAATTCATTATTAAATTATTAAATTAGAACTCCGTCAACATGTCTGTTTCTTTATTGCAAAGATCTTCTAGTAGTAAGGCAGGATGGGTAACTAGAGCCATAAATGATTGTAACCAGTCGTTGGACCAAATACCTCTGTCCAAGGAGAGAATAAATAGTCTCCTAAATATCCTGAAAGATCGATGGAGTAAGTACGAAGAGAGTTATTTAACTTTGGAAGCGGCTATAGTAAAGGCTGAGAATAAGTAACTCTTAGAGTCAGAAACTACGAAGTTTGAAAGCAAATTAGAAGAATACTTAACTGTAGTGAAGACACTAGAATAAAAAATAGCTGACATTGCCGCGGAAACACAAGTTGTGGCACAGCAGAGTAGAGCTGTGTTACCACAAATATCGCTTCCGGAGTTTGATGGGGAGCAGAACTGGAAATCCTTTTGGGACCAGTTCAAATATTTGGTACACGATAGAACAGATCTCTGTAAAGTCAGCAAACTTACGTATCTGTTAGGACAGGTCAAAGGAACACCATATCAACTGATAAAAGAATTACCAGTAGAAGAAAATAATTATGAGCTGGCTTTGACTATCCTTAGACAAAACTACGAAGACAGGGAGCAAGTTATAACTCAATTGCTGAAGGCTCTAATAGAATTACCCACGCCTAGGCACGATCTTGATTCCTTGCAAATATGAATTGCACTAAGTTGTAATTTAAAGGCCTTAGGTACTTACGAAGATATTAAGACATCAGATTGGGTGCTTTCAAGAATTGTGTCCTTAAAGCTTCCACCGAAAACAAAGGATGCTTTGTATGGTAGGTACCAAAAGGATAATTTCTCCTGTGAAGAGATTGAGGAAGGCTTGATGCAACTCTGTAAACATTTGCAAGGAACATTAAACACTACTGAGATCAAATAGAAGACTGAAATAAAGAAAAAACCCATTAACCAACTGGTTGGGAAAGTTAAGTCAGAGACGACTAAGTATGTACCTAAAGAAGAGATAGGTACTTTCCTTAGCTCCATAAAGGCTGAGGATAAAGTATTAAAGCAAAGGAATAGACATGCTGAGGATGTTAAGGAAGTTAAACCTTCCATGGTAAAAGACAGGAAAGTTTGTGTATTTTGTGGTGAGCAACATTCCAGTGCATCTTGTCAACAGTATCCTGATTATGCTTCTAGAGTAGGAAAGCTTCAGGAACTGGGGTGTTGTATAATCTGTATGAACTCCGAACATACTGCCGCGGACTGTAAGACTAAATTAAATCTTTGCTTTAAATGCAAAAAAGATCATCATAGTGCTTTATGCCTTAGGATGAAAATTGAGATTCCTAAACCTGCAAGCGTCAATATGACAATTGCAAGAGGGAATGCTCCATTAGTAATGCCAGCTGCAGTACCAATAGCAGATGTGAAGGTATTGTTTGAGAATAGAATCCAATTAGTATGTTCCCCGTTTGATACAGGTGCTCAGAAAACTTTCATTTCTGCAGACATTGTGAAGAAATTAATGTTACCAATTACTGGCAAGGTAAATCTAGCCATTATAGGATTCTTAACAACTAAGAAAGCTCAGTCTTTTGATTTAGTTAGAACTGTAATACAATTAGGCAGATATAAATGCCGTATAACAGCAGCTGTGCTTGATAACATGGAGACAAGTATATATATAAAGGGATTGAAGGAAACCTCTGATCATCTACAAGGTTCAGGGATAAAGTTGGCTAAACAGAATGTGGAATCAGATACTGTGGGTCCCGTAAAAATGATAACTGGTTCTGATTATTGTGGAAGATTCCTACACAGGACTTTCAAAATGAATAAGGTACAGTTGTTCAAGAGTCCAGGAGGTAACCTTATTATGGGTCAGTTGCCTTTTCCAAAACAAGTTAAATTAAGGAGAGGCCAAACTAGTAGACTCAGTCTTTGTTACCCCCACACAGTCATTGATGGTAGCTAGAATAGGTGCAGAATTAGAACCTACTCAGATAAATGACTTGTTGGATGAAAATATTGAACCTGTACACAAACTGTGGGACCTAGACAGTGTAGGAATACACTCTGAGGAACCAACCCCTGAAAATAAAATAACATTGGACTTGTATAATCAGTCTGTGGAATTTAAGGATGGACAGTATTGGGTAGGATTACCATGGAAACTAAACCATTCAGAGTTGCCAACAAATTACCAAGCAGCTAAAGCTCAGTTAAATTTTCTTCTAAGAAAGTTGAGAGATAAACCAGAACATCTGATCCTATATGATAATATTATAAGGGATCAATTGAAGAATAAATTTATAGAAGAGGTAGAATACCCTGTTAACCACAAAGAAGGACACTACTTACCACATCATGCTGTAAGCAAGGATTCAGTAACTACTCCCATAAGGATAGTATTCAACTGTAGTAGTAAAGAGTCCAAGGGATCAGCTAGCTTGAACGATTGCCTATACTCTGGACCTACACTAACAGAGAAGTTAGGGAATGTGTTACTAAGATTTAGAGAGAAACCTTATGCTTACACAGCAGACATTAGTAAGGCTTTTCTCAGAATAGAACTGAGAGAGGAGGATAGGAAATTTACAAAGTTCCTCTGGCCTCATGATCCTCAAAATGAGGATAGTTCATTGAAAACTTACTGTTTCCGATCGGTGCTCTTTGGCTCTTGTGCTAGTCCTTTCCTACTTTGCAACACTTTAAAGCATCATTTTGAAAATGCCAAATGTCCTGAAATAGGGCAGGCTTTTTATATGGAGAATTTGCAAGGTGTTGCTGATACAGAGTCGGAAGCTTTGAAGGCTTATGAAGTAGCCAATTCCGAATGTGGGAAGGCAAATTTCCCGTTACAGAGCTGGAATACAAATTCACCGCTTTTGAGGAATAAAATACAAGAGGACTATCCAAATTCTGACATTCCCAAAATTCAAAATGTGTTAGGTCTTAACTGGGATACAACAGCTGATGTAATAAGTTTGAAACCAATTAAGTTCTCTGATGTCACTCTAACCAAGAGGTCCTTGTTAAGTCAGGTTTCCAAGCTATTTGACCTATTAGGGTTGGTCAGTCCTATAGTTATTAGGGGCAAATGTTTAGTACAGGAGGTTTGGCGAGAAAAGTTAGACTGGGACACTGAATTAGTTGAGACATATGTGGAACAATGGGAACAGATTAGAAAGGAGTTTGAAACCACATCAAGCATATGTATTCCCAGGAAAATAAACAGTAATGAGAAGTCGCACTTACACATATTTTGTGATGCATCTCAAAGGGCCTATGGAGCAGTAGCTTATTGCGCAACAGGAGAGGATAGTAAGATTATTATGTCCAAGGCCAGAGTTGCGCAAATTAAAGGAAGAACCCTACCTCAAATGGAATTGGCTTCCATAGAAGTAGGAACTAAATTGGTCAGGTATATAACCACAACTCTTGATACTCAGTTTGAGGATATTTACATATGGACTGACAGTGAGCTTTGTCTTTACTGGATAGGGAAGGAAGACAGTAAAATTCCTTTCGTCCGTAATAGAGTGAAGACTATTAAAGAGCTGTCTTCCAAATTTAGTTTCATGCATGTGTCCTCCAAACAAAATCCAGCTGATCTGCTCTCGATAGGTTCGACCGTAAGGAGACTGATCAAAGATAATTTGTGGTTTAAAGGTCCTAAATGGTTACTCATTAAGGATTGGCCTGAACAGAAACAGTACAGTATTGCTGGGATTGGTGTTGTGAACTTGGATCCTGTAGTACTTGAGCCAGAAGTAATTGACATCAGCCGATTCTCGTCAATAAGACAACTTCTAAATACTACTAAATTGGTTGTTGAATTTTTGAATTAGAAGGTGGGGTTTCAGAAATTTGATCCCCTAGAATACTGGCTGAAAAGAGTACAAAGAAATTCTTATAGGGAAGTATATAAACTTTTAGGCCAAGACACTGGGAAAGGGAATAAGCTGATGAAGAATTTAGGCTTGTTCTTAGACGGAAAAGGTCTGATAAGATGTCGAGGCCGATTGGTAAAGGCTGACTTGCCCATCCAAACCAAACATCCCATTTTATTACCCAAGAGCGGATGCTTTGTACAACTTATTATAAAAGCCCATGATTCCACTCTCCATGGAGGTGTACTGCAGACCTTAGCTCAAATTCGGGAAAGGTACTCGATTCCTAAGGGTAGACAGGCTATTAAAAAATATCTCAAAAACTGCATCACTTGTAGGAGGTATGAGCAGCGACCTTATGACTACCCAGGACCACCAGCCCTACCGAAGGAAAGGGTGAGCATAAGTCAGCCCTTCCATATGACAGGAGTGGACTACACAGGGGCTATAACTGTTACGGGTGAGGAAACTCCCCATAAAGTTTACATTTGTTTATTTACTTGTGCCTACACAAGGGCAGTCCATCAGGAATTAGCGGAAGACCTAAGCTCAGAGACATTCCTCAATGTCCTTCGCAGATTTGCCGCTAGAAGGTCTTGTCCTGGCAAGTTAATAAGCGACAAGGGAACTAATTTCGTTGGAGCAGCACCTTTACTGTTGAACCTAATGAACGACCCAAAAATTAAGTCGGCGCTGTGATCTGAAATTGTATTTGGCAGTTCACAGCCCCAAGAGCTCCATGACAAAATGAATTTACCGAAAGAATGATTGGTATTGTCAAGAACTGCCTGAGGAAAACATTACATAGGACTAAGATCACGAGAGAAGATTTAAGAACAGTAATAACTGAAATTGAAACCAGGATTAATAATAAATCCTTGACTTATCAAGATGACACTAGCGAGTCACTAGAGGCCTTAACACCGGCTCATATGTTATATGGCAGGAAGCTCCATCCGATGCCTTGTGTGAATATCCAAGAAGAAATTGATGATCCTAACATAGGAAATAATGATTTAGGACAACATCTTCGGGAGGGATATCAACGTTTGGATAGGGTGTTGGATACTTGGAATAGGCATTGGAGCGATGAGTATCTATTGAGCCTACGAGAAAGGTTTTATGGAGCTCAGGCCGCCAGCAACAAATCAGTTATTAACAGAGGAAATGTGGTCTTAGTGAAGACCGAACAGCCAAGATCCCAGTGGCCATTAGCTAAGGTGATCTCCACACACCCAGATTCTGAGGGGGTACTGAGACTCTTAAAAATAAAATGTAGGGGACATACCAGCTTAAAAACTATTGATAAACTGGTACCCCTTGAGTTAGCAGCCACTCCGGATCCAGAGGATGGTGAAGATCAAACGGGTTAGGATGCGTGACCTAGAAGGGCTGCAGCACAGGGTTCTCGAGAATTATGGAGGGGACTCTTGGCTAAAGGTCATATTACATGATACAGCGTATCATATTCCGCCGGCCCCAGAACTGTGGGAAATATTTTCCCCCAGAGCAGTTGCGCTCTCTACTTTTATCATAGTTATCCCTGGTTAAAGGCAGAGGAAAACTTGAGACCGTTGTTAATTGTTCAAGCAGTTTTAATAACCCAGAAATTATGTTCTCTTTAATAATTCTTGTTATTGATAAATTAAATGCTACTGCGTTTA
Source organism: Coenobita brevimanus (assembly GCF_032717465.1). Classification (NCBI taxonomy): domain Eukaryota; kingdom Metazoa; phylum Arthropoda; class Malacostraca; order Decapoda; family Coenobitidae; genus Coenobita; species Coenobita brevimanus. Next base: position 16,691,983 of record NC_136968.1, on the reverse strand, counting down.
ACCCCCGTGGGCAACTATACATTGTAAATACATGTAATTATGTGGTATTTTCCACTGGCCTAAACTGCATCTGCTCGTTAGATGACGCGGAGAGTAGGGAAAGATTCTCGTGTTAAGCAGATGTAGAATTAAGATATTTACACAGTTAAAGAGAAGATTTGGTTTAAGTAAAACTAAGATTAATTTGTTAGATTCGCCCTGTATATATCATGATGTAATCTAACTGTATTTAGTACTGTAATTAATTAATAGTTGGCAACCTACAATTCTATGACTGAGGTAGATCCTGCCGCACATCTCACTCTGCTCCTAAATCTCGTGGAGTTAACACTCTGTTCCTGGCCTTACTCAAGCTAGCACTGTTGTACATAAGCACCTAAAGGACGCTTGATTGTTCAAGCAATTACACTAAGCAGCCCATCGTCATCAGTTATCGATCACTCCCTCTTCACTAGCTAATTAACCTTTAAGAATTGACCAATTCAAGGGGGGATTAGCTATGAGATAGAAGAGAAATAGTCATTGTAGGTGAGTTAAGGTTAAGTTACGTTTCACCTAACTCTATGAGACTTGTTTGATTTACTTAGACAACTTTATGGAAGAGTAACGACCTACGAGTTGTTTACCAGAAATTTCTTGCATAGCGGTGTCCCGGCAGGGATACCGACTTGTATACATTAAACATTATTCACAGGTGTGTACAAACTGTGTCGACCGCCATTTTGTGCTCCAGACCACTCTTACAGGATCGTGATTCGGAAATAGAGGCACATAATATCGATAACATGACCCCGGACCAAAACAATGGTGAGTTACCTGCGACGTGGAGGGAATTTCCTTACCTAGAGTATGAACACACCTACGTACAGTCACAAGAAAAACTATCGTTACCCTTCAGAGCTATACACTATGACACAACGTCGAAGTGTTGTGGAATGACGGGACAGGAAAATTTGTACCGCAAACCCGTCACTGTCGGTTGTGTGAGACAGATATTAGAATTTGTGCTAGAGATAATAAAAGCTAATTAGATCGTTTGGCCTCTGTGCATAGAGACAATGCGTTTTATTATCCGGCACCAAATTCATTAATTATTTGTATAACAATGGTCTAGAGTCGGCAATATACATGCAGACGGGCAATATGTGCACCCATGCCAGACGTATTATAGCAATTCAATCGATACAAGCGAAGTTGGTAAATTTCAATGTAATAATGATATGTATAGCTTTCTACATATAATAAATGTTGAGAAGAAGGAAAGTAATACGTGTTCAGTCTCACTGATTTATTACTTTATATACCCACTCCCCTGCTTCCAAAACAGCCTCTAGACGTTGACGCATGGATGCCACTAACTGAAGCATCCATCTGAAGCATGTAACCCGTCACGTCCCGAGCTATTTCGCACCTCTGGCATCCCCCAATCCCGAGGTATTTTCGAAAAAAAAAATTTGGCTAAAACCTCCGCTTTTGTTGAGAAACATCGAAAATTCATAGAGAAATCGCTCACCTGAGGTTTAAAATACTCAATCCAGGTACCAGTACCTCCTTACCTGACTGGATTTTCTAACAGGTTGGAACCAAAGAAAACGAGTTCTATGGGAGGGTAACTATTTCACACCACTCATAAACGGTATTTATTTATTTACATGGTACGAATTTACATGTAGTATGAGAGTAGTATGGTTTTCAAACAGTAATATAGGCATTATAAGCATTGTTTCACTCACTAACTCATCACCATACCTGACCTTCTTTTGCCACATTACCTGATCATTATTTCTGTTTCTTCCTCTAATGCTATGTAAACTTTGTCCTCCACATTGTCATCGATTGGGGAATCACTCTGGCCCTGAATGTCTTTACCGGCCAGGTCACTGATAACAGGTGAATTGCCGAGACAATGGCATGAGGGGGGGAGGGGGGAGGTTATGCGGTGTAAGGCATTGTCCCTGCTTGGCACATTGAAGAGGAATAGAGGAAGGTGTCCCGTGTATATGCACGAAAAATCACGCGCAAAATTTGAAAATTGTGCAAATTAGGGACCTTGCAATTGCACAACGTATCAGTACGTCGCCGGGACTGGCAAATGCAAAATGTTGCAACGTACCCATACTTCGACAGGACGGGGTGGGTTAACCATCAATCTAAAGGAAGCAAATGAACTCGTGCACCCCTGCTACACTATCATTAAAAAAATAATAATAATAAACAGTTGATGCCTATAGATTTAATACACTTCACAATAATTCTTTTGTTGTATTCTATAGATAATAAGTGTTGAATAGTGGGACAATAATAAACATGCCGAGTTTCATTATTAATCCCCGCCGAGGCTCTCAGGGTAACGCAAACACGTCCTATATATTTCTCTGCCATATGGCTCATTCTTGCTAATTATTCCAACTCTTGTAATGGGATTGTGATATGGCAACCCTAGATAGGGGAGGGGCGAACAGTAAGGACCCCCCCATATAGCCCAGCTAACGTTCGTTTAGCATCAAACATTCCTTGGGGTAACGAAAGTTTTTCTTATGACTGTATGTACTTTCCTATGCACCTGTTTACATAGTTCCATGCTGAGTCTACTAATACCAAGTCGGTTCACTTTCCGTCAGTGCACAGGGAGGCGTTGTGTGACATAAGCTAGCTTAAGTAACAGAAAATGTATAAAAGGGCAGACTCAAATTAAACATTTATGATAAGGGAAAACGAAGAAGTGCAGACTCGTTTAACCCTATAATATAGCAGTAGGTTCCCTCACATCCCTACTCCTTCCCCTCACTACTCCGGACTGAAAATGTGTCACGTCTAATAAGTGGAGCATGCATACACACACCGTCATGGTCAGGAGTCAACTGAACAGTACACTGGGGTTCAGTGTTGCCATATGTACGATAATTACTGTACGATAATATTGCCTCTGGTACGTTGTACGATACCATTTTCTATTCTCGTACGATTTGTACGATAATTTTGGGTTGAAAGCTAGCATGGCAGTAAATTTTGTGGCACGCATAGTTAATCATGCAGTTGTTCCACAATTGGACAGATGAGAATCTTAAGGGCTAATATGATGGTCATCACTGAAAATATTTTGTTTATGGTCTTACTGAGTTATTACCTGGAAGAGTAAGCACATTTCTATGAATTATCTAAGTTCTATGGACTGCATTTTGTTGCTAGTCAGAGTGATTTTCTAGATTGGCACTAAGGCTATTTCTTTTCCTTAAAGTATTATTCTTGTAATAAAGGATATGATTATACAATCGTAATATTATCATTGAGATTTTCATGGTATGCTCTAATTCTAATACAAAATAATGTGATAAATATACACCTGAGTATGTCAGTACCTTACGAAGCACGTTTCTTATGAAGATAATTGTAATGGGTAAGTTTTCAGTAAATAACCAAGGCATCGGCGACCGCTTTAAAATAGACTACTGTACATCAGATTCTTAAACACCATTTAAAAAAATAATGATTTACGATAATTCCAGCGACGATAATTTTGAGCGGCCGGTACGATAATTCCTAGCTAAAAGTGTGGCAACACTGCTGGGGTTTCATCCTGCCAGAGCCAGTCGACGCCCCCTGCGCGAGCTTGGAGCTGTTTTAGAAGGAAGTGATCCGACGTGGTATTCATGCAGGACGCTGCGTAGATGGCAGCAGCAGCGACACGCGAAAATGATCTGGTAACAGTGCTGGGGGTGAAGCAGGGGGTGGGAGTTGCGGGGAAGGTGAGTAATGGGGAAGAGGAGGGGTGATGGTGGGGGTAGGTGGGTGTTAGGAAGAGGTTAAGTAGCCATTAATTGTCAACAAACTCTTTTCAGATAATCATTCCAATACGATTTTTCTACTAATAATAAGGGTTAGTGGCAACAAGCTGCTAATGATGGTTCAGTATTTGATGGAATAAGTTCAATAACTAAGCAAACAGGTATCGCCAATAAGTAACCTTATCATTCGCCTCCGTCATTCCGTCCCCTCATCCGAAAGCTTTCTACTGTTAACTGAGAATTTACAAATATTTAGAACTGATTCAGCTGCTTCTCATGCAAGTTGCTTAACAAAAATATTGTAACTTTCATTGCAACTTGTATTGAATACCGAATCTAACATCCTGTAATAGTACATTTTATATATGTATAATTCAACTACTGTTAAAACCGAAAGCTGGCAGAATAAGGAAAATACATCCTTTAGACTGACGGCGTAATTTGTTATCCTTTCATAGACGTATAGGCACTTACCCTGCTTACAGATGGATGAGCCTGGCCTTCATACCAGAGTATAAATCTAAGCATACTCCAGTCAACACTTTTTGGGCCAATCCCTCATATCTTAAATGGCCTATATAACTTTATGCTTATGTGCATACGTGCGAGATTATACGAGTATTAAACGTGCACTCTCTCTCTCTCTCTCTCTCTCTCTCTCACACACACACACACACACACACACATGCAGTAGATTACCTTACATACAGTCACATTGGTAACCCTTCAGTTGCCAGGAATAAGATACAATCAGTCTATTTTTCAGTTGTCATCTAAAGTGAATACGGACATAATGTTGCTATTAAAGATGGTGATATATTTGACAAAATAAACACGACACTCACACAAAATTACCAGCACTATGTAAGACTTGCATCACAACAAATTGTGCATGCACCTAATGTTTTACTAAATTTTCGTAATGTAATATCTACAAATGTGCTAGCAGTAGCGGTCGCCCCGTCCACAAAATTGTTCTAACCAGCCTTCACACACACACACACACACACACACACCAACTGGCGTAGTGGTAATGCTTTCGCCTGCCATCTAGTAGGACGGGAGTTCGCGCCGGATCGGGTGTAAAAAGTTTCACTAACGAAGTGGGAGGTTACTGTTCCTCTTGATGGAGGGAATGGTTGTGTGCATGTGTGAAGGACATAGCCTTGCCCTAGATCGGACTATATGAGCTCTCAACTCTCTTCCTGGAGGGTAATGAGCTGACGATCACGCCAATCACGTTATCCTGACCGACCCGGTGAATTACATTCACCCAAACTCATTAAGTTTTGGCGGGCAGTCCTCTCCGCCCACTCCTTCCACACACACTACGAGATAATATCACATACTAATTGTCTCATATAATTCACAGTTGAGGACAAAATAGCTGAATAATAATTCTTTCTAGGAATGAGGTCGAAGGAAGGACTTATTTGTCCCATTACATTTAAACAAGAAGTGTTTCTCAACCCAACTATTCTATTCCACTGAGTTTCTGATAAACTTCATACATCAGTCTAGTATTACGCGTTCTAACATTTGTCTGGATAAACAAATATTATTAACTGAGCCAAGAGCAAAAAACGTCACTGATAGAATGTGTCAGTACCAATGACTATGTTAGGTTAGCACTCGGTTGGCAATGTTCTTGTAAACCAGTGCTTTCCAAACTGGGGAACGTGCCCCCTTTTGGGGTGTGTAAGGTAGAGGGAGCAATGACCTGAAGCCATCTTCCAAAAGTTGCTGTTATATTGCTGCATGGCGCAGAAGCCTGGGCGTTGAGGAAGAATGAAGTGAAACAGTTGGAGAGGACAGAGATGAGGATGCTGCGTTGGCTGATGGGAGTGTCACAGAAAGACGAGGAGGAATGATGACATGAGAGCAGATGCAGGAGTTGTGTCAGTTGTGGAGAAGGCAAGAGAGTCACGTTTGAGGTGGTATGGGCATGTGACCAGGATGGAGGAAGTTGATCCTGTGAAGGTGGTATGGAGGAGTCAAGTGGAACGGAGAATAACGAGGGGAAGACAAAGGATTAGGTGAAGAGATAGAACTGAGAAAGAAATGAGGCAGTTAGGCCTGGAGGAAGAGGACGCAGCCCACAGAAGTTGCTGGCGACAACATATATGAGTGTTGCCTTAGTCCGTGGTGGAGCCGGTCACTCTTATATATATATATATATATATATATATATATATATATATATATATATATATATATATATATATATATGTGTGTGTGTGTGTGTGTGTGTGTGTGTGTGTATATATCGATAAATATATATATATATATATATATATATATATATATATATATATATAAAACCTTCCGTCATCCAAGCCTACGTTGCCTGATGAGAAGCGTAGGAGCCCGGGGCTAGGCAGGTTGGTCCTGACGTTTAAGATGAGAGTGACCAGCCTCACTCATCCCAGAGTGGCATTACGTGAGCAATAAACCCCAACCACCCCTTGGATATAAACCTTCACCGGCTTAATCCGATTGGAGCGCCGTAATTAGCCACTAATCCACCAGGTGCCAAAATTTGGTTATATGGTTACCACCCCGCATAGTAAATGGTTTCCTGGTGTACAGGAAACCATTGGGCTTGTCACTCAGTGTAGAGTCACCTACAGGCAGAAGGAAGAGGCAAGAATGAAGGAAAGAAAGACAGAAGAGGATGGAAGGGAAGAAGGATGGAGGAGAGGAAAGGGAAGACACCCGAGAGCAGCACTACATCGATTGAGAGGATGGTGAGGGCCCCCACCATCCACGAATATATATATATATATATATATATATATATATATATATATATATATATATATATATATATATATATATATATATATATATATATAAGTCACAGGCAATGCATGCGTCTCAGACTGGTGAGTCAAGTGGTGATACAAGAATCCATCTCAATCAGCTTCTGTCATCTGACCATCAAGTCACGGCCTTTCCAACCATAGCCAATCAAGCAGTATACAGTTCACTATGATCAGATGGATATTATGACATTAAATATTATTACAAGTGAAGGAGTTATAATAACCAGGTAATTAAAAAAATATTCAGTATAAATAAAAAGTAGGAATAGGCACTTACGCTCATAAATGGCTAGAATATGCATTTGCATATGCACATATGCAAATGCATGATTATCCTAAGCCTACTTATGAGTCTCTGTGAGATAAACTTAGAGAATTAGAAAGTGACAGACCCTGTATTATACACTGCACAACACACACACACGCAGACGCTATTGATTGACCTGAAAAAGTCTTCGTCTGGTTTATACTTAACTTAGTTTGTGACAAGGAGCCAGCATGTGCTTACGATTTAGGAAATATATCAAATTCACATTGACAGCTAACAAATATGCATTTGTCTTAAAATCTGACATACTTTAATGCCTTTCGGGGTAAAAAAAAAAAATGCTAATGGTTGACTGGAACAACGAAGAAATGGAATATTATATTGACTTTATTTTCCATACACTACATATCTATTTTACAATTAAGAATGTATGAGCAACTTTTCCGAGACGTATCTGAGGTAAACCTCTGATATTAGTCTGTGTTACAATAGGGATATTATAGATACCGAAGGGGGGCGAGTCATTATATAAGGTTACGTGTTGGTGATGTCTGTATGTTTATATCAGCCTCGCATGATCACTGAACTGACCATTTTTCATCATGTCATGAACCCATCACTTTACAGTTTGTTGCTACTTCGTGTGTTCCCCTATCATAAAAACACATTCATTTAAAATCAGAACAAATTATATGACGACAATAAATGGCTACTAAGCCTCTCTCCAACACTCTGCTACCCCCACTCCCATCCCTCCCAACACAGCTACTCCCACTACCCCCCCATCCCTCACGTCCCCCCGCCAACCACACAGCTACCCCCACTAACCCCCAATCCCTCACCTGCCCAGCGCGTCCCGCCCCTCCTTTACCCCCAACACTGTTACCAAATCAAATTATTTGCCGCTCCTGCTGCCTTCTACGCGGTGTTCCGCGCGGAAATTTCTCCAACTGTACGTACTTACACACGTATGTGCGTGCCTACTTATGCACATACGTACGTACTTACGTACGCAACTATGTACGTACTTACGTATGAAACTATGTACCGTACTTATGTACTATTGGCAACATATGAACCCGGTACGGTACATTACAAGAGCGAGGCTTTGGTCTGGCAGTTGGTACACCTGCAGTCCTTGACGTATTCACGCGTCTGTTGTGTCTGGAAGGATGAATGAATGGGTTGCCAATCACTGGACAAAACTGACATGTAGATTCGAATCATATAATTAGAGGACTCTAGTATAAGTAATCATACGTGCAGGTGTTTTCTATTAATGCTGTAGCATATTTAGTTAATAAACTGCAATGTTAAATGATATTATGAGGTTTTGTATCAGACTGATCCAGTGGGCGTTCACTTAACCTTAAAAAATCACTGATGTCTTGCGTTGCCAGAGGGTGAAGAACCTCTTTATCAATGCTTTATTTTATACAAAAACCGTGTCCATAAACTATATAATGACACTTTGTAAAATTGATATATACGTAGATATGGTTACTGTCTGCTACCGCCAATATAAAACATAATCCTTCCTTTTCTGTCAGCTAGAAACTCACTCCCATATCCCCCTCTCCCACTCCCTCCTCTGAAACTCCTACCTGTCTCACTCCCCCCTTTCCCCTCGAAAGAATCAGTTCCTCTCCCTCTCTCACTCCCCACTGACTGTGGAAGGTGGAGTTTGCAAAATCTGCTCTCTTCACATGTTAAACCCATAGTGGCTATCCACCTTATTGACCCCCTAGTGCGGTAAATTAACTATTCTGAAAACAGACTCTCTCTCTCTCTCTCTCTCTCTCTCTCTCTCTCTCTCTCTCTCTCTCTCTCTCTCTCTCACACACACACACACACACACAGGTCACCTCACATCAGATATTACCCGAACTGCGAGTCGCCAGTCGGCAGTGCCACAGGGCTCTCTGAGAGGAGGCGGGAATAGCATAGCAGGGAAGCCACTAACCTCCAAGTCGCTGTCTCTCCTGTATTAGCTTGTGTGATAATCAGATGGAATCTTTAGGTAGTATGAATCCTGATTTTAAGTAGTTTTATTTGGCCACATGGGGTTTTATGCGAACTGGAGCGTTACAGTTTTCATTATTCCCCCCCCCCCTTCTGTTCGAAGTTCTCTGTCACTGAAAAACGTCTGGAATAAGAAAACATACCGGTAAATATTAATGACGTCGCCAATCAGAATGGGTTTGCAGACCTTCAGTAGTCGACAGGTATATATCGATTTCGATTAACCAGCAAATTAGTTCTTATAACTCTCTCCCATTTTCTCCTTTACTACATTTCTACAATTAGGTTACATCACGCTAGGGTCCCGACGGAAACTATGTGTTGTCTGTGCTTCTGCACAGGGCCCTCCTTAACTAAGGGTCCCCAGCCAGGGCCCAGAGACTTTCAAAAATGCCATATATCTCTGATGAGGAATGCGACCTCCAACCATGACCCTACATGCGGCTCCTCAAAGCTTAGGCCCGTTCTCATCTCATACGGTCTGTCTAGTTAAACTCCCAACCAGTGAGTTATGTCTGTAAAGGCAATGAACGAACCTATAAACAAATACTTAGAAAATTCGTCGTCTCATGGCAGTGCCGAATAAAATCATCTGACTGATGCAAGAGTAAATAAACAGAAAGCCAAAGAACTGAGAGTGTTGGGAAGATTGCTTTAAATTTGGTATATCACTTGGAGCACCATACTTGGCATTGTCAAAAATATATCATGCCTTGGTTAACACTTCCATTGCCATCTTAGATCCTCTGATACCCTGTTCTGGCTTACTCCATGCGATTTTGACAAGAAAAAAATTCCCTCCACAATGAAGTTGTTGAATATAACTGCTTAACTACGTTGGTAGAAATTGGTTACTGTGTTCTGAATAATTCCTGATAACAATATTACGCCGGAAGATACCCATATCTACCGAGCTAAGACAAGATGGAGTAATATAGATTCTAGTGTGGTTACACCTGTCCGAAGCAGGTTTATTGACTAGAGAAACCAAGCCTTATAGTTTCAGTCAAGGTTCCGGCTTTGTCTGCTCAGCAATGCTAACCCTGGGCCATCCAATGTCTCTAACAAGTGTGATCGTACCCGTGCTTAATAGCCTATCAGAGACGCCTGTCTCAAAAGTTTTTGAGTATTCTTAATAGAAAAATTTTAAAGCATCTTTCCTATCGCAACCTTCTTTCTGATCGTCAGTATGGGTTCCGTCAGGGACGCTCCACAGGCGATTTTCTCACCTACCTTTCAGACTCCTGGTCATCCTCGTTTCGGGACTTTGGCGAAAGCTTTGCCATTGCACTTGACATCTCAAAGGCTTTCGATCGAGTCTGGCATAAATCTTTAATTTCCAAAATGCCTTCTTACGGTTTCTATCCTTCTATCTGTGCCTTCATCTATGGCTTCCTTTCTGATCGTTCTATAGCCGCTGTTGTAGACGGCCATCGTTCTTCTCGTAGATCTATTAACAGTGGTGTTCCTCATGGCTTTGTCCTATCACCAACTCTCTTCCTTTTATTCATCAATGACCTTCTAAGTTGTACATCTAACCCTATCCACTCATACGCGGATGAATTCACCCTTCACCTTTCCATTCGATTCCCACAACGTCCATCTCAGCAGTTACTTCAAGAGGCAAGGGATGAGGCTATGGCACACCTAATGTCTGACTTGGCTCGTATCTCTGACTGGGGTAAAAATAATATGGCTGTTTTTAATGCATCAAAGACTCAGTTTTTGCACCTATCAACTCGACTAAATCTTCCACATGTATACCCACTAATGTTTAATAATACTCAACTTAATCCTGCATCATCGTTGAACATGCTTGGGGTTTCATTTGCTCGAGACTTGTCTTGGAATGATCATATTACATCTCTTGTAAAATCTGCTTCCAAGTGATTGGGTGTGCTAAGCCGACTCCATTCCTTCTTTGCCCCTGCACAATTGTTGACTCTATACAGGGTTTTTATCCGCCCCTGTGTGGAGTACAACTCTCATGTGTGGGGAGGCTCCCCACATACAGCTCTTCTCAATAGGGTAGAGTCAAAGGCTTTTCGTCTCATTAGCTCTCCCCCTCTTACTGACTCCCTTCAACCTCTGTCCCTTAGCCGCAATGTTGCATCTTTATCTCTTTTCTATCGCTACTTCAATGGTCACTGTTCCTCTGAACTGTCTGCATGCATTCCTCCACTTCTACGACGGGCGCGTAGCACCCGTCTGGCAGCAAACTCTCACCCCTTTTCTGTCCAACTCTCTAATGCAAGAGTTAACCGTTACTTCCAGTCCTTCATTTATGCAACAGGTCAACTATGGAACTGTCTCCCTCTGTCTGTATTTCCTGCTTCCTATGATCTCCAGTCTTTTAAACGCAGTGTTTCCAGGCATCTCGAAATGAATGGATCTTGAATTTGGCTCTCTCTTGTATTTTGTTTTTCTCTTGGAAGGAACAGTTTTGCAGGCTCATTGCCTTTGGTTCCTTCTTCCTCACATAAAATATAAACTGCTAAATATAATCTCGTTTCTAACGTAATTATATCACCAAATGAATACTCAGTACTCATTATGTAATATTTGTCAACTTAAACATGAAACATTGTACAAACAATTACAATTTTTACATGAACACTTCTTAGGCAAACTTCGTACCTTTACGGCAGACCACACTGCAGATCGTTAAGTTTGATAAATGTAATGCTCTATATTACAAGATTAGCATACGTGCAATATAATGCTAGACAATACATGGAAAACAGTCACCAGTATATCCTGTGACCAAAAATATAATCTTTATCGTTGGAAGAATAATTTAGGTGACGTTGGTTCATGAGTGAAGTTGCTTGTGTTGACATATTAAGATGTTACCAATATTTGTCTTAAAACAAGGTTACGAGGCAGTTTACAAACCTAGCACGGGACAAAAATATAAACGATGAACAGGTAGCAAGACACTCGTCCTTCGAGGTCGAATTGTCGGTATGCAAGACAGTGGAAAGGGAGGTCACCAATACCTTAGGAATATCGAAGACAACAGTTTAATTGTGGCTAATGCGTTGGGCAGAAATTGAAGACCTGAACAATAAACCGGGGGGCCAACCAACAAACATGACCATGGCAGAAGGTGATCGGTAGATAAAGAGAAGCTGCGGCGAATAGTTAGTTCCTTTACCAACGCGGTAGCATTCGAGAACAAATACAACTAGATGTGACTGCTCAGGCTGTGATGAAGATTGCATGCCGCTGCTATTCATCACAAGAATCTGGCCAAAAAACAGCAGCTAACACCTAGGTATCGTGGGGGCAGACGTAGATTCCCAGAAAACCACATGCAGGAAGATTTTAATTACTGGGCTCGTGTTATATTCACCGACTGAAAAACATTCTCCTCAATAACACACAGGAAGATACATTGCTGGAAGATAAATAACAAGTTTAACATTACAGAAGGCATCACTGGCCTGCTTATATACAAATTAATATGTACATTCTACTTTGGCATTAAATATAACACATTCAGAACTGTTGTTTATATCAGAACGCATTCCCCCCCCATGGGCAGCCACCTTGTCGTGGTGGGGGGGGCTTGCATGCCCCTGTGATCCCACAAGCCTGCTCGTGGATGTAACAACATCTGGCAGGGTCTCCCACGTGGGTGGGGTTGTGGGTGAGGGGTCTGACTAAGCGCTGCCCAAAACGTAGGTTACCCGTAAGGGTCATCGATGCTGCCCTCCAGAGGGATCGCCTCGGTGCTGTCCCGAGTTGGTTGGTTGGGTGTCTGGGCTAAGGAGTGTTGGGGAAGGGGGTCTCTGCACTGGTGGGAGCGAACTTTCGCATCACGGGGTGTCCTTTTGGGGACACCCTCTGGGGACGAGGTACCCCGCTCCCATCAGACTGCGTTCGGTCCCCTCACTCCCTGGTAGGTGGTTTCCCTTGGCTCCTGGTGCCAATCCATATTCACCAATATATATATGGATATATTAAACAATTCTTTATCCACTCTTGTGGTCAGTGACCAGCCACACTAGTCGGCATCAAGTGGTCACTCTCTGGCCGACGACCCTGTACCCTCCGGGTCGTCTGCCAAAACTGCGACTTTGGATGTTCCCTGCATCGAGTTATTACCTGGTGTCTTTGTGAAACACTCCTACACAAAGTATATAGTCCTCAAAATGAATGATGGTACTTCCTTCCGGAACCTGAACTGTTTTAAGATTCACAGTGGTCTGGTTACAGCATGTGGATTTGCCCCCAAGGTCTCTTTGCAGGGTGATGGTTCTCTGTTGCTAGAAGCCAAGAATGAAGAGGAGAGTTCACGCATCCAGTCCCTAACTATGGTTGCTGATTATCCCGTATCTGCCTCACGTCACTTGGTCCTAAATCAGTCCCGAGGGGTTGTGTATTCTCGTGACTTGATCTCGTATTCTGATTCTTCCCTCTTAGAGGGGCTGGCTCCTCAGGGTGTTATAGGAGTACAGAGATTTATGAAGAAGGTTGATGAGGTTTTAACCCCCACGCCCACTCTTATCTTGACATTTGACCGTCTTACCTTGCTGGAGGTTATCACTGCTGCGTGGTGGAAGCTAAAGATTAAACCTTATGTTCCCCGACCTAGAAGATGCTATTACTGTCAAAGATTTGGTCACGTCTGCCGTTCTTGCAGGCGGGAAGCGTCTGGCCTTCTTGAGGTGTGTGGAAATTGTGGTGGAATTTCTCATGGTATAGATGATTGTTCTCAACCCTCTAAATGTTTGAACTGTGGAGGAGCACATGCAGCCTCCTCAAGGGATTGCGAAGTATACAAATATGAATACGAGATCATTTCTGTCCGAACGAAGGAGAAAATTTCCTTTTCTGAGGCAAAGGCCAGGGTAAGGGAGCGGTTCATTCGCCCTGGGGTTACCTTTGCTGCTGCGTTGTCTTGCCATAAAGCTACCCGGCAGGTGCCCCTGCCATCACACAATGCCCCATCAAATTCTCGGGGTATCTACTTCCCTGCCTTCTCGCCCGTGGGGTTCCACTGAGGGAGTGCAGCCTGGAAGCAGCTGTGCTTCCTCCAGGGAGGTGCCTCCTGTCTCTGGGGGTGTCCCCTCTGCGGTGGTTCTTCTAGCATCTGGGAATGCCTCCCCCATCCCAGTTCCTCCAGTTCCTCCTGTGACAAACACCCGTGTCGATGCTACACTTTGCTTTGACACATCCAAAACTCCCGATGTCCTTCCTGTGCATCCCTGTCCTGGTATATCCAAAAATACCAGCGTCTCTCATACTTCTGTATCAGCTGCTATTTCCGTACCGACTGCTGCTCCTGTACCATCTGCCCGCTCTGCTCACTCCTCTTTACAGTGTGGCACTATAGTTTCTAATGCTTTAAGTTCTGGTGCAGAGATGGAGGTTGCATCTGCCAACCTCAAACGAGTGAGGAGTGAGGAGTTTTTGGGTGACTCCCCTCCTTCTAAGGTTCAAACTTCTGTACCACATGAGGATTCTGAGGGGGGGACTGGTCCTTCATTAACTTCTTATTTTTTAGTTCTTTTATTTGTTGCTCAGATTTTACTTCTTTTGCTTGAATTTGCTGTTGCAGTTATTCAATCTTATGTTTTTGCCGTTTTAGGAACTTTGTTTGCAAGAGAAATTAACTAATGGCATCATCACATGGACATCATGCTTATCATTTGGGCTCTTCGCTCGACAACCCAGCCAGTGGTGGCATCTAAGTCTGTGGGTGTTCATGATGGCCTTTCTAGGATTCCCGTCCCTGCCTCTTCCTCAGGTGTGGTGGGGCCTGGGTCTTTAGATACTCATAGAGCTCAGTCGATTGCTCCCTCTGATCCGTCACCCAGCAGCCAACCTTTGGATGATTTGGTTGGGGGGGGTTCGGTTGGCCCCGAGGTGCCAGCTGAACCCTCACATGGGTGTGCAGACAGGGCACGTGGGTCTTCCAAGAAGGTCTCTGTGCTTCGGACTCATTCTGGCGATGGGCGGGACATGTCTCAGGGTAAGGGTGCTTCCACCCATGGAAACTCTAAATCTTCATTGCCTTCTCGGTTGGTGAGGCAGAGCTCCACGCCTAGGAAGAAGGGCTTTCACTCTCTTCCCAACGAGGTTGCTACATAGCTTTCTAAGTTCATAATATTTAATACTAATCACTATGGCTCAATCGGTACCAATCTGTCTTCAGTGGAACTGTAGAGGTGCCATGGCAAATTGGGAGGAATTGCAGTTATTACTCTCTGCTCTGAACCCACTATGTGTGTGTCTTCAGGAGACAATGGTGGGGGACAGACAGTTCCCTTCCATGAGGGGGTATAAAGCCTTCCATGCATCTCCTCCTGGTGGTCACAGCGGTGGATGTGCAATTTTGTGCCGTTCTGATGTCCCCTTTATTTCCTTTGAGATTCAGTCGCCCTTTCAAGTTCTAGCCGTACAGATGCACGTTGGGAGGTGCTATACCTTCTGTTGTCTGTACCTTCCACCTTCCGTTCCTGTTATACGTGCTGATCTAGAAACCCTTATCAGCCAACTTCCACCCCCTTTCCTACTCCTTCGTGACCTTAATGGCCGCCATCCTTTGTGGGGTGACTCACTTTCAAATCCCCGGGGTGATCTTCTTGCCTCTTTGGTTGGGGATTTAGATTTGGTTGTCCTAAATGATGGAAGGCCGACCCATTTTCATGTTCAGACTGGCACGTATTCTGTCATTGACCTTACCATCTCCTCCTCTAACTTTGCCCTTGATTTTTCTTGGGAGGTTTTGGATGATCTACATGGTAGTGACCATTATCCTGTAGTGGTCCAGCCTACTTGCTGTGTTCCTGTAGCCTGTCTGCCACGCTGGTGTCTGGACAGGGCTGATTGGTCTCTCTTTGAGGAACTATGTGTATTTGCCAACAGGGTTACTGATTTTTCAACTATCGATGATGCCGAATGTTATTTTACTAAGACCATTTTCTCAGCAGGGGTTCATTCTATCCCACGGACTTCTGGTGTTTTTTCCCGGAGACCTGTGCCATGGTGGAATGATGACTGCTCCATAGCAAAGGGAACTTACAAAGCAGCTGCTCGTCGGTATTTTGCCAATCATAATGTTGATTTTCTAAAAATACAGTTTTGCAAAGCACGTGCTCGCTATAGATAGGTCATGAAGAATACTCGCCGTAACTCGTGGAGGTCGTATGTTTCTACAATTTCATCTTCAACTTCAATGTCTGTGGTGTGGAAAAAGGTGTGCAAGATTTCTGGTAGGTTCTTGCCCCCCTCCCCTCCGGTGTTGCGCCTTCATGGAGAACTTGTGTCTGCACCAGATGCGGTAGCCTCTGCTTTTGCAGACCAGTTTTATGCTGTCTCCAAAAAGGATCCTTCTCAGCCATTTGCCACCTTTCGTAGGAATCAAGAGAGGCTGGGTCTTGACTTTCGCTCTCGTGGCAGAGAGCTGTATAATTTAGATTTCAGCCTCCGTGAGCTACGTGCTGCCCTTTCAGAGTGTCATGACACTGCTCCTGGGCCTGATGATATTCCATACGCTATGCTGCGTCATCTTCCGACTGATTCACTTCAGTTTTTATTGGACCTTTTTAACAGGGTTTGGAGTGAGGGCTCTATTCCGAGGAGTTGGAAGTTGGGTATTGTCCTCCCCTTTCCCAAGCCTGGTAAAGACCATTCCCAAGTCTCCAACTATCGCCCTATCACTTTAACATCATGTGTGTGCAAGCTGTTCGAAAAGATGGTCAATGTCAGGCTTATGTGGTTTCTGGAGAAGGGTTGCTTTCTCTCTCCGTCGCAGAGTGGTTTCCGTAAATTACGGTGCACTTCAGACAACCTTATCAGGCTTGAGGCATCAATCTGTGAAACTTTTGCCTCCAAGCAACATCTTGTGGCCGTGTTTTTTGACCTTGAGAAGGCTTATGATACTGCCTGGCGCCATGGCATCCTCCAACAACTTCATGCCTTTGGTTTACGTGGTCGCCTGCCTGTGTTGCTTGGAGACTTCTTGACTGATCGTGTATTTCGGGTCCATGTGGGTTCTACCCTCTCTGCGCCACTGTGCCAGGAGGAAGGTGTCCTGCAGGGGAGTGTCTTAAGTGTTTCCCTGTTTGCAGTGGCCATTAATGGTATCATTGACACTGTGCCTGCTGGGGTATCCTCATCCCTTTATGTGGATGACTTAGCTATGTGGTTTTCTGGCTCCCGCATGTCTGCTATTGAGCGGCGGATGCAACTTACCTTGGACAAGATTTCTGCCTGGGCCACTTCCAAGGGTTTTCGGTTTTCCCCTTCAAAGACTGTGGCTATGCACTTCTGTAGGATGAGAGGGGTACACCCGGACCCTCATCTCCAGCTTTGTGGCAGGAGACTCCGTTGTGTGACAAAGACGAAATTCTTGGGCCTGGCTTTTGATTGTCGTTTGACATGGGTCTCACACTTGGCAAATCTTAAAACATCATGTATGAAGGCTCTCAATCTATTGAGGGTTCTGTCCCATACCTCTTGGGATGCTGATCGAAGGACACTCTTGCATTTGTTTCAGGTATTTGTAACCTCTAAGCTGTCATATGGGTGTGAGGTATATTCCTCTGCCACAGAATCAAGACTAAAAACTCTAGATGCTGTCTATCATACTGGTCTTCGCCTTGCAACTGGAGCTTTTCGGTCCTCTCCAATTCCCAGCTTATTGGTGGAAGCTGGTGTGCCTCCCTGAGATCTACTGCGTTAGTCTGTTGCAGTACGGTGCTGGCTCCGGATTCGTCGCCTTCCAGACTCACTTGTCTGTGAGGGTGTGAGGAAACAGTCTTGTCTTTTTTGTGTTATAGTAGACACCCTCGCATGCTTTGTCCATTTGGCTATAGGGTTCAGGATATAATGGAGGGGTTTGGTTTGTCAGCAGTACTTATCAGTCCCGTTCGGATCCCGAGGGTTGCGCCTTGGATATTGCCCAAGGTGACTTTCTGCAGGCCTATTGCAGGTTCAAAGGATTTTGTCACTCCTCAGTGTCTTTTAAGGTTATTTTTAGAACATTCTTCTAGTCATGGTGGTTCTGTGCCTGTGTATACTGATGGCTCTAAATCCGCATCAGGTGTTGGTTTTGGAGTGGTATTTCCCAATTTTAGCCGTGGAGGTAGTCTTCCTTTGGTTGCCTCAGTTTTTACTGCAGAGTTGTCAGCCATCATTTTAGCCTTGAAGTTGGTGTTTGTTCATCCTGACAATTATTTTACTATTTTTAGCGACTCTCAAGGGGCGCTTTTGGCCCTGGACTCTTTTAACTCTTCCCATCCCTTAGTTTTAGCTATTTTGGAGTGGCTGTTCCTCATTCGTCGTCGGGGAAAGAGAGTGGATTTTTGCTGGGTTCCCACACATGTTGGTGTGGTGGGCAATGAGACTGTGGATGCATTGGCCAAGGCTGCGGCTACTCAACAGCCCCCAACAGAATATCCACTTCCTGCATCTGATCTAACACCTTACTTGTGGGACAGAATGCATGTGTGTTGGCAGAGACGCTGGGATGGTGTTGCTCATAATAAGCTGAAAGAGGTCTTCCAGAGAGTGGTTGTGCCAAGGGTTCTCCCTTCCATGCCTCGGTGATTGGAGGTAGCTCTTGCTAGGCTTTGCATTGGGCACTCTCGGCTTACACGTGGGTTCCTGATGAGTGGCGAGACAACCGTACTGTGATGATTGCTTTGTTCCCCTTACTGTCCGTCACTTGCTGGTCGAGTGTCCAAGTTTGGGGGACCTGCGACGGAGATTCCTCCATAAGCATACAGGGGTAGATGGTGCCTACTGTCTCCTTGATGCTTGGTGGAGCCCATAGCGTTTTTACTGATGTTTTTGGTTTTCTTCAGGAGGCGGGCCTCCTTCCACTTTTATAAGAAATTGTTTTCTCTTTTAACTATTCTTTTATTATTTTCAGTGTATTATTTCTAGAAAATGTTATTAACTATGCACAATTTATTTGCCATGTGTTTTAGCTTGTTGTCCGGCGGCATATGACCTTAGCAGTTGCGCTTCCAGTTTCTACTACAATCAATCAATCAATCAATCAATCAGAACGTATTCCAGGGGCATGCAGAGTTGCTTTCAAAGTAAACAATAAGGAGAATTCAGAGTGCAGCATCAGTGCCACACAATTTCTGGTCGTAACTTTTGACCCTACACTGTAAACTTTACCTTCGACAGAGTATCGTAAAATTCAGTTACTGTATGTGTTCCTGACCCTCAATCATTATACGAATAGTGGTTTGAAATTGATTAAAGATGTTTAGATTGACTTTGTCTTGACACTAAAATGGTAATTATTGTTCTCGAAATGAAATTGCTTCACCCTTGTCTGACGTTAACCCCTCCCAGGTTTTATCCAAATTGAATAGCTAGCTGAGGCAAAGGACCGAATCATTGCCACTGCCTTGCTTCTCTTATCATTGTACAATAGTTCTAAAATATTACTGACTTCATCCTATGTTGACCATCATCTTTATTACCACAGTTGGTCTATATCTGAAAATAAAAGGTAACTGACTATACCCTTGAACTATGATCTTGTTCTGCCATAAGTCAATACCTGTTCTGCTTAGTCTTCAATATACTTTATACTTATGACATTCTGTTCAGTAGAATTTCCATAATTATGTCACAAACAAACCAAGTGAGTACATTCCCCCATGCATAACACGCATGGGTGTAATAACACGAGAAATAACATTTCCTCTGTTTTCCTAATTATGATGCCCAAATTATCTGTGAAGAAGCACGTAGTGGGCAAGTCACGTGTAATATGTGGGGATGGGTACGTCTCCTTAGCATGGGTTGTCTCTCTTACATTGACGGGCGCTTCACAGCAGCAAAGTATCTTGAAGTTTTTGAAGAAAAATGTCTACTTTCACTCCGTGAGCGAAACTACCCTTTCCCCGGGCGGACACTGTTTTCCCATGACAAAATTGCCCAGTGCACGCAGCCCACGTCGTCAAGAGAGAGTTTGACAAACATCTCAATCTGGAACTACCGGATTTGCCCCATCAAAAACCTGTGGGGCAACATGGTTAATACATGGGAAGAAATAGGGAAGGGACGATGCTGCAACTGAGGCAACACATGAACTCGATGTCGGAAGTGTTTAGGATAAGATATGATATGGTGCATAATCTAGTATCTTCTATGCCTACTAGACTACAGGCTGTGACTGATTTATGTTATGTTCGTAGACAAGCTGTCTACAGCAGCGTTAGAAAGCACTGAGTTTACCTTGTTTGATACCTGTAATAATTACTGTTTCTGCTAAACGGCCACCATGTTCATATGCAATTAGGCTGCTTAATGTGAAATATATTTTCAAGGTATTGTCATTAATTATACCGTAACCAAGCAACATATCTACACTGGTGAAGGGAAGAGTGAATATCCGACAGGACAGTATCAGATATAAATGACACCCGAAAACTGTTAGTATCCATCTATGGTGTATGAATGTTATATAGTATTCACAAATACACTGTGGGAAGATCAGATACGAAGGTTTACGTCTTAGTCAAAAGCACATTTCCTTACATATACCGCTGCTGCGGTGTCACGCTGTTATACGTGTGTATAGGTTAATTTATTCAACTACTTATATATTTGTATCTGAGGCAAAGGACTTGACAAACGGTGAGTGACAATCATCAAAATTGTAAGGCTGAAGTCGACATGCCTTTATTTGTTTGTTTTTAAGAAGTGAACAAATAATGGAGGGTCAGAGTTGAAACCTGTACATGGAGTGAGAGGAAGAGACGAGAGAATTTTGTAGGGAAATGTAAATCATCAGTTTACCAAGACTGGGTTGGGGAGGCAGCAGGAAAGTCGGTATGTCTGCTGTTCCAATTGCTGCAGGTTCGGATCCCAGCTGGGACAGGGAACAGTATATGGGTATGAATTTCGTTGGTAAGAGACCACTGATTTACCTTATGACCCACTGGCATGTCGCAAACACCTTCAGTAATAATTATACACCAGTCCTGTATGAGACAGCCCTATTATGGACGATGGGAGTTAGAGCCGAAGTGGTGTCATGTGAAGGTGTATGGTTTTACAGGAAGACTGCTGTGCTCCAGGGAATTGGCTCTTAATCCTACGCCCAGAGTCTGATACATGAAAAAAAGAAAATAGTCTATACCTGGGAGAGCCCTTCTTGCAGTAATCTGCCAGAGGCTGCTACTGCTGATGGCCCATTTGGCCAAGAAACAGGATTAGCCAGGATGCCTTTGTATGTGTTATACAGGATCATCTGTAATAACAACGTATAGACCAAGAGGCTGCCTACCATAATAATGAACATAAAAATGACACCTATGCTGGTATCCTTGTATATAACCGAAAACTCTTCAGTTCTCGGGAAGAATCGGTCCCAGCGCGAGAATGAAGGCTACGTTTCCAATTGATGCTCTAGACAATAAAGCAATCAGTTCACGGAGGTGAGCTGGATCAGCCCCTTGGGCATGGCGCCACGTATCATCCGGTAACCAAAGGCAATTTTCCAACCAAACTGGCAGTGTTGTCACTAGTTCTTTTCTTGGTACCGTTGGATAACCCAGAACCTCAGCTTCAGAATCTGCCGGATGGAATCATATCCTTGGGCAACTCGAGGTATTCCAGATGGTGTCCAAGATGGCTGCCGAGTTACAAGTTGCCCATATCTGAGTACCTAATTGACATAGAGATATGAAAAATGGCTCCATTCCCATGTTTTTAGGTTAAGCAATGCATATCTTTTTTTCTTATGACATATGCACAGAAATAATGATTTTTCTTGAATAACGCCACAAAATAAATTTTCAATAACTCAGCCACAAAAATACAATTATAATCATTGGTTTTAGGGATAATAACGAACATAGAAAAGCTCTTCTTAAGGGGTATGTCTACTTATTTCAATACAACTCTGATTGTAAACATAATACACTCGGTAACTTTGAAAACTGTCATACGAGAAACTGTACGATCTTGTTCATGACACATAAATGTGTTGTTTCCATTAAACTCATGAGAACCAGGTTTCAAGAGGATATGGGAAAAGTCAGTCAAGCTGCTGTGCTCTTTTTTTGCGAAAGACATTGGCTTGCTAGCGATTTGAGAGAAAGCAGTTGTTTTTGTATAATTTCCTTCTGTAACTCTGTAACTCTGGATCTATGAATGACTGGCTCATAGTCGACATTCTCAGACATTTCTGCCATGGTGATGCACTTAATGGAATGTCTGATGACTTGAGGTTTGCCATGAGTGTGTGACCAGCATTGCAAGTGAATGGGTGGATAGTTTACCATTTTGTGAAGAAATCTCTGCATCGAAGTTGTCAGCCATCACTTGCTAAACCAATATCACAGTCTGATACCAATCTTGTTACTGTACTGTGCTGCAGTACGGGCAGCTGATTTGTTGAATCTTAAAATTTTGTCGTAGGAGCATGTGACTCCATAGACATGCATACTGTGAAGTAGTAGTTCGGAATCTCTGATAAGTACCCTAAGAGCTCTTTGTAGGCTTGTAGGTTGGCTGAGGAATGCAGCTGTTATCATAGATCCTAGAAGGATTTCTGGTAATTAAGTTTTGGAGATAACACAGCAAGCAATGCCATGACTGTCACTAATTGAACAGAAACAATGTCAGTTTCAGTGCTATATTTGGTGTTGTCATAGGGAGTAAGTTTCACCTCGAGCTGAACCTATTTTGACACAGTAAGCAATGGAGCATGTAGAGCACCAGTAACCTCCCTTGTAACTTTGAAGAGAGTGGAATCTTGCAACTCCTGTACTTGACAGTACCAAAAGATCTTCACCAAAGGATTCTGGGACCTTAACCATCGGCAAGTTTCGACTCAATAAGCAACCATCATAACTTGGCAAAGTCTGGTAAAGTTCTACTGAATTCCGCATTCAAGTCTGTCCGAGGCTGAAAGTTCACATAGGCTTATGAATGGCACAACACTTTCATCTGATTTGGTCCCTGATGCTGCTGCCTAAGACCTGGGAGAGACAAATTTGGATCTAAAATCAGCATGATAATTGGCATCCGCAGCATGCAAGTCACTGATGGCTCCTGCCTTACTTCAGCAGCCCAGCCGACCCCCTTCCTCTCACAAGCCTCAAGAATGGCGTCCTTGAAATTATCATCACCTTATGGCTTTTTCGCACAGTCGTCGGAGGTAAGCCAACACTCAACGATCAGGGTGCTAAAGATTTTTCGCTATATCACACTCCTCAGGCAACTTATCAGGTTTCTCTTGCCTTTTGAGATGCCGCTCTATATGAAGGGAAGCAGTAGATGTTGTCACACAACTTTTGTGGCACTTCAGAATACTATTTGGATCTTCATTTATCATTTGTTCTATTTGTCAGTGACGACATCACAATATATCTTTCTGCACTGTATAATTGTCTGTATCCTCTTGAGACTTGAAGTGATCGGCCATTCTGATGTACCATCACACTGAATTTTCCGTGACAAGTAGCACTTTTCCTCAGCCATCATGATAAACAACTATGACTAGATCTACATACAACATCTCATACACGAAAAAGAAATGCTAAATAAAATTTGGGTTTCACACCGATACTCAAAAATGAAGATGCAATTGATGATGCCTATACATTCAAGTACTGAGAGGTAGTTATCAATGGATAACTATAAATACCCTCTCCATCCACAAAGGTAGTTATAATAGGATAATTATAAATACCCCTCCATCCATGTGTATTTAGAAAAAAAATAGTAGTTATAACTGGATCATTATAAATACCTCTCCATCCATATTATAACACTAAATAAAGTCTATCTATCTATCTATAGCCCGACGCCCTAATCCCGCAAAGGGTGGCCGCAGACAAAACGCCTCCAAGTCGCTCTGTTACCCACCATTTGACTACCCTCCCCCCAACTCACCCCCCCCTCCCTCATATACCTCTCAACTCCATCCCTCCACCTCATCCTCGGTCTACCTCTCCCTCTCCCTCCCTTCACCTCACCTACATACACCCTGTTAGTCAGTCTTTCATTCTCCATTCTCTCCACATGTCCAAACCACCTCAGCGTATTTCTCCTAATCTTCTCAACCACATCCACATCCACCCCACAGCGTTCCTTCACTTCTTCATTCGTCAACCTGTCCCTCCACGTCACTCCACATGCTCCTCTCAAGTAACTCATTTCCACTGCTCTCACTCTTGACTTGTTCCCCTCTTGCAAGGTCCACGCCTCGCTTCCATACGTCAGGGTAGGGATCACAATACTATCATGCAGTGACTTCTTAACTTCCATACTCACCTCCCTATTTCTCATCACTGCTTTCAGTGTACCAACAACCTTCCTTCCCTGCTGTACCCTTTCATGCACTTCATCCCCCAAAGTTCCATCCTTACTCATCACACTACCCAAGTACTTGAATGCACTCACATTCTCCATATCCTCACCATCCAACCTCACTGCACACTCTGTGACTTCATTCCTCTCAAACACCATAACTTTACTTTTGTTTACATTAACTTTCAGATTCCTCCTCATACAGACTGTCCCAGATTCATTCACCAAACCTTGCAACTCCCATTCATCTTCACTCAACAATACTGTATCATCAGTAAACAGCAACTCCGGAAGCTTCCAAATCTCATCCTCATTCATTAGAGCCACCCCCACATCCACTGTCCTACCCTGCACCTCCTTTACAACCCCATCTATGTATATATTAAACAGCCATGGAGACATCACACAACCCTGTTTCAGTCTCACATTGAGATCAAAGAACTCATTCAGCTCACCATCCACTCGCACCGTAGCCCTAGCTCCTTCGTACATACTCTTCGCAGCACTCAACAACTTCCCCTCCACTCCATATATTCTTAATACCTTCCACATACCTTGCCTATCTATTCTGTCATAAGCTTTCTCCAAGTCCATGAAGGCAGCATACACTTTCCTTCCCTTCTCTAGATACTTCTCCACTAAACATCTTAGAACAAATATCTGATCTACACACCCTTTTCCCTTCCTAAATCCCCCTTGTTCTTCTACAACTAGCTCCTCTGTCATATGCCTAACCCTATCAATGAGTATTCTACCATATATTTTACCAGTCACACTAAGAAGGCAAATACCCCTATGGTTACCACATACTTCTCTCTCCCCTTTTCCTTCGTATAAAGGAGCAATTATACCTGATTTCTAGTGGTCTTGAACCCTTCCCTCTTCCCAAACCAATCTACACAACTTCCATATCCACTCCACAACAATCTCACCCCCATACCTAAGCATTTCACCACACACTCCATCAATTCCTGGGGCCTTTCCCAGCTTAATCTTCTTCATCGCTTCCACTACTTCCGCCCTACTGATCTCTTCCTTCCTCCTCTCATCTCTTCTTCTCCCAGCCATTCCCCAACCACTTATACTCACACTGCTCTCACTCTCTACATTCAACAAATCCTCAAAGTGCTCCTTCCATCTCCTCAATTTCTCTCTCTTCTCCATCAACAATCTATTATTCCTATCTTTCACTCCCCTACTATTTCCCCTTTCACACTGCCTTACTTTCTTTACCTCCTTCCAAAACAATTTCTTACTCTCCCTCCATTTCACACTCAGATTCCTCCCAAACTTTTCATCCACTTTCTTCTTACTCTCCTTCACCAGTCTCTTAACCTCCCTTCTCCTGCTCACATATACCTCTCTCTCCTCTCTCTCATCTTCTCCCCTACCTCTACTCGCTAACCATTCACTATATGCCTTCTTCTTTTGTTCCACAGCTCGTTTCACCTCATCATTCCACCATGCTGTCCCTTGCACACTCTTGCATCTCCTCCTCACTCCACAAACCGCCTCACACGCTGCTCACTACCATTTGTCCCTACATTATTTATCAAGAACCACGAAAATTCAATGATTCATTTGAAATATGACCTTGGCAATATCTTAAATCAATTCATTGACTTCAAAAAGCTATAAAAAGACTCCAATCTTTCATCCCTAGGTGCCATAGAATCCATGCTATGCAATTTTAGATATTTGGTGGCCATCTTGGACCCCATCTAGATTAAGAAACTAGAGTTCTTTGGCTATCCAGCGTTACCAGAATAGAACTATAGACCACTCTGGGGAGGCGGTGGCTCAATCGGTAGAGAGGTGGCTTGCGGTCCTACCGGACCCAGGTTCAAATCCCCGCTGGTGCAGGGAACAGTTTAAGGATTTGAATTTCATTACGGCAGAGTTTACTGATCTACCAGAAGACCCGCCGACATGTAAAAATACCCCCGCTAATACCAATACACCAGTCCTGTATGAGACAGCCCTAGCATGTATTCAATATGGACGGTGGGAGTTAGCGCCGAAGTGGTGACATGTAGAGGTGTACGATATGTAGGAGGACTACGGGACCTTGGGAGCAGGCTGAGAAGCCTATGCCCAGAGTCGAGCATATTAAAAAAAAAAAAAAAAAAAAAAAAAAAAAAGCTATTCCAGGTTAACCCCGGTGGCAGCCAGACTAATGGCTATGAGCTGTGGTTAGGTGGAGGGTGAATGGGAGGCTCTCGTTACCTTGTGTAGACGGTGCGCTTGTTTCCAATGAGATGCACCTGTGATAGCTAAAGACAAGCAAGTCATACGCAGTCTAGATCGAGCTAATGAAATTATCATACGGCCTATGTACAGTCAAGCGTACTAATTTCTGCTCAGGGGTTACCTCTTCCTTCCCCCCTCTACCCTGGACAGAGGGAAGGGGGGAATCGCGAACAAGTCTACCCCGCCTTCTGCCCCCAACTCCCCCACCCTCCACCTCCAGCTGCCAGTTACTGATTCAATCAATCAATCATTTCCTTTGGCACCCTCGGGGATGCATAGGGCCTCGATGAACTCACACCACCACATCCTATCTTGTGCTAACTCCTCAAGATCTCCCCAACACTCATCTCCAGCTTCCCGTCTCATTGTCCTCACTCACGTCTCTTTTGGCCTTCCTCTACCTCTCCTACCAAGTGCCACCCACCCTGGTGTACCTCGTACTATTCCCTGTCTCCTATACACATGTCCTAGCCACTTCCATCGTGAGAATCTAACCTATTCATCGATCGGCTGCACTCCCGTTATTTCTCTAATTCTACTATTTGGTATCCTTTCCCACCACTTAACTCCTAATATTCTTCTTAGTGCTTTATTTTCAAACACCAAGAATTTATTTTCCATAGTCACTGTGCTGTACCAAGACTCGTGTCCATAAATTAAGATACTCCTAACCATTACCTTATAAAGTTTGATTTTTGTATGCTCACAGAAATTGTTATTATTCCAAATATTTTTAAGCATTCCCATTGCCTGATTAGCCTACTTTAACCTTTCCTCGAATTCAAAGTTCAAAGAACCATCCTTGGCTAAATAAGTACCTAAATATTTAAACCTATCAACTTGCTTTACAACCATACCTCCAATTACACATTCCTGCGCATTTTCCATATTCATATTGATTATTTCAGTTTTTCCACAATTAATAACCAAACCCACCTTGCGACCTTCACTCACCAAACAGTCCAACACTCTCTGCATCTCTTCTGGCCCATCACAAATCAAAACTATATCATCTGCATAATCTAAATCCAAAAGTTTCCTGTTCTCTCCCCAAAGTATACCTGCACCGGTTTCTGTTCCAACGCGTTTCATAATGTAATCAATGACCAATATAAATAGTAAAGGCGATAGAACACCACCTTGAATAACTCCGGACTTGACTTCAAACGAATCACTCAGACAACCATCAACCATCACTTTGCAAAATGTGTCCTCATGCATGTTCATAATGACCCTCACAAACTCCTCTGGTATTCCATAATGTCTCATGATCTTCCCCATAGTCTCTCTCGAAACACTATCAAAAGCCTTTTCAAAATCAACAAAACAAAGACTTAACGGTACTCTCATTTCATTAACTTGCTGCATCAGATGCCTAACTATAAAGATCTGATCATTGCAACCACGTCCCTTTCTAAAACCAGCCTGTTCATCCCTCAGAATACCCTCAACCACCGGCTCCAACCTATTTAACAACACTCTACTGAAAACTTTCAAAGCTATCGGTGACAAAGAGATTCCCCTCCAATTACCACATTCACTCAGGTCTCCCTTCTTCGGAACTTTAACAATTACACCATTCTTCCAAACTGATGGTAGTAACCCCGTCACCCATATCTTATTGAATAGCTTGGTCAAGATCATTATTAATCTATCCCCCTCCACTTTAAACATTTCCGGAAATAAACCATCCTCTCCTGGTGCCTTATTATTCTTTAACTGTTTTACTGCTTTCTCCACTTCTGCAAGCCTCAACTCTCCTGTTTCTATATTTAAATCTTCCTGAGCAGACGGTATATCCTCTTCTGGTGGTATTGGTCTATTAAGAACTGTCTCAAAATGCTCTTTCCATCTATTTTTAATATCTCCATCTTTGGTCAATAAATTTCCTTCCCTGTCTCTAACTGGTATTTCCTTGCGTTTACCTGCATTACCACTCAGTTCTCTAATCGATTCATATGCTATTCTTTGACTCTGTCCATCATTTTTGTTTATTAAGATTTCAGTCTCTGCAACCTTTTCAACCACACATCTTCTTTTATCTCTCCTAGCTAACCTTCTTACTTCTGAATTCAAACTCCAGTACGCAGCTCTTGCTAATTCAATCTCTCGTTCATCAACGCATTGCATCTCACTCCTCAATTTAGCCTCACCTCTCTTTTTTATCATATCCCACGTTTCCTCTGATTAGGCGCAAATTTTCTCATGTCCTGTAAACATGACTAAACTGTCGTCGCACACGCTTTCAACGGCCAAGATTTGGACTATATTTTTAGAATAAATTATTACCGTATTGAACTGCATTCTCAAATTGAAAATATTCACCATCATTGTAATCCAGTGTCGTCCGCTGCACAATTCTGGGTTCCAGTGCTTGCCTATTCACTTCCCCCAGCTCTCTCTCTCTCTCTCTCTCTGAATTTACTTTTCTCACTCTTTCTTTTTAAATTTGTATAACTTTCTCTTTGCTTCTCTCCCCCTCTCCCCCTTCTCTCTCGTTCTTTGTCTTAAGTCTTCCCCGCCTCTCACCCCTCCCCTCCCCCCACCTTAGGCCTGATCAGCAGTCAGTTATAGCGTCACCGCTCCTTCGTATATCGTGTGCAGGCAACATTTATCACACACACTTAGGTCAGATGTATGGAAAGCTAATTTTTTTTGTATATATAATTGTATTTCTCATTATGTGCCAAGTTCAAATAAACACCAGACCAATATTCGTAATTTTTATTAGAGTGACCGTTCCACTTCACATAGCTGGGTAGCTGGGCTTATAAACTGCACACACACACACACACACACACACACACACACGACTTAAATTTTGCACTGACAGCGTGGCGACTACAAATATCGTCATTCTAACAACTGGATCTGCTGGCTCCAAACCTTCCCTGTCCCAGTCAAACTCCTCATTCAATAACTGATTATTGAATGAGAAGTTTGACTGGGACAGGGATGACTTGGAGCCAGCAGATCCAGTTGTTAGAATGACTATTTGTAGTCGCCACGCTGTCAGTGCAAAATTTAAGTCGTGTGTGTGTGTGTGTGTGTGTGTGTGTGTGTGTGTGCAGTTTATAAGCCCAGCTACCCAGCTATGTGAAGTGGAACGGTCACTCTAATAAAAATTACGAATATTGGTCTGGTGTTTATTTGAACTTGGCACATAATGAGAAATATAATTATATATACAAAAAAAATTAGCTTTCCATACATCTGACCTAAGTGTGTGTGATAAATGTTGCCTGCACACGATATACGAAGGAGCGGTGACGCTATAACTGACTGCTGATCAGGCCTAAGGTGGGGGGAGGGGAGGGGTGAGAGGCGGGGAAGACTTAAGACAAAGAACGAGAGAGAAGGGGGAGAGGGGGAGAGATAAATTTAAAAAGAAAGAGTGAGTGGGAAAAGTAAATTCAGAGAGAGAGAGAGAGAGAGAGAGAGAGAGCTGGGGGAAGTGAATAGGCAAGCACTGGAACCCAGAATTGTGCAGCGGACGACACTGGATTACAATGATGGTGAATATTTTCAATTTGAGAATGCAGTTCAATACGGTAACAATTTAATCTAAAAATATAGTCCAAATCTTGGCCATTGAAAGCGTGTGCGACGACAGTTTAGTCACGTTTACAGGACATGAGAAAATTTGCGCCTAATCAGTAACTGGTAGCTGGAGGTGGAGGGTGGGGGAGTTGGGGGCAGAAGGCGGGGTAGACTTGTTCGCGATTCCCCCCTTCCCTCTGTCCAGGGTAGAGGGGGGAAGGAAGGGGTAACCCCTGAGCAGAAATTAGTACGCGTGACTGTACGTTGATTTTCCTTTTGGCATTACACATTTTATTCTTTGAGTCAACTTCTCATTGTAATATGTGGTTGAACTGTCATGATAGCCAGTATATTATTATTATCGCAAAATGAGTGTATGGGTCCTATATATATAAATAATACCCTTGAACTTCTCCTTCTAATGGAAACAAGACGTCTTCTTCTAATTTGTTTAACCATATTAATAGAAACTTCGGCTGAAATTTCGTCACAGTGTATTATATCCATCTGATTACGCACATAAGCAAATACCTATCAGAGAGACAGCGACTTAGTGGGTAGTGGCTTCCTTGCTATCCCCACCTCATCTGAGAGTGCCCTGTGGCACTGCGGACTGGCGACACGCGGCGGGGAATATCTGATGTGAGGTGGCCTGAGCGATGACACACACACACACACACACACACACACACACACACACACACTCAGAGAGAGAGAGAGAGAGAGAGAGAGTCAGTCTCAAGATGAGCTTATCGACCAAATTAAGGTGGATAACCACTGTGGGTTTAAGATGTGAGGAAAGCAGATTTTGCAACCTCCACCTTCCTCAGTCAGTGTGGAGTGAGGGAGAGGAATTGACTGTTTAGAGAGGGAAGGTGGGAGTGAGATGGGTAGGGGGTTCAGGGGAGGGAGAGGGGGAGGGGGAGATGGGAGTGAGTTTCCAGCAGACAGGGAGGGAAGAGAGGATTATGTTTTAAGATGGCGGCAGCAGACAGTAACCACATCTGTGTATGATGTAATGATTTTATAGACAGATTATGTCGTTATATAGTTAATGGACATGATTTGCTTTTTGTATCAAATTAAGCATTGATAAAGAGGTTCTTCACCCTCTGGCAACGCAAGACATCAACGATTTTTAAGGTTAAGTGAACGCCCACTGGATCAGTCTGATGCAAATCCTCATAATATCATTTAACATTGCAGTTTATTAACTAAATATGCTACAGCATTAATAGAAAACACCTGCACGTATGATTACTTATACTAGAGTCCTCTAATTATATGATTCGAATCTACATGTCTGTTTTGTTCAGTGATTGGCAACCCATTCATTCATCCTTCCAGACACAACAGACGCGTGAATACGTCAAGGACTGCAGGTGTACCAACTTCCAGACCAAAGCCTCGCTCTTGTAATGTACCAGGTTCATATGTTGACAATGTGCCCACTATGTGCGAATTTACGTACGCACCAATATATGTACTTATGTACGCATCTATGCACGTGCACTCGCAAGATTACCGACTGGACAACCTGGTTGCGGGATTTGGCTAACGTGGCAACAGCGCGAGCCCATGTGTGTGTGTGTGTGTGTGTGTGTGTGCCCGATAATTTCTCGAATCCCTAAGCTTCATCCTCCGAATAATATTTTGTGGCCATTGTATTATGCTATGATATAGGCTAATAAATATTATGTGATTGGGATAATGGGCTGTGCACAATACTATTTATAGTCTGAGTTATATAAAATAATTCTCTTGCCTTGTAGCGTGAACCACGATACAGGTTGAGCTGTTTTTCAGAAACAGAGTGCAAGTTCATCCAGAAATGGCGCGATGTAGGTGGAAGGGGAGAGTATGGGAATGAGCTGCCAATAGTTTAGGTCATTACAGTATAGTTATTAAGGTGTCAATGATAATCTGTATCCTAAATAATAATAAACCTATTTATTTTTATTATCTTTTTACAGACTCCATTACACACTAGGATACCCCCTCCCTTATTAACGGAAAATAGGCAGCCTGCTCCACCGCCTCGAGTCTCTCTCAATCTCTCTAAAATCCTCAGCTGGCTATCAGTGCACACACACACACACACACACACACACACACACACACACACACACACACACACATTATCAGTTTGTGCTAATGAGTAATGAGTTGCAGTTAGTATGTTTATCTAAATTTTGATACTGTGTCAAAATACAAGTGCGACACATAACCACCTCACATTACGGATTACGTTAACCAGAAGTAAATACTTATTTGCATAGTTTGTTTCAGTAGTAGTCATGGGGTAGCCATACCCACAGTGATATTTTCGTTAATGCTAAAGGTAACCGTGTGTTCAGTGGCGCATAGCAGTTAGAGGGGAGGTGGCCGCTGACACCTCCAATCCTCATTGCTACGGTGGTGAGTTGTAGTGTCACTGCAGAGGTTCCTGTTCCTCTAGTTATATTAATAATTAAAGTTAACATACTGATGAACAGCCATTTCTTATGAAAAATACAAACAGCCTATATGGAACTCTCAAAATACTTTCATGAAGTATATTGTCGGAGCTTTCCAGCTTTCATGCACCAGTCACAGTCTTGGTCCTTTGTTTCAGTATTGCCAGCCTGGCAGTGTGCAGTGTTAATGAACATGTCATTAATGTTAGTTCTATATACTTATTTACATTTGGAACAACAGAATTCAAAGCAGGATTTCATTCAGTACACAGAATGCCAAATACAGTACTGTATGTGTGTGTGTGTGAGTGTGTGTATGGGTGTGGGACAATACATGTGGTGGGGGTGGGGGAGTATAGCGAGTCTGAAATGTGTGTCATAATGGTAATATACGAGTGTGCATTCGTGGCAAAGGACGTCCAAGACTGATATCTAATCTTTGACTTTAACACTTGATAACGCACACCTCAGTATTTATTTAGGTTTTATTTATAAGTTTGTAGCATGTTACATTACTATAATATTATGATTATGTTTTGTGGGTTAATGTGACACACCCTATAAAGACAAACACTGAAGTATTATAATACTGTAATATGAAGTCCATATTACATGAATAACTATTTCTTCCAGGAGAAAATAATGTTATTTTAATGTTCATTAAAAACAATACACTGCAGGAGCATCTGTTTTTAATGATAGCTTACAGGATTCCCAGCGATCAGTTTATTAAGTTATAATATAGCATAGATTTATGCAACATATCCGTTATATATTGTATTAACTATGTCATGAAGGCTCACACAGTGGACTTTCACGTAAACTAATTCGAAAGGGTAGCAAGTTCAGTGTTTAATAGTTTGCAAAGTTCACGTATTTTTTGGAATGATTATAAATCCAGCTGTCCTTTGTTGGCCAATGTAATTCCATATAAAATGATAGTGGCCACGTGTAAAAACAATACCCTACGTCGCATAGTAGTTTGAAAAT
Organism: Coenobita brevimanus; assembly: GCF_032717465.1. NCBI lineage: Eukaryota > Metazoa > Arthropoda > Malacostraca > Decapoda > Coenobitidae > Coenobita > Coenobita brevimanus. The sequence continues at coordinate 16,658,547 of NC_136968.1, read as the reverse complement.
GATTGCTGATAATAATATATGATTATTGCATGACCCTCCCGAATGACGACACCCAGAATCTTTGTTTTATTTATTTTATTGTTGGGTCACTTAGAACAGATATGAATAAATGACACGATGACCCACGAGGATTTGTTGAATATAACCCAGCCAGTAGGAAGTGTCTCGATTAATAAGATATGTGGGTGTATGGTTATCAGGTAAAATTGAGAACCTACGTGCGCGCGCGTGCGCGCACGCACGCACGCGCACACGCGCGCACACACACACACACACACACACACACACACACACACACACACACACACACACACACATTATAAATATATACAGAAATATATATATATATATATATATATATATATATATTAAATTTAA
>NC_136968.1:16577463-16658069 GCF_032717465.1 Coenobita brevimanus | reverse complement strand
TAACATATTTATATATATATATAAATAAATATATATATATATATATATATATATATATATATATATAAAGTAATCGCTCTAATATCCGAACGCCAAATATCCGAACATCCCCACTAACCGGACATAATCCGCCTGGGATCCAATATTCACAAAAGGGGCCCACAACTGCATAAATTCGAAAAAAATCTGACTTTTTTCCCTCCCATAATTTGAAATTTTCGCCTGGCGCCAAACAGCTGTTACACCATGGTCGCTTCACGCCTTCCTTCCTCCCTCCCCCTCCCCTGTCAGGTTGCCATTTGGTATTTTTCATTACCAAATGTGGGCCAATTATGGTAATGAAAAATTCGTTTGGTAATGCATTAGAATAATGCATTACCAAATGGATTTTTCACATGTATGAGGATACACAGGATGGAGATGGTGGATTGTTTTGCTCTCTTGATTAATCTGCTTGCATAGCATATTGTGAAAATAATCGGCATATTGTTAGTTATAAGGAGAGTGATTACATGTATTTCCACTTGTATATATAATTAGTAGAAGAATATATGCTAGCTTTGCGAATTTGGTAATGAAAAGTTATATTTGACAATGAAAGTTGAGGAGATTGGTAATGTGAAAACATTGCACGATCTGGCAACTCTGTTACCCCACCAACATCAACAGTCACAGCTTAACTCCAGATGGAGAGCAGATACTCTGCAACGATTGACAAGCCACAGGTGCTTGTTTTTTTGTGAATAAACAGTGAATAAACTGCAATACCTTGCCACTATAACACACAGGAATTTACAGTGTTGTGCAGTGTTAGAAAATTAGAATTTAGAGTGGAGAGGATTAACTGTGGACTGCAAACTGGCGGTTCAAACCAGTCCAAGACCAAGAGACTTATAAGTACCCAGAATGCAAATCATGTGCATAAACTCACCTCTAAAACCTCATTTTATGGTTCTTTTGCATTTATTTCAGTCTTTTATGTCCCTTATTGGTGTGATTTGGGTCTTAAATAGGTGCTATGCATGTCCAGAGGGAGTTGTATAGGTGTTGCCAGAAGTTAGGGATCGTGAGTACTGGTCCATAAGCTGGACTTGTATCCAGGACACAGGACCACTATCCGGACCTGCCTATGGCTCTATTGATCCGGATATTGGAGGGGTTACTGTATATACATATCTCGTACAACCATAATCAAAATCAGACCCCAGTGCTAGAATTGGCTCGAGATATCTGACAGCAAGTTGTAAATGTCGAAATTAATGCGTCTTTTGCAGAATGATAGCCACCAGGAAAAATAGTGCAGCACTGATTGGAGTGTGATTCACTTAGTATTATATAAACTACAAGAAATATTAATACATGCTTCATCACCCAGTATACTTTCTGAGAAAGAGGAGAGAGAGAGAGAGCGCTAGGTGTGAAACAAGTCTGAGGAGACTTCAAAGGATCAAGTGAGTTTCTGCTCTACCAGGTTCACAGCCACCATTAGGGATACTTCTTTTACCTGCTCTAAGCCCAGTTTTAGATAAATAATGTCTAAATAGTTCATAGAAGATCATCTCCTTAAATGCCAGAATATATTTCAGACACCAAAAAAATAGCCCAGAGATCGCACTACTGCTCTAAATACTGCCCAATCTCTCCCCGGAAGTTATACAAAAATTATACTGGATAAGAAATACATATAACTGCCAACATATTGATATTTTTTTGAACATGCCTGCAAATACATTAATTTTAATTTACAATCAATATCTATGCAAAATAGATGTGTGTTAAATCGAGTTGGCAAGCTGAAGGTTAAACACTTTTGCTAAGTTTAGCATAGTTATGCTCTAAATCCCGATGTTAAAATTAGTAATTTAAAGAAACACAGAATTTTGACTGGATTTCCAATAATTAGGTGTCTATGAACCTATGAGTTCTTAAAAGTGATAGCATTTTCCAATGAAAAGTGCCGACTTGGTGCCCGTTCTGTGCTGATTCGGTAAATGGCCGCTGATTCGGTAATTTATAAGTCTGTGGTGGGGGCGAGTGCATATCACTGAGCTCTATAATATGGAGAGGCTATCTCTGCATCGAGCATGTAACTTTGGCCGCCACATTGAAATACTTGCACTGGTCGCCTCCACCATGGTAATGCCATTAGATCACTCTTCTTAGCTTGCTGCTTCTGTTTCGATGTTGCATACATAAGCTATAGGCAGTGGACCATGGCACTATATTTTCCGAATTCATAGACTGATTTAAAAAGCTGTGGCCGTGGTGTAGTGCATAAACAACATCAGCGCCGCCCTGGGCCCTTGGCGGCGGTTACACAAACTACGCGGTACTAGCCTTGAGAAAGCCTCTCCCTTCTATATAGCTCAGTGGTGTGCAGACAGTGGAGACATACTGGAAGGGGTTAACCCCTTAACCGCAGGGCGTCACTTTCGTGATGCTCGGGCACAATGGATCATACTGCGGGGCGTCACTTTTGTGATTCTGTGTTATTTTGAATTATCACGGGCTTTCAAGTGGTGGCTTGTATCATCTATCAGTAATGCCAATGTCCAATACTAGTCAGCACTCCAAATCTCATCTGTACTCCCATCCATTGTTGACATTTTAGCGATTTTCCTCTGTTCCCGACTCCCCTCCTTACCTCCCCTCCATTATCCTGTCCTCTCACCTCCCCAGCCGCACTCCACTAAGCAAATCTCACCCGGATTTTTCCACAGATTTCATCCATTGAAATAAGCCCTATGCCCTATACTTATACAAAATAATATATACCAAAAAAAAATAAGGTGATAGTGGTATACACCAGGAATTGGCTAATTATCACCTGACAACACCTCACATGCATTCATTCGCTACATTACCACGGTAATTTCCCCTTTGAATTATGCCTTGTAATCTATTTCTGTAATAAAAATATATATCAGAAAGGAAGGGAGAAGCCTAAGTGACATTTACATTCACCTGGAACTACCTATTTCTTTATGTATTGCAGAAATTTTCTACCAATAATTTATTAGCATGTAAGTTAGCAGCTGTCAGCCCCATTGTCACTGTCAACCCTTGCCTTCTCAGATAAGCTGCGGCATTTAGTTCCTTGTCCTCCGCTGTGGTCAAAGCATGTTGCACTCGCGCCCCACCATTTCTGCCGCTTCTGCACCCATTGCAAAGGGCCCCGTGACCTCTACACCCAGAAAAACTCGTGAGGGAAGCAGGAAAGGACTAAGTGACTCTGCAGTGGAACGTGAACTAGCGGAATTATCAATGGTGATGATGGATAGTGATTTTGACCCTTCGGGGGATTCGTGTGATGAGCTGGGTGAGGAAATCGTGCCAGAAAGTACTAGTACGAGTGCTTCAGTGTCCAAAGTCATCCCTAGCTCCAAGAGAAAGGAGCCATTAGTGCAGCAAGGGAAGGAATTTGGGAAGGGAGTGAAAAGGCGGAGTGTTAGCCCCGGAACAATGGCCCCGCGTGACCCAGCCTGCCATGAGTCCTGAGTTGATTCACCTCCCCGTTCCCCAAGCCCCACTTCACTCATTTCTTTCTCTTCTTCTGCTGAATTATCTCCGGAGTCTTCGTCGTCGGAGTCACCACCAGCATCAACAGTGAAGGTAGGCCGCTGAGGAAGAGGTAAATCCCTGACCCGTAAAAGTAGAGTTGCTAGTAGAGTAAGGGCTGCTAGTGCTGTACGGCAACCCAGGGTCAGTGAACGTGGTAAATCTGCCTCACAGCCACCCACCACCCTAACCCCCCGTACACCGCCACGACAGGGAATCCTGGACGCCTTTGCGTGGACAGAAGGGTCCGATTTTGTCCCAGAACATCTCGATTTTGACGAGAGTTCCTCAGGAGTACAGCCTGCCTTCACTCTTGACGAAGATGCCGAGTGTGTGGACTTCCTTTTGGCCTTCCTAGATGACGAAGTCATGCAGCACATATGTGATGAGACCAACAGGTATGAATCACAACGTGCTGCAAGTGGTACAGGTGCAGCCAAGATGCAACAGTTGTCCATGCTGGGAGTGCAGGAGCTGTACGTTGTTCTTCGCCCTCATGCTTCTCATGCCACACTCAAAGAAGCATGAGTAGGAAGAATACTGGTCCATGGACCCCTTACTACCCTCACCCACCTTCAATAAGTACATGGCCAGAGATCGCTTCTGGAACATCATGGGAAACCTGCACTTTGCCGACAACGACGTACCTTCCCAAACCGACCCACTCTGGAAGATCCGGGAGATTCTGAGCAGAATGAAGGAAAAATTTATGACATTCTTCCACCTCTTTCAGAAGGTTGTCATTGACGAATCCTTGGTTTTGTTCAGAGGACGTCTTAGGTTTGTGCTGTACATTCCAAGCAAATGCCATCGCTTTAGAATCAGGTTCTTTGTACTGTGCGACTGTAAGACGGGGTACATCCTTGACTTCGTCATTTATTCAGCCAGCACTGTCGATCTTGATAAAACACACCCCCTTGGCTTCTCAGGCTGTGTAGTGAAAGTGCTCCTTGAAAGGTATTTTGGTGGGAATCATGTGCTGTATACGGACAACTATTATACAGCACCGAAACTTGCCAAATACCTTTCAGAACACGGCATCGGCTCCTGCGGCACTGTGAAGAGTAATCGTGCCCACTTCCCTAAATTCCCAGAGGCAGGAACCTCGCAGCTAGGAGATGTGCACCTACGCAAGTCTGAGAAGATGCTGGCAATACGGTGGCATGACAAGAGGGTCGTGCACATGCTCACCACCGTACATAAGGGGGAAATGACAGACAGTGGGAAGGTCAACCGTAGGACAGGCGAACCTGTGAGGAAACCGGATGCTGTGTTAGACTACAATATCAACATGCGGCTGGTGGACAAGTCCGACATGATGATTGGAGAGATCGACTGCCTCAGGAAGAATACTAGGTGGTACAGGAAAGATTTTCTGCATCTCATAGACATGACGATCCTGAACGCCTTCATCCTGTACAAGATGAAGGTCAAGCCACCCAAGTCCTTCTCCCCGAGGTTGTTCGCCAAGACTTGTGTTCAGCAGCTGCTGGAAAGATATGGTAGGGTGACAGCAGCAACTCCAAGGCGCCATCCAGTAACATTTCCCGATAGACTTGAGCAGAGGGCGTACATGGATCGGCACAGACTGGTGCAAATGCCTGCCACAGGCAAGAGGAAGGCTGCGATCTGCAGGTGCCAGGTGTGTGCACATACCAACAGACGCACACCTGAGCACAAACGTACCTCTTGGCAGTGCGCTGAGTGCCAGGTTCCCCTCTGTGTTACCTGCTTCTTTGATTAACACAACCAGAAGCAGTTCTAAAAGTGCTAGTGGGAAAGGAAAGGAAAGTGAAAATAATGTGTACATAATGTGTAAATAGCAAGTGAAAGCAATGGATGTACAGTACATATGATTGAACAGTGTAATATGGTTTTATGTTACTGAAAGTGACAGTGAATAACATAGCGTAAGATAGAAGTGTAAATATTGAAAATACAATAGAAAATGTAAATAGAAATGTAAGTAATTAGTAATATAAGAATATGAGTACAAATACTTGATGTTATAACAGTGAAAGTGAATCCGTGGCTCTCTACGTATTTTACTGAATGAAAAATTGAATGACTTCAGTGACAATAAACTAATACTACTGAAGGAAACTTATGGATAAAGACTCCAGATATATATAAGTGTTACACAGAAATAGAAATATAAAGTGTGAGGGGTTTTATGAATAATAAATGACAGAATACCAACAGTGAACTAGTGCAAGTGGGAAGGTCATACGCACTCGTAATTTTCATTGCTTTCACAGTGGGTTTTTTTTTTTTGGAGTATGGATCCCAAACTACTTGATAATCATAGAGTAGTGTTTATAGTGTTAATATCTGGCTGTGGTAATCATATTACGGGTTGTCGGGAAGTGTAAAGTGGAGACTTCTTGACCCAACTTCAGAGGTCTCCACAAGTCCTACGGTAATCTATGAAGGCTCAACAAACATCCCAGGAGAAAGCTGAAGGTATGTGCCATAAGCATATATAATTTTAATATTCTAGGACTAATAATTGATTTTTGGCAAATATTTTTTGAGAGTCTGTCGGAGCCCGAATAACCCTGTGGGTCACGCAAAACATTGGGAAACATGCCCACGGTGTAAGGGTTAAAGAGGGAAGAGGGAGAAATTCCGAGATATATATATAATCCTGTACTACCTCAAGATGAGAGCTGATGAAGGTTATGGCTGTGCAAGCAAGCCTATGAATAAGCGATTGAGTAAACAGTTTGGTTTTGACAGTGTTGATAATCAACCCACAAGCAAATGCAGCCTGGCCGAACTTAACTAGGAAACGTTCAAGAGTGACGGGGAAAGGGAAGTGAATGCGGATACCATTAGCATAGGTTAGTAAAATGCTGAATACTCTTATGGAGGACACCCCAACACCCCCAGAAGGAGCCTATGGAGGGATGAATAGAGCGCGGCTTGACTCCAGGCGACAGGAACATAAGTCTGCCCGGGCTGCACACCCCTACAACCTGGAACTCACCCGCCGCCACCATAGCAGGAAAAAGAGACTATCTCCCAGGCGAGCCGACCACCGACAAGATTGGGATGGAGTTATTACTCTAGCTCCAGTCAGCACCCCTGAGACGGCCGGTAGCCACTCAACCCTCCTACAGGAGACGGCCTGCAGCCGCTCTAGAGGTAATAAGGAGATGGCCGGTAGCCGCTCCAGTCTTTGTCAGGTGACAGCCGGTAGCCACTCCAAAGGTGCCCTAACAAAGACGGCCTGTAGTCACTTGACCCTCCTACAGGAGACGGCCGGTAGCTGCTCCGGAGATAATCAGGAAATGGCCGGTAGCTGCTCATGCCTTCATCAGGATATGGCTGGTAGCCGGTCCGAAGGTGCCCGAACAGAGATGGCTGTAACCGCTCGACCCTCCTGCAGGAGACGGCCAGTACCCACTCTGGAGGTAATCAGGAGATGGCCAGTAGCCGCTTCCACCTTCATCAAGAGACAGCCAGTAGCCGCTCCGAAAGTGCCCTCAAGTCAGCCTGTAGCCGCTCCCTTCCCCGGGCCACAGCCAGTAGCCAGGTCTTTGCAACTGCCGGTAGCCACGCCCCTAGAAGACCACGGCCAGTAGCCACTCCTCTGTCAGGTGCTGACTCCCCTACACGAGACTCCGAAGCAGAGGGAGGCCCCAGCCTGGAGGACGGCTGGAGAGGCCTCGTGACCACCACCAGGCTCTTCTCACTACAGCCAGTTCCTGAGAGGCCTCGCCTGATGGACCCCGACAAAGGCCAATGCTGCAGCCCACTCCTGACGGTGTCCCCGACCACCGGAGACCACAGCCCACGGGACCTCCAGACTGCCCCCAGAACCCCCGGGCAGGACATCCCTACACTCCGACACTGGAGACCCTCGTCCTCCATCAGGCGCCTAAGCGAGAGATTCAGACAGTTGTTTGGCTCCAGCCCAGAGGGTCAGACTTCAGCCCCGACCCCCGAGAGCAAGGGACCCTTCGCCACCAGCAGCCCTAGATTAGAGAGGATGCCCCTTCACGTGATCCCATGGCCCCTGAATACGGAGGCCCCCGGCAGAACTCGGCACCGTCAGTAGTTAGGCCGAGTTGTTTCTGCTGCCCTTGTACCTGACCGCCAACACACCCAGTCCCGATAGTGAGTGACAGTGGAAGCACAATGAATGTGATACAGTGAAGCAAGGGCAAAACAGTGAATTATTATAATAAGGGGAGTCAGAAATAAAAGCATCAGTGTTAGCGTAAAAGAAAGGTGGAATAAATAAAGTAACTGTGAGACAGTGAATACGGCCGGGCAGTGAAACAAGTGTCTGTCTGAGTGGACGCGCTACCATCGTAGTGACGTAGCCTTTGCTGAGATCAATCAGAGGCTCCAGTGCAATAATAATAATTAATAACATGACAGACAAATGAGTTAGACTGCCATCAGTGAAAACAGTGCCACGGCCCTAGTGAACAGAACTCCACCTGATAGATAAAACCTGGACTTTGCCCAGTGACAGTATTTGGTTTCACTGGCCTAAGACTCCTGATCGTAGCACTATTCACTTTACCTAATCTTGTCTCAAATAGTATCCTGTAAAATGCGTGAACTGCAGCATAGTGCCCCCAGAAACTCCCCGACATCCCCACCAGGACCCCACAGAGGAGCTGCAGCCGAACCGCGAGACTCAGTGTTACAATGGCACAAGTCAGCCTGGGCTGTGCGCCCCTATGACATGCAGCCGCCTCACCATCGCCTTAGCAGGTATCTAACACTACCTTCGGGGAAAGGCACCGCCGGATCAGATCAGGGTGGAGCTGTCTATCCAGCTCCAAACAGCGCCCCTCAGGAGTTGGCCTGTAGCCACTCCCACCTTCAACAGGAGAGTGCCTGTAGCCTCTCGGAAGGTGTCTTCCTCTTTGGGATGGCTGGTAGCCACCCGCCCCTCGTAAGGGAATCGGTGACTCACCGACCTGAGGGTAACCAGGAGACGGCCGGTAGCCGCTCCGGCCTTCATCAGAAGGTGTTCTTCCAGGGACAGCCTGCAGCCGCCCTAAACCCCCTCCTGCAGGAGTCGGCCTGTAGCCGCTCCTCCTCCTGGCAGAAGAAGACGGCCTGTAGTCACTCCCACCTTCATCAGACGGCCAGTAGCCGCTCCGAGGATGTGGCCCCCAAGTCGGCCTGTAGCCGCTCTTCCCTCTGGCAGAAGGAGACAGCCTGTAGTTGCTCCCGCCTATGTCAGACGGCCGGTAGCCACTCCAAAGGTGTTGCCCCTGAGTCGGCCTGTAGCCGCTCCTCCCTCCAGCAGGAGACGGCCTGTAGTCGCTCCCGCCTTTGTCAGATGGTCGGTAGCCGCTCTGAAGGTGCTGCCCCCGAGTCGGCCTGTAGCCGCTCCTTCCCCTGGCAGAAGGAGACAGCCTGTAGTCGCTCCAGCCTTTGTCAGATGGTCAGTAGCCGCTCTGAAGGTGCTGCCCCCGAGTCGGCCTGCAGCCGTTCCCCCTTCCTCCGGCAGGAGACGGCCTGGAGCCACTTCCACCTTCATCAGATGACCGGTTGCTGCTCCGAAGGTGCCCAGAGGCCCGCTGATTCCCCTACTCAGGCCACAGCCAGTAGCTGGGCCTTGGCACCTCATAGCTGCGTCCTTGGGGAGCCACGGCCAATAGCCGGGCCCCACGGCCGGAGACAGGCGAGAGCAGTACCGCCACCCCAGCATGAGGCGAGGACCCTGACTCCCGACGCAGGAGACACAGGAGGATTCCAGAGAGGCCCTAACGCCTCCCCTGGCCTCTGTTCCCTAAGCTTGGCCCTGGAGAAGACCCTCCTGACGGACCCTGATTCAGGTTGGTGTCACAGTCCCTCCCTGATGGCGCCCCTTGACTCTGGGGGCCGCAGCCCTAGGGTACTCCAGGCCCTCCCCAGGATGCCCGGGTGAGACCTCCCTATGCCCTAATGGTGGAAGAACTCCACCTCCGGCAGAGACCTGAGCCAGAGATTTCTGGACCTGTTTGGCCCCAGTCCTAAGGGCCACACCCCTGTACCCAGTGGAGAATATGGACCCCTTCGCCCCGAAAGAGAGAAGACACCCCTGCGAGTCGTCCCGTGCCCTCTTGGCAAGCCCTCCCCTGGCAGTGCCCCAGTTCCAGCAGAAATGTTGCCGGCGCGTCTCCCCGCCGCCCCCACAGTATAAGTGACTTATGTTAAGTGTGATGTTGCCTCCAGTTAGTGTAACAGAGGTATAGTGACATAGTGCACCCCGAATAACAGGTCAAGTGTTCACGAGAAGATAGAGGGGGAATAAGTGATACCACAGGGCTGACTAATAATAACCAGTGCAGAGTCTTAAGTGCTGGGGAATCAGACTCACGGAGTGACGCCCTTGTATGAAATCAGGGAGACGCCCAACCCGAGAGATTCACATTAGTAAAATATTCAAATGTCCCTTGCTGCTTGAAAATAATGAAGAGAAAGTGTTAATAATACCCTCCCGCTCATATTACCATAAACATAACGAGATTCTCAGTGCCTTAAACCCTCCCTTAGTAAATCTCTAGGCATTCGACACGTATGTGAAAACCTGGACTAGTGATATAATAAATTACCAAAACCCCCTTGCTACCAGAAAATACCAAGTCAAACTCTTCAGCATCAATTCCCACTCGATACTACTATAACTATAATCGGACCCTCAGTGCGTCACCCCTCCCCCCCCCCGTGTGAGAGACACCCCCGGTTCCCCCACGTGCACCGCGACCCTGTGTTCTAAGTAAACCTGTACATTAAACCTAGAGTGTTAGTATCAGTGCCTGTTAAGCTAGTATCCTGCGAGATACTGATTATCTAGTTACGGTTTTATCATCCACCAAATATTGCGTTGTATTATCTGCTGTTTTGTCCTGTGTCCGACTGAAGTAATATACATGTAAAGGTTATTGCCTGGAGTTTTTGTGTCCTACCTCTCTCTTATTTGCACTAAGCCCCGGTCTCGAAAGAGGACCCCTCTACACGTTAGGTGTTCTAGGACTGAGGAGTCAGGCCTTTTTCACCTAGCATTACATCCTGCGTGATACTAATACCCATAATCTAGACCTAAGGTTTATAATTGTTCAGAATAATTACTCTTGTGACATCTACCCATTCCACTTGTAGAATTTAACAATGCACGTGTAAGGTTGTTGCCTTGAGTTTTTGTGTCCTGCCTCTCTCTTATTTGTCTAAGCTCCGGTCTAGAAAGAGAACCCAGTTACACACCAGGCGTTAAAGGGACGGGAAGCAGACCCTAAAACACCTAGCATTATAGTTGGGGTCGGAGAGAAATCAGGGATAGGACTCTTAAGACGGAGAAGTCTATTCATGAGAAAACTGAAGAGAAAGGGGCTAAGTACCCCACCCTGCAATGTGCTAGGATTGAAAGGTCGGTAATTACTGGCCGACACACAAAACAGAACCCAACAGTGGCGATGGGACAAGCATTTTTCCGGTCAGCTGAACAGGCGGCCAGAAACACCAAGGTGGCCAAGTTCGTCACAGATGACGTCACGGTTTGCTACGTCTGCAGCTTTGAAGTCAATGAAGGCTGTACAGGAGGAGGATGTGAGGTGAGTGAGTATTTCTGCAAGGCAGTGTTGTGTGCTTCGGCCTGGGAGGAAACCAAAGAGATGAGGATAGAGCTGGTCCTGTAGATCACAGAGCCTTGCCAAGATATTTCTCTCGAGGACTTTGCATATGCAGGAAGTTAGGGTAATGGGATGGGAATCAGAGGAATTAGGCTTAGGGATGGGGATGATGATGCTACGGGTCCATTCTGCAGGGAGACTGCATTCAGAAAGATTCAAGTTGAACAAAGTAAAGGATTGCGAGGGACATAAGCTTTGAGTCCGAGTGCGGCACAGGTGATCCCGTCATCACCTGGGGCGGTTGCCGTGCCTTGGAATAGCGCAAGGTGCAATTAACTCATCACTGGTGGTGTGGTGATCACCCAGGGGAGAAGGCGTGGACCGAGCCTCTGCAGTGCGTGCTAGCCTGTTGCCGCTAGCAGCCGAAAGGCGAGCCTTGATGGGGTGAGGCAGGGAAGTCAGTTGAGATTGGGTGGACCATTTATTAACTAGGTTGTTGGCATATTCCACAGATTGTGGTGGAGAGAAAGGGAAAGGACCTCACGTGACTGAACAACTCTGTTAACAAGCAGTCAAACCTTAGATTGAGGAGTGTGTGCTCTAATATGCTGACGGAAGTCATGATCATGGCAAAAAATTATATAGTTACCCATGGAGATTTGATTTTCTCTCATTAATATAACAGAAAACGGTAGATTTTATTGGTAACTTTATATAATCTTATCTGTCCCCAAAATACGAATCATATTATTCCTTTTTTTTTTTTCTTTTTTTGTCCCACAAACTAAAATGTGGGGACCTTATAATACTTTTACGCTGAATTCGAATTAATTTTTAGAATTTTTCTATCAGTCATAGATTTTAAGTGACAGCAATTAAATTTTTCAATAAGTATATATTACTTACTCATAAATAAGGCTGCTATTACACTTTAAAAACAAAAAAATTACTTCTAAAACACAGAAGTGTATGATTTTCGGCTATATTTGGCTCCAGGAACATCCCTGCATAGTATCCAGCAGTAATCTGCCAACATACAGTAGCGAGGCTCCACTCTCCTTTATACTGTTTTTCCAAGTCCAAAGTGTCCTGGTGAAGTCTTTTGTCATGCTCATCACTGACTTTCCCAAGATTTTCCGGGAAAAGGTTTAAGTGCTAGTCCAAAATTGGATTTCTAGACTTATATTGCACCCCAGAGCTTTATATTATGTCAACAGATCTTTTCCATCACAATATTTTTCTGATCTGTAATTTTCCATAAAAATCTTTGCAAGCTCCCTTAAATGACAGTCATGCAGTTTTTTTTTTTTTTTTTTTTTTTTTAACTTTATTTACCTCTTCATCGAAATTTTAATCTGGAAGCAGTTCCCTGGTCTGTGATTCGACGAAAATACCCTTCTTGATTTTTGCATCACTGAGTCTGGGGAATTTATTCCTCACATACAAGTATGTGAAACCATGGTCAGTTTTATCCATACCTTTGACGAAGTTCTTTATCAACCCTAGTTTAATGTGCAAAGGAGGCAGATATATTTTCTCAGGATCAACAAGAGGAGGACTGATGACATTCTTCTTCCCTGGAGTCAGCGATGTTCGTTTTGGCCAAGCTTTTTCTACATGATTTTTCTGGTCCCGGCTGTATCACTCACAAAGGAAACAACAGAACTTCGTGTAACCAAGTGGCATTCGGAGTATAAGTGCCACAGCCTTAAGGTCACCACATACATTCCACTTAAAGTCCCCATACTCATTCCCCCCCCCCCCAAAAAAAAAAAGAAGAAGCTTCATGTTATCATACGATTCCTTCATGTCAGCTGAGTGAGCTGGAACGGAGGGAACTTCTTTCCGTTGTGGGGTAGAACCGCTTTCAAGCTTAATTTGATGAGTCAATAAATAAACGCCACTCATCTGTTATATTCGTGGCCAAGTGCCTCCATAACAGAACGAACATCATTACAAAACACTAGATCATCTTCAATGGAGAAAAGTTCTTTAAAAACATTATGGCGATCACGATTAAAACAAACTTTAATTTCTTTCTGGAGAAGATTCCAGCCCTTTAACCTGAAACCGGCTTGCTTCTTAGACAAATTTAAATCGCAAACGAGATCATTAAGATCTTGACTCAGCAAACGTGGTTCACTTGAAGAAAAGCTTGCTTCAGATGTTAGATCCATATTGTCCACTATTTGGTCTACTGTCTCATCATCAGACTCATCGTCACTCAGTGCCATGTTTCTTGGAGGCTCTGGCAGAGGTAAATCCTGACCGGGAGGTATTGGCCTCAAAGCAGATGGTAAATTAGGTTATGTAACAGTATGCTTGGATTTAATGTTATACCATTGACTGTCAGGCAGAAGTAGCAATCCGAAGCGTGATCTTTGGGTTCTCTTAAAACCATAGGAATGGCAAAAGGCGTGAACCTTTTGCCCATACTGTAATAAGCCTGACATGTGACAACAATTATTTGGGGCCCAACTTTTATCCTGGTCACTCACTTTACAACTAAAGTAATGCTCATAGCATTTTTTAATGAGGGATGTGAAAGAACGTTTTTGCGTTAAGAATGTCAATTCACCGCAGATGTAGTAGAAACAGTTCGGACTATGTACACAGTTTCTTGCCATTATAATGGTGGATGGGGCATCAACACAACACTTGAATACACAAAAGCACAGTCTGTCCGCAGAGTGGAAAAGATACTGTTTACAAATTGAGTTCTAGCCTGCAACTGACAGAGAACTGCTACCTAGGAGTGGACACTGTATGAATGTCCCAACATGTCCAGCCGTGTTTCTGCAGGGCCCTATTGACTCATTTATCTAAGCTTGTGCCTTCAAAAAGAAGTTATTGCACTTCACAAACAATGAAAATAGTTGTTTGTTAAACTTGTTGAAATGCACTGTAGAGCACTCGTACATATACGTACTATACGTACTGGTACACAACTATGCTGGAACAAAAATACTACGGGTGATAAAGAAATTCTTAAACATATTTGGATTCAGCGTGAAAAAATACATCAGAAACAGATATTTTCCATGAGACAAAGTCTTTGTGGACCTTATAATCACCCTATTTAATCACCCTATTTAGGAGCCTATACGAGACTCCATGTTATGGCGCTGAACAGACTAAGTGGAGCAGCTGCATTGTCCACTCTGGTGCCAAGCCTCCTCATTTCCCTGTACCTCGCCGTTGGGAAAGACTTCTTGTCCAGCCCTGGTAAGGCGCACTGTTTACCGTAAGGGAGCACTGAATCCCGAACTGGTGCGAGTAGAGATGGACATAAATACGCTAAGTGCAATAAATGCAAAATACAATTCTTCCAATGAAATTATTTAAATACCAAATATATTACCCATTTTTGAAAATATGTTAACTAAAATTTTTTATTAGTGCATTATATAAATGTATTTAAATACATTTTGAGATCATTATTCTCTGGTAAGTTTGTAAAAACCGAACATTTAATGGTAATACTGTATTCGTTTGCTGAGGTCATTATTTCAACTGTCTAACAGAACGGCAGTATTCTAGGAGCTAGAGTGAAAGATGACTTCTGAGAGTATGTAGAAGAAAATCCGAAGATTCAGAGAAGCGAAAGAGTGGTTCTGGCTGACGATATGAATGGGAAAGTAAGGAATACTTGAACAGATGGAGTGTTTGGACAGTGAACTGAGGTGGATGGGAAGGGTTTTGAATGTTTCAGGCACAAACTGATCCTTACATACATGACTAGGATGGTATCCGAGTTGGAAGAAACGCACGGCAATGACTGCAAGAACTGTGTGAGGATTGTCGAATGAGATTTATGTCTAACACTTGGGTGTATTGAGGTTTCGGGAATGGTCTGTCTGATCACTGTACAGTAAAACGGTGTCAAAGACAGAAGTGCAATAGCGATGGTTTAGCGGAGTTACAGGACAGCAGGGGACAGTTTCTGCAAGGAGAATAGAAAGATTAAGGGGGAAGAAAATAGGAGGAGCACTGGGAAGAAGTGAAGGAGGAAGTTGGTGCATATGATCTACAGAAGATGGTTGAGATGGAAGGTATGTGGAAAGTATTCACCAAAGAAATCTATGTGGCATGTGGGGTGACGTACTGGGTGAGGAGTAGATGAAAGCAGGTGAAAGTAACAGCGTGATGGAATGGGGAGGTGAAATGACCTGTGTGGAAGAGGTGAAGTGTGAAGTGGCTGGATGAAAAGTAGACTGTGGAAAGCTGATAAGAGAGCTGTATGTTGAGGAGAGGAGAGAGGTGACGAGGCTAGTATAAGAGAGTGGAAAAAAGTGAATGGAAAATTTGGAAGAATCCTAAGTGTAAAATGGAAGAAATATAAGGAACTTTTCTGGAAGGTCAAAACAGCAAACTGTGATGAATGAAGTAGTAGGATGGTGAATGGTAAAAATTATAGAGTCCTGGTGGAGATGAGACAAAGTGTTCTGATGAAAAAAATAATTTAAGCAGCTGTTGGATATCGAGAACGGAATTAGGTCAAGTATAGCTGGCTTGGGAAGACTGGGAGAAAAGAGAGGAGGGAGACAGTAGGATGGCAATTTGAGTCACTAAAGAAAGTCAAAGTGGGACAAAAAAGAATTGATGGTGCTTATGGTAAAATATTGAAACATGATGAAAGGACAGTGACTGAATGGATGTGTAAGATGTGCAGAGTGGCATGGGAGGAAGGCAGGGTTCTGGAAGTTTGGAACTGAGGTAAAATAGTTCCCCTACACAAGTGGAAAAGCGAGAGAGAAGTGTGTGACAGTCATATTGGCATTTGTCTTCTCAGTGTATGATGAAAGGTATGTGGAAAGATACTGGTCGACTGAGTTAGCGAGGAAACGGAGGTACAGAGAGGCTGTAGGAATGGAATGCGGTGTATACTGCATTAAATACCATGTATTCGTTGTATGATAAGTGGAAAAGTATTTAGAGAAGGGAAAGAAGTTTGATGCTGCCTTCATGGATCTGTAAAAAGTACAAGTCAGGACAGATAGACACTGAATGTGACAGGTACTGAAAATAATCGTATGTGGCATAGGAAACAGATGAATGCGGTCAAAAGGGTACAAAGGCAGAGGGGCGTGTGGAGGGTGACCTGAGTGAGTTGTATATTTTTAGAGGTATTCCGAGGCAGAGATGTGTCATGCTTCCGTGATGCTTTAGCATATATGTGGATGGCGTCATGAGAGAGATACAGAGTAGACCAGTAGAGTTGTAATGTCCTTGTTGTGAGAGCGTAGAGTTTAGAAACTGCCTGTTCTGTGACAACCTGATGATATTGCACTCTTAAGCGAAGGTGAATAGGAGTTGAAAGGCTTGTTCAATAAGTCTGAATCGTGTATAACAAACGGCATTTAAAAGTAAACGTAGCAGTAATGTTATGATCTATGGAATGAAATCACGGAGTACATAATGACACTTAACTGTATGAATAAACGATGTGAGGGCCTTTGAATATTTGATCAGTGTGATGAGCAATGATAGATTTTTACAGGATGAAGTGCGTGAAACAAATGAAGTGAGAAAAAAGTTTGCAGGTTCGCTGAGAGCAGTGATAAGGCTTACGAATGTGAACATAGGAACTAAAAAATAAATAAAAAACAATAAAGCCGCAGCAACACTACATTATTGTCGCTTTTAACGTTGTGAAGTGAAGCTTGCGCTCTGTTGGAAAGACACAAGTCAATAGAGAGCGTGATAATGAGTTAACTGAAAAGAGCATGTCGAGTTATGTAGAGAGACGGACTTACAAATCATTAAGAAGTGAAGGAACACTGCGGTGTTTCTGTGGATGTTTTAGAAAGCTTTAAAAGAAGTATCTTGAGAAGGTTTGGTAATGTGGAGACAACAGAGAATGGGAAATTTACCAGAAGAGTGCGAGTGACATAGGGGGAGAAAGGGAAGTGGGAGACTGACGATGTGATAGATGGACGAGGGTGGAGAGATGAGTGAGGGGTGTGTGAATTGAAGAGAGGACGCCCTGGTGGCAGAGGATATAATGACATGTAAGCTATTATACCGTGGTCACCCTTTCCGGGACTGAAGCAACTGGCAATAAATAAAAAGGCAGACAGGTGCTGTTCAGTAATTGTATCAAATGCACTAGCACAATACTTGCCCCAAAACTCCAACGTAATTTAATCACAAATTTAAACCTACACAAATAATTCATTTTGGAATGGAATCCTGTTAATCAGCTTAAACATTTTTCTTATTTCCCGTCACTAGCACCATTTCTTCAAATTCAGTGTCCGATATGTTCCTTCTTTGAGGAGAAGCCTGATGCATGCTAATGTGAAATGCCTTTCTACTGGAGCTAGGATGTCTATTCTGATTACTGCAAACATCTGTGAAATAAAATCTCTCTCTCTCTCTCTCTCCCCGAACGAGTTAGTCTGGCTCTACCGCTCGTGGAAATTTGTAATGCTTTTAATATGATGATGATTCCAGTGGTTTATGCTTCCTGCCGGCAGACGGTTTTATGAAGAAAATTGTTTCAGTTTCCAGGAGTTACAGCCGGTAGTTATCTATCCATTGCTCTCGATCCTTACTACATTAAAAACGGTCTTCTAATATTTCCGAGAAGAGAGAGAGAGAGAGAGAGAGAGAGAATAGGGGTAGTGTAACATTCAAGTGAGTAATATGTATGCATGTATGTATGTATGTCGGTACCTGCATCCCTTCATCTCTTCCCAGTACACACACACACACACACACACACACACACACACACACACACACACACACACACAAATCAACAATTGAACTAGAATTCGCTATAGTAATAGAGGATAAGGTATGAGGGGAAGAAGAGCTTAGAGAAGGGGGAGAGGAAGGAAAGAATTGGAAAGGAGAAAGGAAGGTGGGGGTTGACGGAAGGAAAATTAGATGATAATGAAGAGTAAGGAAGGGAAGGGCAAGGAAGGAAGGGAAGGGGAAAGAAGGAAGGGAAGGAGATGGAAGGAAGGGGAGGGGATAATACGTGTTGTTTTCTTCCCGCGTGTATTAAAAACTGTACTTACATTACCTCTCTTCCGTCCTGGGATCCATTAAAACACATCTTTAATCTCACATAAATTCATGCCTTTTGAGTGGGTGTAATCATCACGAATAATCTACATATTTCTTCTATGAATGTTTCCCTGTGGACGAAAGTCTGTTTAGTAATTCCAAGAGCTAAAAGACATTGCGTAAATCAAGTGTGGTCTTTGTAAAGTAACATTTTTATAAGATATTGAGAGAGAGAGAGAGAGAGAGAGAGAGAGAGAGAGAGAGAGAGAGAGAAAGAGAGAGGTGGTGCGAATTCAAAGGAGAGATAAGTGAAGGTAGCGAATGGAAGGAAAGGAACGGGAGGGGAAGGAAGGTTAAAGAACAGGTGGGAAGGGGAGGGGAGGATTGTGGAAGGAAGGGGAGGGAACGAGCGATGGAAGTGGAGGGAAGCGAAAGTGAGAGAAAGGATATGAAGGGGAAGGGAGATGTGGGAAGGGAAGAGAGGGAAGTGTAGGTGAGTTGAAGGGATGAAAGGAAAATGGAAGAAGAGAGTAGATGGGAGAGAAAGTAAAGCGAGGGGATAGAAGAGAAAGGATAAGGGGAAGGACAGCGAGGGTGTACTAGTACGGTCTGCTATCCAGACTTTTGGTTGGTCAAAAGGAGCAAAAATCAAGTCATTAATGATGACCACTGCGTGCTGGAACAGTCGGGAATTCAGACTGACGGAGACTCACTCGCACTAGCGGCCTCTTCGGTTGCGTTTGTTATTTTTCGAGTGGTCAAGTTGAGTACTAGCATGCCAAAATGACGGGGCCAGTCTCCAACTCGGCCAACCCAAGCCCGACCTTCGCAATTTCCCAAAATGCTCCTGGTTTGTACATTAACAAGCTACTAGGTCAACTTTATGCCACCAGTTCTCAAGGGTTATATGGGAGGATATGTGTAATAACAAGATAAAAAAAAATAATAATAATCTTCCCATTTACTAGCCTTACAGAATAATCCTTAATCAGTTGGCACGTTATTCAACAAACGTATGGCCCTAATATCAAATTCCACAAAACGTAGCTCCCTTGTCTCAGGTCCAGTCCAATGTAGCTCTCCATAATCGTCCCTCTGAGCTCATAGTTCACTGGTCCGGTCTACTAATATTCTTGACCTTGACATCCACACTTGGACTCTGACTCCCTCACTGGGACCTTGACTCTCGCACTGGGACCCGCTAGAAATTAATATGTACAATGAATAACTATTCTCCATAATGCAAGTAATCCCTTCAGGTGATCGAGAAAGTCTCATAATAAAGAAACAGGAGTTGCAACACTCGGCATATCAATTAGAAACAGAATAACATATGGCACTACAGACACATAGGTCAGCTCAAAATAATACATATTGTAGGGATAACACAGACGAAAAGTACTATAACATAAGCATGAATAACCCTAACCTAAACATGAAAAACCTCACTGAGTCGGTATTATTGTGCCTCACAAAGTAACTACGTCAACATTAACTCACAACTAACATAGCCTTAATAAGTACTGAATTGCAAAGTCATCCCAACACATTAATAGACAATTTACAGTCCTAAGGCAGCTGATATTTGGCCAGCAAAGATCACCCATTTATATGAGGTTCAGACAGAACTCTGCTTCTTAGCTACATTCTCATATTCCAGATACACACTAAATAATAATATAAAGTACGGTACATAAATATATGGGAAATACCTCACTATCCAGCTCACAGAATACAAGAGTGATGAGCGGGACTCAGGATTCTCCCTTCCAGTGATGTCAATGGCGTTATTCGCGTGATCAGACACAACACTTCCTGGGGGACGACAACACTTGATACTAACCCGAGTCCGTTTCTCTATTTTTACCACTATTATCACTCGTGGGGTATCACTTATTCGCGCTTCAACATATCAAGCATCAGTATTATCAAATTACTTACAGAATTCCTTGGAGGGAGGGGGGATGACAGTACCGACCATCCGCTCCATTTCACGGCCGGTGAGCGAGTCACACGCCAGTCTTGCGTGCTGGAAAGGGGGGGGGGGGAGGACGACGGCTTACACAATTTAAGATTTTCATTACTATAGACTCGTGATAGACTCAATGCGATGTCTTTCCCCTTAGAGTTGATTGTCCCCAAAAAATGACATTCCCTAGTTACAATATTCACTCTCCACAACCTCTCTCGATACACTTTGATCGAGAGAAAAAAAAAAAAGCTAAAATCATCGTGCTTCACACCACTTTGCGCATGTGTACATTATGCTGGATTACGTGATCATAGGCACATATTCCTACCCGCTCGATAATATTGTAAAGAGACTTAATACTAATAAATTATGGTAGGAAAAAAATGACTTAGCAACTAGGTAACAATCTACATTCTGATCACGTTCATATGGAAACAGCTATACAGTACCCTGGCCACATTCTCTCACTGAACCGAACATTTGGTTGTAAAATAAACAAAATACAACTCATTATCACTTCCGGGCACTACAAGGGGAGTGAAGAGAAAGGAAGAGAGGAAGGAATAGGAGGGGAGTGAGGAGAAGGGAAAAGAACAGAAGGGAGGGGAGAGGAGGGGAGAGAAGGGAGGGGACGGAGGAGTAAGGTAGAGAAAGAAATGCAGGGGGAAGGAAGGGAAGAGGTTGAAAATAGTAGGGAGAGAAAAGGCGAAGGAATGAAGGGGACAGGAGGGAGGGAGAGCCGAGAAGAGGCGAGGAAGAATGAAGGATGGAAAGGAGGCGGTACAGAAATATTAGTTAAGGTGATACATATGATGAATTTAACTCTCATAGTATAAACAAGTTCACAACCATATCTTATTCAGCCAAATGTGTCAAAAGAACCTGAATCTGTTATAGCTGATTTTATTCTCCTATATTTGAGAGAATTCTAGTACTACACTGTACTGTATATTTCAACAAAGGGTGGACGGTTTAATTCATTCAAGGGTTAGTAACAAGAGACTGAGGGCTGCATTCTCTTGCGATTAGATAGTTTAGTAACACCTCTTTCTTTCTGGTTTATGAGTCTGCTTCGTTGCTACATTCTTGAATGTTTTCATACCATCTCTGTCGAGATGAAAAAGACATAAGAAACAAAGAAAGGGATGTTAAGGTGTAGTGTAAAAAATAAATCGTAAGAAAGAGAAGCAAGGGAGCCTCCGTATCCGACGAGACTAAGGATCTGGAAGTGGTAATATTGAAAACGTGAACACATAATGGCCAGTAATGTTGCAGTCTTAACGCTCCCAAACCCCACCGCTACTCACTCTCTGTAAGATAATACCGCCGAGTTGTGCAATAGACTACTTGAAATACCACGACCATGAGAAGGCTAACGGTGACAGTACCCGAAATCCACGACATACTCCCCCGTCCAGAATACTGTATATACAATATTTACAACTGTCCCGTCCCAATCAGAGTACGCCATAGTTGGGAGGAACCTAAGGCGGTCCGACGTGATGTCACATCGGTCATTTATGGGTGTAGGGAGGTGTTGGGTAGCGCCGGTTTGGCTGTCATATTCTTTCCTTTCTATATAAATTTCTAAGGGATACAGCTTAACCACTGGTCTCATGTCAAACCGGCGCTTGTCCTTAGCTGTACTACCCTACATTCTTAATCGGGACCATGTAACAATTTGGTGATCCGACCTAGTCGCCAGAGAAGTCGAAGTCCATCGTCTTGTATCAGCAAGACATCCCCAACTTTTCTTTTATATATATATATATATATATATATATATATATATATATATATATATATATATATATATATATAACAGAACAAAGGAAGGAAAAACAAATGGGTAAAAAAAAATAATCCATACACTAGATTACTGGTGTCCTCTGTTCATAAAATATCTGTAACAATTAGACTTGAACAGTTGTGGGTTGAAATTTGGAGGAAAACAACTCTGGGGAAGAGAGTTCCAGAAAGATGCAGTTCGGGGAATGAAAGAATTCTGATAGGCAGAAGTTCTGCAATATGGTTGAGTGACATTCCAGTCATGAGCGCTACCAGATGCCCGTGTAGCACGAGGGAAGGCATAGAGAGGTGGCACCATGGACGCAAATTCGTCTGAGCATTTGCCAAAAAAATATCTGTAAAATAATGCAAGGGAGACAACATTCCTTCTTACTTGCAGGGGAGGTAGTTTATATGTAATGGCAGGGTTGTTAATGATTCTAACAGCTTTATTCTGAATTTTGTCTAGTTGTCTTAATGCAACCTCTCCACAACCATTCCACAAGGGTGAGCAATATTCAAGCTGAAAGCGCACATGACTCTCATAAATTATAGCTAACTGCTCATCGGCGAAGAAGTTAAGGACTCTGTACAATAATCCAAGTTTCTTTGAGGCGGTTTTAGCAAGTGATCTGACATGAGAGGTCCAGCTCAAGGCACTGTTAAGTGAGACACCAAGAATTTCAATACTTTTGGAGATGGGAATATTAGTAGCACTGAAGGTAATGTACGAATCTGGCAATATCTGTCTATTAGTAAACTGTATATATTTAGTTTTACTAGCATTAAAAGAGATAAGGTTGTTTTGTCCCCATTCACTGATTGTAGATAGATCTCGATTTATGGAGATGGCTGTACTGAGTTGAGAGGTAGAAATATTAGACTTTGTAAATGGATGTCTGAGTGTGAATGAACTGTGTAGTGTTGAGTCATCTGCGTATGAGTGAATGGAATTGTGAGTGACAGATAAGAGATCATTAATATGAACCAGAAATAGGGTTGGCGCCAGAACTGATCCCTGCGGCACGCCGGCGTTAATTGAGTGGAAATTCGAATATACATCATCTACTTTTACTCTTATTTTCCTGTCACTAAGATAAGAAGAAATCAAAGGAACATAAGACGTTAGTCCATAGCAAGGGAGTTTGGACAGCAGGGAACGGTGCCATACTCTGTCGAAAGCTTTAGAGATATCAAGAGCTACTGCATGAGTTTCTCCAAAAAGATCAATTGATTGATGGATGGTATGAGTTAAGAGATTGAGTGTGTCAATGGTGGATCTTTCGTGGCAAAAACCGTATTGTCTATCACTAATTAAGTTGTTGGATTCAAGATGTTTAACAATATGCTTATTAATTAAAGTTTCAAATACCTTACCAAGAGAAGATGTGACAGCTATTGGTCTGTAATTGGAGGTGTCAGACGAACTTCCTTTCTTCGGAACTGGGTGGATATTGGCTACTTTCCATGAATTTGGGAATAAAGAAGTACGTATGCATAGTCTGAATAATTTAGCTAGGACAGAGGCAAGTTCAGGGGAACACCTTTTCAAAACAATTGGCGGAATTCCATCTGGGCCTGGAGCTTTGTTGGTAGGTAAATTGTCTAGGATGGATTTTACATATCTTGTCTGTATTTTAAGTGGGGCAATTTCGGTAGCAAGTTCCAATACTGAGACATTCTGGCTGGTATCATCTATGGTAGAGTTTCTGGCAAAGGTACTAGCAAAGATATCTACTTTCCCACGTGGGTCATTTGTAATATTGCCATCTGAAGATTTTAGTGGGGGAATGGAAGATGACTTGTTAAAGTTATTATTGAAAGAATTAAGAGTTGACCAGAATATTCTATTGTCATTAGGGTTGTTAAGTAGTTTTGATGCTTGCTTTTGAAGAAAGTTTGATTTAGATAGATTTATTGCAGCTTTTGCATGATTTCTAGCAATTTTAAATTGGGAGAGTGATTCAGATGTTTTTGATTTTAAGTAAGAGTTATATGCTAATGACTTTTGGGCTGTTGCTCTGGCACAATTGCCATCAAACCATTTTGGAGAGTTTGATCTTTTAGTGAATTGTTGACTTGGTATGAATAAATCCATACCAGCTAGTATTAAGTCGCAGATGTGGGACTGGGTAGAATTGGGATCACTAGAGAAGAAAGACTGCCATGGAATATCAGCAAGATAATTTCTAAATCCATCCCAGTCTGCCCTGTCAAAGTGCCATCGGGTCACCCTGACAGGTTCAGAATGGGGAGGTTTAGGAGGGTTAACTAATGAGGCTTTGATGAGATTGTGGTCAGAGGATCCAAGTGGTGACAGTACCTCTATCCTGTACTGATCTGGATTATTTGTCAAGAATAAATCCAAGAGATGGGCATTATGGTCAGGATTATCAGGTATTCTGGTTGGTTGCTTTACCAACTGGGTGAGATTAAACGATTCCGCAAACAGCTCACATTCTAGACCAGCGTCATCAGTCCGGGCAGAATGCAATAACCATTCAACATTGTGTATGTTAAAATCACCCAAAATGGTAATTTCATTGCCAAGGGCAAGGTCAAGGTTACTCAACTGAGTGGATATGGAATCAAATACACTGGGTTCCGAAGAAGCATTGGGGGAACGATAAACTACACAGATATATTTGGTAATGTTTTGGCAATTTAATTTATAAAATGAGTAATCAAAACTGGATGAAGTGAAGTTTAAAATAGTATCAACTGCATATTGGGATTTGATATAACAACAGGTGCCGCCCTTGTTACGAAAGTTTGTAAGGAGATGGTAACCGGGAAAACAAAATGGAGATATATCGGTAGAGGGAGAGATTTGTGGTTCTGTGAGGAAAAGGGCCAAAGGGGATATGGATTGAAGGAAAAAATGAACCGAGTTTAAATTTGTGGTAAGGCCGCGGATGTTGGTAAAGAATAAGGCCGCAACGTCACCTCTTCACCGACGAGCATTCCCAGAAATAGCAACAGTCACTGCCGGCACAGTCGCTTGATAGCGACCGGAAGGACCCTGTGCCTCCAGCCCTACCCTGCCGGTGGTGGCAATCCGAGGTACCACCTCATTTGATTGTGAGATTGCAGCGGCCATTACTAAAGATGTGAATAGAAGGTGTGATATGTTATGCGCATGTAGTGTGGTGTAGACAGTTGAAGGTAGAGGTATTATGAGAGCATGCTGGCCTACTCTCTGTGTAAATGAATGCACTGAAAATGTTCAGAAAAGGGAGATGGTCAGGATCAAGTCCTGAGGGCTGGTGAAACGGGAGCTCCAGCTCTCCCTATCACCAGCTTGCCATCAACCTCGGGAGTACTGCCCTGTTCGTCTGGTGCTGCCTTCCCTTTCTTGTATGTCAATTGACGGTGTTGCTCCCCGAGAGATATTAGGTAGTCAGTGGTCCATTTCCTCCACAGATCTCGTGAAATCTTTGTCACGTATAGGAGACGTGTTTATTCCCGAATTAGTCCGCCAGGTGATGTCCGTGAGCTCATCATCCCTGACTTCCTGTTTCGGGAACTGTCTAAGACTCCTCCCATTAATAAGTTGTGAAGGAGTGATAGGGAGTGGCTCTTCAAGGTCACCGTATGTATATCCAAGTGGACGGTCATTGACTGTGGCCTCAAGTTCCAATAACACAGTATCCAGTTCTTCACGGGTTACTAAAGCTCGACCCAATACCTTTCTCAGGCCAGCCTTTAGGATACCTATCACTCTTTCCCAGATGGCACCGAACCATGGGGCCCTGGCCGGTATGAACCGCCACTCACAATTTATCTTTACCAATTCACTCTGTAACCTTGGATCATTTTTTTTAACTCCTTCAGCACACTGGCTCCACTTATAAATGTAGTGGCATTATCGCTAATTACGAGTTCAGGGAAGCCTCTCCTGCTACAGAACCGACGGAAGGGATGAATGAAGGACTCACAAGAGAGGTTTGACACCGTCTCAATGTGTAAAGCCCTCGTAACTGCACAGGTACACAGGACGACGTATAATTTTCCTATGGTACCCTTTTCTTTAACAGGTAGAGCACCTGTGTAGTCTACTGTTACTTGAAATGGGTTCACTTCCTGAACCCTAAAGTAGGGTAATGCCGGAGCCTGTACAGCACAATATGGGGCACCTTGTAACCTTTTACAAGTTATACAGTTCCTTAAAACCTTCTTTACAACTTGTCTGATCCTAGGAATCCAAAATCTTTGCCTTATGTAACTTACAACATAACTTACTCCACTATGGCTACACACCTTGTGGCAGTACTCGGAAAGGAGAGCCGCTATCCTATGTTTACTAGGTATTAGGATAGGGCACTTAGCCTCCTCCTTTAAGTCCGGCAACTGTAACCTACCTTTACAATGCAACAGCCCACCTTCCATATAGAGGCCTAACTGCTTCACAGCATTACTTGGTGTGCCCTTTCCAGTGGATAAATAATGGTAATCCTCAAGGTACTCTTCCATTTGAGCTAACTTAATCATTACTGATTCTGCTGTCCTTATTTCCGGCACTGTCAAATAAGCCGGCATTGCCTCATGTGCTCTTTGTCTCCTATTTTTCAATGTCTTGATAAATCTCAATACCCACGCCATCACATTCCTTGTATTCACATAAGAACCATATCGGTCCCAATTCAATATGGCAGGAAGGGTTACCGATACTGGCAATGACAGGGTCTCTTCGAGGGGACAACCCGTGGTGACGTCCCCAACTTCCTCAAATGGACCATTTTCCGGCCACATTTTTTGGTGAGGTAGCCATGTGGGCCCTCCCCACCACAAAGAAGAACTTATTAAGGACGCATGTGACTTCCCTCTGGAAACCATATCACTGGGGTTGTCCTTTGTAGACACAAAGAAATTCAGCATCAGGGACTAATGCCTTTATTTCGTCAATTCTGTTCTGAACATATACAGGCAACAGTTTTTTACTATACAACCAGTATAGGGTTATCTGGCTGTCCGTCCAGAGGTATATGTTCTCTATGCTTAACTCGTCCGCATAGGCCTCATAAATATACTTGGCGAGACGAGCTGCTAGCATGACAGCAGTTAGTTCTAATTTTGGTATAGTAAGGAGTTTAATGGGTGCTACTTTGGCCTTTGCCATAGCTAATCTACTACTTCCCTCACTAACTAAGTAGGCTGCTACACCATAAGCAGTGGTGCTTGCATCACTAAATAGATGCAGCGTGACTTGGCAGGGAAATACAATACTGGTACTGTTCATCATATCCTCATATATCCCCTGCCATTCAGCCTCTTCCGGTATAGGAACATCCCACCCACATTCAATACGCCATTGATCGTGTACAAATTTTCTTGCACGGATGGTCACCGGCAATAATACTCCCAGAGGGTCAAACACACCTGCAGTTATGCTCAACACCTCACGCTTCGTCAATACTGTGGGTCTACTTTCATGTCCCTTCACCTTTAACATATCCATATCAGTTAGCCATATAGTGCCAAGTACTTTTACCTTGTCCTGAACTTCAGAAGCCAAACCCTTTAGATGGAGTAGCTTCCGCAATTTCACACTGTTACCCACTCTCTTAAGGACAAATTGCCACTTTAAAATACTCTCAGGGCATCCCAACACAACTGTTGTAAAGCATCTTCATCTTCTTCGGTTCCTTGTAAATTGTCAATATACAACCCCTTCCTTAATTTATCAGTCAAGGCCTTATCATCCTGAACCACTGATAAATGTTTTTGTATGGTGGCATTCAAGAGGAATTGGGAACAAGTGGCTCCAAACAACACTGCCTTGAACCTATATATCATGTAAGGGCTATTTAGATTTAAAGGTTCAACAGGCCAAAGAAATCTAGTGGCATCCCTGTCCCTTTCAGATAACCCCACCATACGAAATCCCTTCTCGATGTCACTCACCCAGGCAAAACGATGACACCGAAAGCGCAACAATATCTGCGTGAGGTCATTAACCAAAGATGGGCCTGCGTGTAAGCAGTCATTCAGCCTATATGCCCTCTCATGCTCTCTAGCTGAACAATCAAACACTACTCTAATTGGTGTTGTTAAGCTATCTTTAGTGACACCATGATGAGCTAGATAGTGTACAGGATGTCCTACCAGACTCTTGTCCTCCACCTTTTCTATGAATGCTCTTTCTAATTGATCCTGGATGACTTTACTATACTGTTTGCAATAGTTGGGATCCTTTATGAATTTACGCTGCAAACCTCTTAATCTGCCCAAGGCTAACTTAAAATTATCAGGTAACTTATCAACGTTTTCTTTCCATGGTAATTTCACAACATATTGTCCCTGTTCTTTGGAATATTGCACCGTTTCATAGAAGTTACCTAATACCTTCTCTCCCTTCTTATTGGTCTCACCGGGACCAATACCTATGTGATCTAAGTCCCATAGAGCTGTCAGATCCTTGATTTCTGGAGTATTCTTGCCATCAAAATTTGCTAACTCCATTATCGGATCTACTGCCAGTTTCAGAACAGTTACCAGCTCTACTTCAGTACCTACTACTTCTGACCGATAAGTGTCACTCAGCGTATAACCATAAATTGTGGGTAACAAAATTATGCCTCCTTCCCTTATATAGCCAGCGTGTACAAAGTGGTAGTAAAAGTCCGTCCCAATCAGCAGTTCGACTATATCCCCACTAGTGACACTTGGATCTGCTAACTTGTAGCCTCGAGCCTTCAGATCCCGTACATTATGTTGCAGCCTCTCCCCTGGCTTATAGTTAGGTAGTTCGTCTACAACCACCGCCCTCAACTTGCGCACCTTTCTACGATGGCGGTACAACTACTCCACTTCCTCATACTCATCACTACCCCTAGAGCCAGTAAATCCTTCAGTTGTAAACGTTCCTTTCTCATCTTATTTACTTTCAAGTTTGCTAAACTTGATCTTAGAACAAAGGTACTTTGTGAGCATAGATCTACTAGAGCCCTAACCTTGCTCTGCTGGCCCGTTTGAGTAACCAATGGGATCTGAATCGTTGGCAACAACACTGCATTACGACTCGAAGCCACACCCATTGTCATTGTTGGTTCTTGGGTTACTGTTTGTTCATGGTGTTCAGAACGAGCAGTCGGACACAAATAGTTTTAGTGTTTCTGCTGGCAATATCGACATGGCCTTACTTTGTACAACCAGACACACAGCTTCAGTTGCTTTGCTGTCCTTAATTTTGCCCTTTTTATTTTATACTTTGTACACGTATCCCAAAAATGTCCTGGTTTAAAACAATTTACATCCATTCTTCTGCATAGGTTCAGCGTGTCTCACTTGCTTCACTGCATATGCTGCCGTAGCGGTCTCACCCAAATGTTCTAAGGGATTCTGTCTACTTTCGATGTTACATACCTCCATCTTTAACACACGAACATAATCATCTACATCCAACCACTTCTCTTTAAGTTCACGTTTGATCACTTCCGAAAGTGTACCAGAGAGTTTATTATGGAGTAAAACAGCACAAATTTCACTCACAGTCACTCCCATTGTACGTAGTGATTCTAACGCACATTCAAATGATGCAGAAAAGTCCTTTAGTTAATTCACTTCACGAGGTGGAGGAGGTAAATTACAATTTAGCAATGTGAGCAGCCTTTATGCGAGCTTCTTGACCGTAGGTATTCTTTAAAACTGTGACTGCTGATTCATAACTAGCTGCTACCAAACTGAATCCACTAATAATTCGAAGTGCTTCACCATTTAATTGTCCCTTAAGATATGTAAATTTCTGGATGTCTGTCAGATCTGTTCGGGAGTGCACACTACAGTCAAACAGCTCCCAAAAACCCAGCCACTGAATCGGATCACCATCAAATATTGGCAGTTTCAGAGATGGTAATTTAATTCCCGTTGCTTTCCGACTCTCTGCCTGTTCTTTTACTACAGAGTCCTTGGCGGGTAATTCTAGAGCACTCTCTAATTCTATCAAGTGTATGTTGACCTTATTAACATATTCCATATCACTGACCACTTCTTCTAGGTCTTCATCAGGATATAATTCATACAACTCCTGAGTGTAAGACTATCTCAGCGAGGATTTTCTCATCCTTTACATTCATACTTTTGATGTCATGAACGGTTGCCGCATGTTCTATAAATTCTGTTAAGTTAGCGGTCAGTTTAGTGATTGCTCCCTTTTTAGTAGCTGTAAGCCTCTTTAATGATTTTATTTTATCCATTTTATTACATAGGCAATTAAGGGAAAGAAGATGACAGCAAGTGCTGATTTTAAGTTAAAATGTAGTTATTCTTGGACAGAATCCGAATAAAAATAAAATGAATTAAAATCAAGCCAAATTTCGATATTAAAATTTTTACAAATAATTTTGCCAAGCTCCTGTGGGGGCAGTATTTTAGGCAGTCCAGGAGATCAAACCCTAAACCCCCTCACAAGGAGCTTGTTGCCCAAGAAAGCAACACGCACTTTTCAGAAGGCCATCCAACACCCTTTTGTTGCCTGGTGTATCAAGGCACGCCAAACTTGCGGACATAAAAGGCTGGAGCACCATCTGGAAACTGCATCGGACGAGCTAGCGGGAATCTCTGGACATATTAATGCCCCACGCAACATATGGTTGATCGCCGACACAGCACAAACGACGCTCCCGCTCTCACATCCGCAACCCCCTATTATCTATCACTAGATATGATCCTGGTCACGGCACCAATTTATGTTAGTTATTATCACTGTAGGGGGTCTTAATTATAAACTAACATAAAGCGAAACAACAACTCACCATTATAATATACGGTATGTGAATATGGCGTTTTAATCAGTACTCAGTATAAATATGCTAGGCCCAATAAATATGCTGAGTACTTAGCTGTGGTGTTGACGGTAATGATAGCAGAGAGATGGCTGATCGTTGTAGAGAGTTTGAGGCACGTATGTTTACTGTTTAGTGGCAGGTTGAGAACTGTCTGGTAGCAGGGAGAGAACTGGTCAGCTTCGAGCAGCTTCGTGCAGAAGTAAATCAAATGAAACTTAACATTACTGAATCATTCTAACTAAATACATTGTTTTCTCCATGACCAGATTTATCTCCAGTGATAAATAATATTTTACCCAAATTATACAATACAATAATTTATTTACAAAGGAGTGCTGTCGTGGGCGGGAATATTTAAACCCGAAATCCACGACAGCATCCTTCTGTATTTGAAGTACACACACACACACACACACACACACACACACACACACACACACACACACACTCCTAGAAAACCACCTGTGCACACATAAACACCCACAAGTCCCGTTGTACACACACACACACACACACACACACACACACACACACACACACACACACTGTTACATCATCCTTTGTGTAATTTTAACGCACAGTATGCTGCATGTTTGATCACGAGCGTGTTCTGCCTCAGTCCCCCCTTCTACCGTTATAGTAGAGTAAGTCGTCCTTTCTGTTGTTCAGAGCAGGATTGTCAACTCTTTGTCCCCAGGGCTTCATTTGCGCGTCCTTCTTACAAGTTGTATCAAGCTCTGCCGGCCCCTATATAATGAGCTCAGTCTCTACATTAATTGCCACTTAGATCTGCTCCTCATTTTGTTCACATCTCTGTCCTCCCCTGTACAGTTGTTATTATTGTGAGTGCTCAGGAAGTCTCCAGCCATCTGACTGCTGTGTAATTTGAATATGAGTGTTATTACATTTTGTTCTTGTACTGTATAACATAAGGAGTTAATTTGTAGGCCTAGTGAGGTTTTTGTGCTTAGTGTAGAGTTTTACTATCAGCCATTATTAATAATATTTTGCATCTGTAATGATATATCTTGCATTCACTGAGTATTATCCTGTATTCTCATTTTTCAGGGCTGACATAGATAAATTTACTCTTGCTAATTTCGTGTTAATAGAGGCTATTGCAGTTAACCATATATTTAACCTGTTTTTTGCCATTACATTATCCTTATGAGTCCTGAATGTTTTGTTGCTAGTTTGAGCATTAAACTTTAACTTGTAATTTTACCTAACTCTTTTGTTATGAACCTGGAACTTTACGGGACTGTAGTGATTTTTAGTATTCTCACTTAAAGTGTACATTATCTTTCTCTGTTCCGTAACATAAATTTGGCGACCTCTTATCAGGATATTCAGGATATTATCATAAGGATATTGCTTGATATTTTGTGACTGTGATTTATTCATGATGTCTACTATTACTACACTTGAAGCCAAAGATTTTTTGTCAAATGTGCAAACAGTGTGTGATGTAGAAAACAGAACAAAGAATGAACTTAAGCTTGTTGCTCAACAATTGGGAATTGCAGTTCACTCTCATCATTCTAAAGATCAAATTGTTGGCATGATTAATAAGAGCTTGTTTAATGTAACTCCTCCAAATGAGCAAACGCAGATTGAATTAGCTAAGTTACAGCTAGCTCTGCAGGAGGCTCGTGCTAAGGAAGCTGAATTTCAGGCAAATGCTAAGCAGGCGGAGTCTCAGGCTCGTATTCAGGAGGTTGAATTTCAGGCAAATGCTAAGGAGGCGGAGTCTCAGGCTCGTATTCAGGAGGCTGAATTTCAGGCAAATGCTCGTATTCAAGAGGCACAAGTACAGGCTCAGGCACAAATTGAACTTGCTAGGATTCAGGCAGACCATGAGTATCGCATGAAACAATGTGGAACTGGATCATCTAGCTCTGATGATTTTGATGTGGCTAAAAATGTTATACTTGTCCCTCCTTTTAATGAATCTGATTTAACAAAGTATTGTCAGTTGTTTGAGAGGGTAGCTACAGGTTTTAATTGGCCCAAAAAGTATTGGCCAGTACTCCTTCCAACTGTTCTCACCGGTAAAGGTCAAGTAACTTATGCATCTTTGCCTCAGGATCAATCTGATAATTATGATGTAGTTAAGAGCTTGATTCTTAAGGCCTATGAGCTTGTTCCTGAAGCCTATAGAGTAAAATTTAGGACAACTTATAAGCAAGATAAGCAATCCCATGTTGAGTATGCAAAAATCAAAGAAGATCTGTTAGAGCAGTGGTTAAATTCTAAGAATGTGGATTCTGATTTTGACAAATTTAAGCAGATGATTTTGCTGGAGGACTTCAAAAGGTGTGTTAATAAAGATGCAAGCCTGTATCTTGATGAGAGAAGAATAGATAATTTGTCTGATGCTGCAGTTTTAGCTGATGAATATGTTCTCACTCACAAGAGATATTCTAAAGAAAAAAGGAAAGCTGAGAGTAAGTACGTTGCCTCTACTCAGAGTACAGGTAACAGGAAAGAGAATAAAGATGATGTTTCTCAGGAAGTAAATACCAGCTTCACCTCTAGATTTCAGAAAAGTAAATGTACTTATTGCAGTAAGCTTGGTCATACTACGGAGAAATGTTTCAGGAGACAGCGTGATGTGAACAAAAAGGAGTCTTTAAATATTCAGTCAATTGGTCTAGTGTCCACCCTTGAGAGTTCCCAGAATTCTTTAACTGAGTTAACTGAACCTGCTTTGAGGGGTAACTTAAATTCTCATGATGCAGCTCCTCTTTTGAGCAGTACCGTGGGTGACACTCTCAAGAGTTCATGTGCTAATTTCCTGTCTGATGGTTTTGTCAGTCCTCTGGACAGTAATGACAGGAAATCAGTTAAAATATATGGTGATACAGGTGCTTGCCAATCCCTTATGCTGACCAGTGTTCTAGGCTCTAATGTTAATTCCTCTGATGAAACCGTAATCTTACAAGGCGTAGGGAATAATTACTTCTCTGTCCCTCTGTGCAGAGTGAATTTAGAGTCTGGTTTTGTTAATGGTTCCGTTATGGTTGGGTTGGTTGAGACACTCCCAATGTCAGGTGTAACTTTCTTACTTGGAAATGATATTGGTGGAAGTCAAGTGTGTCCAGCTCCTCAGTTGTCTAGTGAGCCAGTGGCTGCATCCCAGGATTGTGATGTCCTTGATGTGTTCCCTGCATGTGCTGTCACTAGGGTTAAGTCTAAAGTTACTGGTGATTTAGAGGATAATGATGATGATGATGTTATCCTAGCTGACACTTTTCTTGCTAATTTGGACCACTCACCAGATGAGGCAGTACCCCGTAGTGTTGATAATTTGTCTCGTCAAGAGTTGGTTGAGTTGCAGGTTGCTGACCCTGAGTTGAAAGGCCTAGCTAACTCTGCTTGCAGTGAGGAAGAGTCAGCTGGTGCTTCTACTTGTTATTATATAAAGTCAGGAGTACTTATGAGGAAGTGGAGACCCCCAACAGCATCAGCCGACTGTGAATGGGAGGTTGTACATCAAGTTGTCATCCCTCGTGTTTGTAGGCAGGATATCATTAGAGTGGCTCATGATTCCAGTTTGGCAGGACACCTTGGAGTGAGGAAGACTGTGGCACGCATTTTGAAACACTTCTACTGGCCAGGTATCTTCAGGGATGTTTCCTGGTATTGTAAGTCTTGTCACACCTGTCAAGTTGTGGGGAAGTGTAATCAGACCAAAAAGGTTGCACCTCTAGTTCCCATTCCTCCTTTTGAGGCGCCATTCACCCGTGTGTTGGTGGATATTGTGGGCCCTCTTCCTAAGACTTCTTCAGGTGTTTTTCTTATGTGTTGACCCTGATTGATATGGCTACTTGTTATCCTGAAGCCATTCCACTTAGAAATATCTCAGCAAAGAACGTGGTTAAGGAAATGCTAGGGTTCTTCACAAAGTTTGGTCTGCCCAAGGAGGTACAGTCAGACCGGGGAAGTAATTTCATGTCAAATGTTTTCAAGCAGTCTCTGAAAGAGTTGGGCATCACCCAGATCACGTCCTCAGCTTACCATCCCCAGACCCAAGGAGCGTTGGAGAGATATCATCAAACACTCAAATCAGTGCTCAAGAAATACTGTTTGGAACATCAGAAAGACTGGGATAAAGGTCTTCCATTCGTTGTGTTTGCCGCAAGAGAATCTCCAAATGAATCACTGGGCTTCTCACCCTTTGAACTACTGTTTGGCCATGAAGTAAGAGGACCCCTTAAGCTACTCAAGGAATGCTGGCTGTCGGAGGAAGATGACGTCAACCTGCTGGAGTATGTGATGAAGTTCAAAGAACGGCTGTCCACTGCTTTACAGCTGGCGAGAGAGAATTTAGGAGCTGCTCAGAAGATGAAGACTTGGTATAAGAAGTCCAGGTTACGCCACTTTCAGCCAGGAGATCAGGTTTTGATTCTGCTACCGGTTCATGGGCAACCTCTTCAAGCCAAGTTTAGTGGTCCTTATTTCGTGGAAAAGAAACTCAGTGATGCCAACTATGTCATCGCCACACCAGATCGTAGAAAGAACCAGCAACTTTGTCACATCAACAAGCTAAAGTTATATCACAGGCAGGACGAAAATAACCCAGTCTGCACTGTAGCTGTTCCACCCGAGTCTGCAAGTGAAGCTCTCCCATGCAGTATGAGCCTGAGTGATAGTTTGGGGAAGAATCCTGATATCATGAATGATCTCCAGACTAAGCTTTCTCATCTACCTCCCGAGGAAAGGCAGGAGTTTTCGGCATTACTGCAGGAGTACCCGCAAGTGTTCCGTGCCACTCCAGGAAGAACCACTGTGTTGATGCATGATGTCGATGTTGGAGACGCAAAGCCAATTAAACTGCCTCCTTACCATGTGAACCCAGTGAAAGTTCCTCTCATCCAGAAGGAGCTTGGCTACCTGTTGGACCACAAGATGATTGAGCCCTGTCAGAGCGAGTGGAGTTCTCCTGTCACTCTAGTCCCTAAGCCAGGTGGGTCACAGTGGCTTTGCATTGACTACAGATGTGTTAATCAGATAACCAAAACAGACACTTACCCTCTCCCTTGTGTGGAAGATTGCATAGACAAGATCGGAAAGGCTAGGTACATAAGTAAGTTTGATTTGTTAAAGGGATACTGGCAAGTACCTATGACTGAACGTGCTAGGGAGATCTCATGTTTTGTAACACTAGGAAAGACTTTTGCATGTTTTGTAATGCCATATGGTATGAAGAATGCACCAGCCACATTTCAGAAGCTCATGAATGTTGTAACAGAGGGTTTGGCAGGGTGTGTTGTTTATATTGATGATGTATTAATCTTCAGTGACAACTGGAAAGATCACCTATGCCATGTCAGTAAATTTCTTGAGCGTTTGGTTCAGGCTAATCTTGTAGCTAATTTATCAAAGTGTGAGTTTGGTCAAGCTAAAGTTCAGTACCTTGGGTACGTAATTGGTGATGGACATGTTGCACCACCAGCAGCTAAGGTTCAGGTTATAAGTGATCTTCCCAGACCTAAAAGTAGGAAAGAGCTACAAAGATTTTTGGGAATGGTAGGTTATTACAGGAGATTTGTTCTTAACTTTTCAATTCTTGTATCACCACTTACAGACCTACTGAAAAAGGGAGTTAAATTTGTCTGGACCGATAACTGTGAATCCTCTTTCAACAAACTTAAAGCTATCCTATTAAGTCAGCCAGTGCTCGCTACTCTAAATTTTGCTAAGCCTTTTAAGATGGCTGTTGATGCAAGTGATACAGGAGCTGGGGCTGTTTTGCTGCAAGAGGATGATCAGGGTATTGAACACCCTGTATCTTATTACAGTAAGAAGTTCACTCCGCCTCAAAAGAACTACTCAACTATTGAGAAAGAGCTTTTGGCCTTGATTTTGGGTTTACAGCATTTTTCATTTTATTTGTGTTCTGGTTTTGACCCCATAGTCATTTATACCGATCATAACCCACTGAAATTCCTTAGTAAGTTTAAAGATAAAAATCAGAGAATGACAAGATGGAGTCTACTTCTTCAGGAGTATTCATTAGACATACAACATGTCAAGGGGAAAGAAAATGTTATTGCAGATTGCTTATCTAGACTTTAGACAGATTGTTTTAGAGTAATAAGAAATTTCCTTTGTAAATTTCTTTTTCTTTGTGGGGAGGTGTTACATAGCCTATGATTTCATCATCCTTTGTGTAATTTTAACGCACAGTATGCTGCAAGTTTGATCACGAGCGTGTTCTGCCTCAGTCCCCCCTTCTACCGTTATAGTAGAGTAAGTCGTCCTTTCTGTTGTTCAGAGCAGGATTGTCAGCTCTTTGTCCCCAGGGCTTCATTTGCGCGTCCTTCTTACAAGTTGTATCAAGCTCTGCCGGCCCCTATATAATGAGCTCAGTCTCTACATTAATTGCCACTTAGATCTGCTCCTCATTTTGTTCACATCTCTGTCCTCCCCTGTACAGTTGGTATTATTGTGAGTGCTCAGGAAGTCTCCAGCCATCTGACTGCTGTGTAATTTGAATATGAGTGTTATTACATTTTGTTCTTGTACTGTATAATATAAGGTGTTAATTTGTAGGCCTAGTGAGGTTTTTGTGCTTAGTGTAGAGTTTTACTATCAGCCATTATTAATAATATTTTGCATCTGTAATGATATATCTTGCATTCACTGAGTATTATCCTGTATTCTCATTTTATCAGGGCTGACATAGATAAATTTACTCTTGCTAATTTCGTGTTAATAGAGGCTATTGCAGTTAACCATATATTTAACCTGTTTTTTGCCATTACATTATCCTTATGAGTCCTGAATGTTTTGTTGTTAGTTTGAGCATTAAACTTTAACTTGTAATTTTACCTAACTCTTTTGTTTTGAACCTGGAACTTTACGGGACTGTAGTGATTTTTAGTATTCTCACTTAAAGTGTACATTATCTTTCTCTGTTCCGTAACAACACACACACACACATTCCTAGAAAACCATCTGCACACAAATTAATATCCACGAGCCCAGTTGTACACACACACACACACACACACACACGTGACAATCTCACCTTCTATCAATTTCCTCAACCCTTCTATTCTGTACTGACCACTCTCTGGCTACGGCATTTCTGTCATTTCCTGACCACTTACACCCGCGCAAGGGTGAGTATTGTGCTTTACTCGACGTGTGTGTGTGTGTGTGTGTGTGTGTGTGTGTGTGTGTGTGTGTGTGTGTGAACACAATACCCTAAAATTTATAATATATTATGACCAAACTTGATACAGTGGTAGAGGGTTAGGCAAGGTCCCGTTCATTTTTTTTTTTTTTACAATAGGTCAAAGCAAGTACACTGGGCTAGGTCAAATTTTAACCTAGCAAAATCAGCTTAGACGGTTTTAATCGTCCTTAAAACAAGCTTAGTTTAACGGTTCACGTTCAGGCAAGAACGAAGTGAGTCATTTGACGACAATCTGTCGAAGGTCAAGGCCACAGGGCATTGTTAGAGTTCGATCATATCTCAGTGTGTGAACAAAATAAGAAGCCACTATTGCCCTTATTTGTATCAAACTTGATTGAAGGGTTGTGGGTCAACCAATTGGTTTATTCTATGGATTTGAGAAAACGAGGTCAAAGGTCAAAGTTATATGTGAAGGTCAGCTTAAACTGTTTCAGTCTGATAAAGATCAAACTCTGTGGGCAAATTTGGGGTAAAGCATAGATGAATAGATTCCACTTTGGGAGCAACCGGCAAAGGTCAAGGTCACAGGGCAAAGTCAGATGTTGGGCCTTTTACCAATTGGTGGGCGTGTGGGTGTTGCACGCTCTGTAGCCTAAGCTCGTTCTTGTTAAATGCGTGCTGTTTGCTTATCAGATAGGTCTGTTGACTGCCAGAAAGTCGTTGACCTAGGTTAAGTTTAATCAAGTAAGATTAGATTTGCTGAAGCGACAACAGATTACTATCCATTTCAGACCCCATGAGGCATTGTTTTTCGCAAATATGTTCTAAACAAACAGTTGGATCAATATGACATTTTGGCACAGCTTGTTTGACACCGTCCTCTAATTTATGGCACTACAGTGCATTGCCAAGTATGTTTCATTAAGGAGTTTACTCTTGGCTTTGAAGGCGAAGCTAGCAAGAGCCGAGTAGACATTCGGACAGGGGAAGGTTTTACATGAGTAGTTGTGACGTGTATCACTCCACCACCTCTCCCTCCACTCCCGTCTTCCTCTGTCCGAATGTCTACGCGGCTCTTTGCCAGCTTCGCCTTCAGAGCCAAGAGTAAACTCCTCAATGAAACACACTTGGCAATGCACTGTAGTCCTATAAATTAGGGGACGGTGTCAAACAAGCTGTGCCAAAATGTCATATTGATCCAACTGTTTGTTTAGAACATATTTGCGAAAAACGATGCCTCATAGGGTCTGAAATGGATAGTAGGTTAGGTTTGCTTACGTTAGGTCAACTTAAGCTTGGTTATTTTAGGTTAGGCTTCGTTTCTTGTAGTTAAGCTACGGACTACCATAGTGAAAACACAGGAATACCATGCTAAGGACTCTACGATACAGCAGTTAGAACTGAGAGATACAATGGTTCGGACTGTATGATGCCATGATTGGAACTGGTTGATATAAGAGTTAAGTCTGTGCGATCCCATGATTAGGACCCTGTGGTGCCATGGATAGGGTTGTTCGTATGCCTTGGTTAAGTCTGTAAAATATCATAGTGGTTAGAACTGTGTGATACTGACAGATCTGTGGAATACCGTTGTCAGTACCAAACGATGCCAAGGTTAGGTTTGTATAATTCTATGTTTACGTCTGTGAAATACAATGGTTGTGACAGCATGATGTCGTGTTCAAGTCTGTGATGTACCATGATTAGGATTGTATGATGCCACTGTGAGAGCTATTATACAGTATGGTTTGGACTGTGGTGTACCATAGTTGAGTGAACAGTATACAGTATACTAGTCGGGGTTACCCGGCGTTGCCCGGGCCAAAAAGGCGAACACTCTAATCCCATTTGTTCTAGTTCGATCTTTCTACTCCAGAATGACCATGTACAGTCACTCATAAAAGAAACGACCCCCCCGGCCAAGACACCTTTCAACCAATATGATATCGGTCCTGGTAACACTGTAAATGACGTCAGGTGTTTGGGTGTGAAGCTGCGTTTGGGGGAAGTTCATTCAAAGTTCATTCTAAGTGTGTCGAGCCCATTCATTTAACCCTTGAGCCCGGGGGTTTCATTTGCATCATGTGCAGCATTAATGCATAAATGTTCGGGTATGGGACTGTCTTATCACCTGAAAGTTCTTTGTTCTTGTAGCATAAAGTTAATTTTGTGTGAAGGACAACATAACAACTCAGATATAAAGTATGTTTGACTCGAAATGTGGATTGAAGCAGTGTTTCGTGCAGATTAACTCCGCTCTCCTCTCAAACACCCCTCCTCATCCCCCCATATGGCTGACGTCAAATACACTGTTACCAACACTGAATACCCCGAGTTATATTGCCTCTAACGCAGGGGGGGTCTTTTCTTTTATGAGTGACTGTACTATTGCGGCCAGGATTTTTTTTTTTTTTTTATGTGTCCGACTCTGGGCATAGGCTTCACAGCCTGCTATCAAGGCCCAGCAGTCCTCCTACATACCATACACCTCTACATGTCACCACTTCGGCGCTAACACCCACCGTCCATATTGAATACATGCTAGGGCTGTCTCATACAGGACCGGTGTATTGGTATTAGCGGGGGTATTTTTACATGTCAGCGGGTCTTCTGGTAGATCAGTAAAGCCTGATTTAATGAAATTCAAATCCTTAAACTGTTCCCTGCCCCAGCCGGGATTCGAACCTGGGTCCGTTAGGACTGCAGGCCACCTCTCTACCGATTAGCCACCCTCGTCCAGCCAATCCGTGTATGTGGCAGCGTCGTTTTCACGAGCACAGAAGTTGCCTTCGATGCATTTCTGTCGGAAAATATCCCTTCAGCTTTGGGCTTGTGCTAATGGATAAAGTAAAATAGTAATATTTACTAAGAAGGTTTGACTCTGGTAACACGAAAATATCACATTTATTATTTAGTAACTATTTTTTCTCATACAATACCAAGCAGGTGACTTAAATATGTTTCTCTGATTTCACTCCACGACTTCCTGTACCGTAGATTTGGATCAGCGAACACAAAGAGTGAACAAGTTCGAAGCATTCATTCTTTACAGAGAGAGAGAGAGAGAGAGAGAGAGAGAGAGAGAGAGAGAGAGAGAGAGAGAGAGAGAGTGTATGGTGAGCGCCTCTGAATTTTAGAGAAATGAGGTGGAGGCAGACTGGCGCAGGGAAATGTAAGGGATGAGAAACCCTGGATTCCTGTGCTCCACTGAAAACAGGCCACAGTGTGAATATTTCTTTCATCAGTCACTAGACCTTGCCTTGCTTTGTGATATAGCAGTCTTTTTTTTTTTTTTTTTTTTTTCATTAAGGATTGCTATCGGAGGAATAATGAATTCGGAGATAAATGCTGTTGATTTAACAAAAAGCTGTGCTTAAGAAAGTAATTCGCCTCTCTGTCCAGAGAGGGATATCCAGGCTTATGAGAAAAATACTCATGAGTTTGCCAGAAATCTCCAGGTGCCAACCACCAGAGAGAGAAAAAAAAAGCGAACATAAGGCATTTAACAGAAGTTACGTGGCCTGGCTAATAATTTGACAAAGTCAACTGGCGTTACCCACAATAATACCCATCTTTCATTTTGTACCATGAGACGTTATCCTGGGAAACTTCGTCGTCAGCCAAAGAAAAAATTCCCTGTTTAGCTCGAGCACGTTATTTACTCGTATCACATAAAATCATGTTTATGTAGCCGGAATGAAGCCCATTATCTACGGCCTGGCAACCTCCGTGTAAAGAGTACTGTTTTCTGCTGACAGACTGAAATGGGAGAAATGGAGTTCCCCCGAGCTAAACCCTGTATCGGACTATATAGCCCCGCTAGGGTAACAGGAGCGAGCTACCACTCCCGGCACGGCAGCCCGGGCTAGGCTCGAACTCGCAATCCTCCGATTACGAGTCCAGCGCGCTACCACTGTGCTACCGCGCCCCCCAGCTGACAGACTGAGTTAAGCGGTGAGACTCATCTTTCGTATAAGGAAATTTACCCCGCCTCTGTGTGTGTGTGTGTGTGTGTGTGTGTGTGTGTGTGTGTGTGTGTGTGTGTGTGTGTGTGTGTAGAACTTCGAGTCATCCGACTTGTGGAGCATGGTATGAGGGTAGGTAGGTTGGTGACTGGGTGGGTGGATTGGTTAGTGTAGGCTGGTGGTTTCACAGGCGGATTAGGTGGAGTGGGTGGGCGAGAAGGAGCGAAAGGGTTGTCGGGCTGGTTAACTGGGGTGGAGTGGGGTTCGTGCATTAAGTGGGGTAGGTGGTGGGGCTACCCGTAGGACAGGACAAAAGACGAGTTAATGTCCTACTTTTGAGACATATTATACTGAGTAAGGTTGTGGGTATGTGCGTTGATGGGTGGGTGTGTTGGTGGATGGACGGATTGTGGGAAAACAGGCC
The DNA here is from genome assembly GCF_032717465.1 of Coenobita brevimanus. Classification (NCBI taxonomy): domain Eukaryota; kingdom Metazoa; phylum Arthropoda; class Malacostraca; order Decapoda; family Coenobitidae; genus Coenobita; species Coenobita brevimanus. The sequence continues at coordinate 16,615,832 of NC_136968.1, read as the reverse complement.
TCTGGGATTAGGTCACTTGAGTGAATACGTCCGAGTTGGGAATAGATCAGTGTGTGGAAAATCGGTCCACGGAGGATATTATTCTGGAATCATGCTGAAGTAGGTGTATATATCCAGTGGCTTACAACAGGTCCATCGTGCAATACGTCTGTTGGTTAAGAGGTCTGTGTTTCAACTGCACGCATCAGTGGGTGATATAACCACGTCGGATAACAGGTTTATGGGGAAAATAGGTTCATTGTAAAAAATATGTCCATGGGTATACGACCATGTAGGAAACCTGCATCCATGGTGAGATTCAAGGTCGACGGAGAAATTGGTCCTTGGGGAGAAAATACATCAATGGGGAAAATTAGTTCATGGGAAAATAGGTTTACGTAGAAAAGTAGGCGTCTTTAAAAAAGTCATTAAAAAAAATAGGTCCATGGTAGATTTTGTTCCGAGTGGTGAAAAAGTCCGTTCATAAAAATATTCATGGGGTGAATATTAGTCCATAGGGGCATACACGTACTGTAAACATACATGGAGATACTTAATATAAATGGGACTTAAAGTATCCAACTTTTAACAGCGACCGTTGCCTGGAATTAGGCTTACCACTGCACACTTTGCACCAAACAACCATTAGCCAGACCCTATTACCACTTCGTCATCCAGTTATTATATTTCATAATTTACATTCATTTAGTCATTTAGGCATAGAAAGCCAACCGAAACGAAAGGAAAAATCCCTGTTCAAGTGTGCTGAGCACCTGATTTCTCCAACTCATTCCTCTAAAATTCACAGGCACCCACTACTCTCTCTCTCTCTCTCTCTCTCTCTCTCTCTCTCTCTCTCTCTCTCTCTCTCTCTCTCTCGCTCGCTCGTTCGCTCCTGGAAACAGATGAATGTTTCGAACTTGTTCTCTCAGTGTGTGCTGGTTCAAACTTACAGGAAGTCATGGAGTGGAACCAAATACTGTATACATATTTGTCCCTTGCTTGGCTCAATACGAGAAACAAGTTATTAAATAATCATTATGATATATTCGTGTTATCAGCGTCAAACCTTCAAAGCACGTAATACTATTACTTTACCCATTAGTACAAGCCCAAAGCTGAAGGAATATTTTTCGACAGAAATGCATAGAAGGCAACTTCTGTGTTCGTGAATGCGACCCTGCCACATTTTTTTTTTTTTTTTTTTTTTTTTTTTATGTGTTCGACTCTGGGCATAGGCTTCACAGCCTGCTATCAAGGCCCAACAGTCCTCCTACATACCATACACCTCTTCATGTCACCACTTCGGCGCTAACACCCACCGTCCATATTGAATACATGCTAGGGCTGTCTCATACAGGACTGGTGTGTTGGTATTAGCGGGGGTATTTTTACGACATGTCGGCGGGTCTTCTGGTAGATCAGTAAAGCCTGATTTAATGAAATTCAAATCCTTAAACTGTTCCCTGCCCCAGCAGGGATTTGAACCTGGATCCATTAGAACGGCAGGCCACGTCTCTACCGATTGAGCCACGCCTACACGGGTTGGCTGGACGAGGGTGGCTGACAACTCTTGGCCGCAATAGTACCTCTTGTGCTTTTGAAGAGGGATTATAAGAGGTCCAGGAACTTTATTTCAGTTTTCGCAGACGAACGCACAGTATTTGGGCGCACTTGATAACTATTACTGGTGACCTCAAATGACCTCGGAGGTCAACCTCACATAGCCTATGTCCGAACTGGAGGTCATGTGAGTCTCCATGCCAAATACTTGGCTGCTGGGTCCAGTCGTTCGAGCGTGTATTACCTGTGACCTCAAATGACCTCCGGTCAGTGACCTCAAATGACCTAGAAGGTCAACCTCACACAGCCTATGTTCGAACTGGAGATTTTGTGAGTCTCCATACAAAAAATTGGGCTGCAGGGGTACCCGGCGTTGCCCGGGCCTAAAAGACGAACACTCCACCTGTGACCTCGAATGACCCAGATCGGAATTTTGACCACACTAAAACTTTCTTTGGGTCACCCTGATTGAGAATATACTGTATATGGGTCTGGGGGTCTCTGGCCCTTGATTTGGGTCTGATTGAAGGGTAAACAAACAAACAAACAAATAAACAAAGCGGCTCCTTTTTCTATTTATAATTATAAGACAAGCACTTTTATTCTGTACGATACACTCCATAAACCATGCACACTAAAAGCAGGGGGTGGAGGGGGGAGGGAGAGTTCTTCAGTGGGGGAAATGTTGTTGCCCGGCCCCACAGATCCAAACATGGATGGAATGTGTATATTAGAGCTGATGTCGATGTCAGACGTTCACAAGCCGACCACTACAGTAAATGCGAACACACAGTACAGGTGACATAGGTGGAACGTGGAGCTTGTCAGTGTGTTATCCCCTGCCAGACTTGCGGTTGACCTCGCGACCGCAGCCGCCGCACCACATATTCTCGCCCCACCACTAATGCACTATCTCATTTTAACTTGATAAGCCTCACACTTTCACTTACTGATTATTCAGATAATTAAAGAGACGATGCCTCACCATGACTTTGTGATACTTTTAATTCAGTTACAGGCCAGACTCTCGGTAATGTCTCTTGGGACAGACAATTAAAAAGACAGTATATTACGTCTGTTTTATTCATATCACTTGCTAAACTTACAATCAAATATGATTATTAAAGCAAAAATCAAACTGTCATGAAATCTACATCCAAACCAAGGGATCTTACAGTCTTAAACATAGTATCATACAATCCTATCGATGGCATCTCACAGTCTTACCAATGGCACCTACCAGTCTTAGCCACTGTGTCTCACAGTCCGAGCCATGGTATCTCACAGTCCTGGTCATGGCATCTCACAGTCCTGGTCATGGTATCACACAGTGGTAACCATGGTATTAGGACTACTAACCTTGACATATCACAGTATAAATCATGGTATCATGCGGTCCTAACAATGATATCATGAGGTGAAAATTATGCTCTCTCACAGCTCTGATCATGGTATTATAAATGAAAATTATGCTCTCTCACAGCTCTGATCATGGTATTATAGTCTTAATATGGTATTATACTGTCATAACCATTATATCTTACACTCATTTATCTATGCTTTGCCAAGCTAGGGTCCAGAAGACGAAGTCTGATGGGATTCTTGCTGTATGCAGTTGATTTTCTGCAACAACTCTGTCAATGTGATCCTTTGACCTGGAGGTATTACGGTCCAGTTTAGTCCTCCCCTGCCGGGATGAATCTTTGTATGGTAATTTACCTCCCCTGGGTAATGCTTTTGTAACCAGTGTAAACTTTACCTCATATGAGGATAGCAGCTTGGCCTGTGAAGACTTTCATTGCGCCTCATATGAAATCTGCACCACGGCAAGGGTTGAGCATATAAAGAATTAGCCTGCATATCTTCTTGTAGCTTTTCCCTACCTGGCTGTCTTCCCACGGAAATCCCTACCTATATTGTACTTCCCTACTACCTCCCTGTCTACCTACCTACCTACCTCCCAACCTACCTACCCGCATACCCACCTACTTACCTGCCACCCTACCTACGTCTCTGCCTACCAACATTTCTGTGTCCCTGCCTAATTATCCACCTACCTCCTCCCTACCTACCGACCTCCCTGCCCGCTTACCTCCCTTCCTACCTCCTTTAGTGCTTGCCTGTCTTCATCCCTACCTCCGTCCCTATTTTCCTCGCTGCCTGCCTATCTACTCGTACCTATCTATCTTCCTGCTTACTTACCTCCGTGCCTACTTGCCTCCTTGTATGACTACACCTCCTAAGGAGGTAGCTACACATTCTCGTGTGTGTGTGTGTGTTTTTTTTCAAAGTTAATTCCTCGTGGGTTGTATCAAAATTGAGGTGAGAGCATACACTGCTGCATTTTGAACGCCCGCCCTATTCAATGATACTTTTTTTTTTTCCCTATTCTCCAATAAATCAAGATGCTTCCTCTATGGCACTGACTTTTTATATCACTTTGACCTTGGGGTTGATCTAAGTGTGTCAACCACAAAGACGAGAGCACACCGTCAATTTGAGAAGATTCTTTTGGCACCTCAGTTGGAAACGAACAAACAACGGACGGGTGGAGAAACCGAAGTACATGCAGAAAACTGTTGTTCTGGTACTGCCGACCAAGGCCATTGACATCGTCTTAAGGAATAATTATGTTATCATACAGTCCTAACCCTGGTATCTCAGTTTCTTTTCCATAATCTCATACAGTATCAGACACACCATACATTGCTTCCCAAGCCATCCTTACGTCTTAATCAAGGCACTCTCTGCCTTAACTATATCAAATTTTTCCTATCCTAACCTAATCATATTTAATTTGATTTAACCTGACCAAACATATGCTAACTTAACGAACTTGATTAACGAAATTTAACCTTACCTGACTTAGCCCAGTGTTGTCCAAAGATTTTTCTGCTACAGGGTTCCTTCTTGAATAAGGTAATAGCCTAGCAACCCCTTAGTCGACCTGATTCTGTGATATGGAAAACGATGTGAAGGATTTGTGCACGCAAGTCAGGGCTAAATAAGAACAGTAAAGACAGCATTGAGTATATACAGTTTAGGGAGAAATGAAGAGACTGTTGGTGACTCAGAATATCTGTCATTCTAGGCATTAAACAGGGGATTGCAGTGGATTGTTCTAGGTTCGCATGACGTTATGGTCTCCGTTATGTGGAGGCCATATTGTATTTGATTAGTTTCTTCCTTCTTCCAAATACTTGTCAGACTGGTGTCATCCCTTCATTTCTTCATCACTTCACTTTAAATTTGGTACAGGAGTTTCTTGGGCAGATTGAGATATATATCTTTCTTATTTCATTTAGGTCTTGTAAAAGGTTTTATGGGGATGCAGGTCTACCGATACAAATACATGGAAAGAGGCAACATGAATACGAAGAGTCATAACAGCGTTTGCCAAGAGGTTTTTGTGAATTTTTTTATAAAGACCATCCGGCAGTCCCTCTGGAATGTCAGAAATCTTTTATTTTTTTCTTTGTTTAGTTTTCATTTCTTTATTTTTAAGAAAGCAGTGATAAGAAACAGGGAAGTGAGCATGGAAGTGAAAAAGTTACTACATGACAGTATTGTGATACCAACTCTAACGTATGGAAGTGAAGCTTGGACATTGTTGGAAGGACACAAGTCAAGAGTGAGAGCAGTGGAAATGAGTTATTTAAGAGGAGCCTGTGGAGTCACATGGAGAGACAGGCTGATGAATGAAGATATAAAGGAGCGTTGTGGTGTTGATGTGGATGTGATAGGAAGCGTTATGAGGAACACACTGAGATGGTTTGGCCATGTGGAGAGGATGGAGGGTGAAAGACTGACGAAGAGAGTGTATGTGAGTGAGGTGGAGGGGGAAAGAGGGAGGGGGAGGCCGAGGATGAGATGGAGAGATGGGGTGGAGAGGTATATGAGAGAGGGGGGTGTGAGTTGGGAGCAGGGGAGTGAAATGGCGGGGGACAGGGCGACTTGGAGGTGATTTGTTTGTGGCCACCCCAAACGGGATTGAGGCGTCTGGCAATAGATAGATAGATAGATAGTTATACAAAGGATAGTGTATACAAAGTATAGATGTTCCAAAGATTTTTTTTTTCTGCTTCAGGCAGCTGTTCTCAAGAGCACCTAACATTTAAAACCTAATTTCTTCCATTCTTCTCTCCCTTCCTTCTTCCCTCCCTCCTCCCCCATCCCTTTTTATCATTATTCCTACTCCTCCTTTTCTATGGTCATTCGCATGGCTCTGGCGGTGTGGACAAGATGAGTGTTTTATTGCAACAAATGTCACACGATTATAATCACCTGAAAGTGAATCACTGGAGCCTAAAAGTTCTAATACTATCACTTTTAAGTCTGACATGACCAAGACAAGCATTTTATTTCATCTAACACTGGATGATTAAACTCAGCTGAGAGTGAGTCATAGAACCTCGAAAGTACTAGTACTATAGGATCTGAATTTTGTAATGTCATTTTAGATATAAAGAAATAAAATAAAGAGAAAAATGAGTCTTTCTGTGTATCCCTTTGTACACGGTTGCGTACTACTTAGGTCCACGTACCCCAGTCAGAGCCACACCGACCTAACCTAACATAGCTTAACCTTTTATTATTTTTTCTTTACTTTTTTTTTTTTTTTAAGAAGAGGACCAGAAAAGGAAAAACAAATGTCAAAAAATCTGTGCACCAAATTACAGATATCCTCCAATTAAAAAATACATACGAGTATATGCAACAACAAGTTTAGCGGGAAACTAATCTGCGGAAGCGAGTTCCAAAGAGAAGTAGTTCTGGGAAAAAGAAATTCTGACAGACTGAAGCTCTGCAATATGGTGGTATGACAATCAAGTTATACAATGGAAAAGGGGAAAAAGAAGTGTGTGGTAGTCATAGGGATATTTGTCTTCTTAGTGTAATAGGAAAAGTGTATGGTAGGATACTTATTGACAGAGTTAGGGAAATAACAGAGGAATTAGTTGGAGAAGAACAGGGAGGCTTTAGGAAGGGAAGAGAATGTGTAGATCAGATATTCATTCTTAGATCTTTAGCGGAAAAGTTTCTAGAGAAGGGAAAGAAGTTGTAAGCGCCCTTCATGGATTTGGAGAAAGCATATGACAGGGTGGATAGACAAGGATTGTGGAAAGTATTAAGAATATATGGAGTAGATGGGAAGTTGTTGAATGCTGTGAAGAGTATGTATGATGGTGCTAAAGCTGCAGTGCGTGTGGATGGTGAACTGAGTGAATTTTTCTCATTGAAGGTTGGATTGAAACAGGGATGTGCCATGTCTCCTTGGTTGTTCAATCTGTACATGGATGGGGTAATAAAAGAGATACAAGGTAGGGCAGTGGATGTTGGAGTTCCCTGGTGAGAGAGGGTAGTGTCTGGAAACTCCCTGTACTGTTGTTTGCAGATGATACTGTATTGTTAAGTGACGACGAAGAGGAGCTGCAAGGCTTGATGGATGAGTTTGGAAGAGTGTGTAAGAAACGGAATCTAAAGGTGAATGTAAGGAAGAGTAAAGTGATGGTCGTTGAGAGGGGTGAAGCCAGTGAATGTACGGTGAGGTTGGATGGTGAGGAGATGGAAAATGTGAGTACGTTTAAGTACTTGGGGAGTGTGATAAGTAAGGATGGAAGTTTGAAGGGTGAAGTGCTTGAAAGGGTACTACAAGGAAGAAAGGTTGCTGGTTCCTTGAAAGCAGTTATAAGAAACAGGGAAGTGAGCATGGAAGTGAAAGAGTTACTGCAAGACAATATTGTGATACCAGCTCTAACGTATGGAAGTGAAGCTTGGACGTTGTTGGAAGGACACAAGTCAAGAGTGAGAGCAGTGGAAATGAGTTATTTAAGAAGAGCCTGTGGAGTCACATGGAGAGACAGGCTGACAAATGAGGATGTAAAGGAGCGTTGTGGTGTGGATGTGGATGTGATAGGAAGCATTAGGAGGAACACACTGAGGTGGTTTGGCCATGTGGAGAGGATGGAGGGTGAGAGAATGACGAGGAGAATGTATGTGAGTGAGGTGGAGGGGGGGAGGGGGTTTGGGAGGCCGAGGATGAGGGAAGGATGGAGTGGAGAGGTATATGAGGGAGGGGGGTGAGTTGGGAGCAGGGCGGTGAAATGGCGGGGGACAGGGCGACGTCGAGGCGATTTGTTTGTGGCCACCCCGTACGGGATTAAGGCGTCTGGCAATAGATAGATAGATAGATAGACAATCAAGTCATGGGCACTACCAGATGTCTGTGTAGTGAGAGGGAGGCGTGGGAACATGGCGTAATGGATGCAATTTCATCTGAGCATTTTTTTTATGTGTTCGAATCTGGGCATAGGTTTCACAGCCTGCTGTCAAGGCCCAGTAGTCCTCCTACGTACCATACACCTCTCTACATGTCACCACTTCGGCGCTAACACCCACCGTCCATATTGAATACTGTACATTCTAATGCTGTCTCATACAGGCCTGGTGTCTTGGTATTAGCGGAGGTATTTTTATGACGTGTCGGCAGGTGTTTTGGTAGATCAGTAAAGTCTGATTTCATCAAGTTCAAATCCATAAACTGTTCCCTTCCCATGAAATAATGCAAGGCAGGCAACATTCCATCTTATTTGTAGGAGGTAATTTGCAATGAATATATCTAGCTTAATCTAAGCTAAAGCAACGTAACCATATCGAACCCATCGTAACCTAACCAGACATCATCATATCTAATCAATCCTAACCTATCCAAACATAACCATTTCTAATCTATCCTAAACCAAGCTAATGCAACAAAATTATCCACATCTAATCCAGCCTGACCAAACGCAACCAATATTTCTCTGATTAAACCTACCCAAACCTATCCCATAGCCTTGCTTAACCTAACCTTACAATACCCAGCCTTCCTTAGCCCAACCTAACGTAACAAAAATATCCATGCCTATCCAATCAAAACTTAACAAACTTTACCGACCCTAGCACATAATCTAACCTAACCTAGCCAAACCTAAATCCACAACCTTTTCAACCTAACCTAACTAGAATATGACTTGTTGAACTGTATTCTCGTTGGGCAAGGAGACTCAGTAACATCGCTTCCTTAACGGCTTATTTTGAATATTACCCCTAAGTGCAGACGTAGTTATAAATAATCAAGTATCATCTGGTACCCCGTGCCTCAGGCTGGCTCCATTATGGGCGGCAAGTCACAGTGGAGTAAGTGGAGCTGAAAGGGAGGGGCCAGAGAGAGAAGGGATGGTAGGAGGGGGGACGAGTGATGGTGCTGGGGTGGAGTGAAGGAAAGGAGGGAGGGTAGGTAGGGGAAGGGGAATGAAATTGGAAGTGGTGGTCACATTATTTGTCTGTTTTTTTTTTTTTTTTTTTTTCATTCAGGGCATGATAAAAAGGAATTAGTATTCGGTAGATAATGCTGCATTACACCTTGTATACCGGCGTCAGATAACAAGCTTTAGATAGATGGTGATATGAACGGCTGGCTTGTGAGAGAAATATACTGACGTGACAAATCAAGTATCAGTGCAGAGCCATGTAGAGTGTATGGGCCCAGATTGTCAACGCGAGGAAACCAGAGAACGAGAGAACACGGGTCCACCTCCTCCGGCACACCAAAGACGAGTGGGAACTGTTCAGACGAAACCAGTAAACCATCAACAACATTGTTTCCTCGCTGCCGCAAAGACTGCAAGACGTTAATAAGGTAGGAGGCCACTGGACTGCTTACTAAGGCTTTCCTGGTTGCTTTGGCTTGACCAATGTCGGTCAACATTGACATAGATATATTTTGGGAGTTTTGGTAGGATTTCATTTCATTTTCCTTGAAACAGATTATAAGAGATTTCGTTATTTTATCCACCCATGTGCACAGTCATCAAATTTATTTTCCTCTTATGTAAAATTATTTTAAATAGCCTTTTCTTATAGAGATGCCATAAAATAGTTGACATGATGGTGGCTGTATGGACGGGGTTTATGCCGAGAAGATTACCATATTTACTGTGTGAAATACCCATCCCAAGGGGAGACCACAGAGAGGCGCATGAGGATGTCGAAATACCCACCCCAAGGAGAGACCACAGGGAGGTGTGTAAAGGGCCCGGACGAGACAGGCTTACGTCCCTCGCCACCATGCGCCCCTCTTCCCCTCAACAGAGCCCACGGGAGGTACGCCACCCTGCCACACTACACCCGAGCCAGACCAGCAATTGCCAAGATCAGGGTGGGACTTGTGTACTCACAGTCCCAAGTAGGACAGCGGCAAAGGCCACCATGCTCGCCGGGGAGAGGAAGTCCACTGTATTCCTCTCACCTGTAGTCCCAGGGTGGGGCAGATCCGTGGCAGAGCCCACCATGCCCGTCAGGGAGGGAAAGTCCACCGTACTTCCCTCGTCTGCTACCCCTGCGACTCCCTCTGAGGGCAACGTCCCTTGCTCGCCTCACCCCTCCAGAGGCCGAGTGGGACGCCCCTCTCACTCCCCCCCCAAACTCCCTGGGGCGGAGCTCGCTCCCCAGCAGAGTCCCTGCTGGAGAGGGTCTGGAGCGGCCCCATCGTGAGCCTGGGAGTGCTCTCGCTGCAACCAGCACCCTGACATTGCCAGCCACTGCCGGACTCCCCTAGGAAGAGACACCGCAGGCAGACACTGATGGCCTCTCAACACTGGCGAGGCCGCAGCCCCCAGCACTGAAGGACGACCCCAGGACCCCTGGCCGAGACCTGCCCAGACCAGCCGACGAGACGCCCTCTCCCAGGAGCAGGCGCAGAGCAGCGTGCCTGCTTACCCTGTTAAGCCCCAGCCCTGAGGGTCGACACACCCGCCGAAGCCCCTCCAGGGAAAGGCCTCTCCCTACACCACCCCGCAGCCCACACCAGACTACAGTGGATCTGCACATCTCACGAGAACACACACCTGACGCAACGCCTCCCACGCCTGGGCCACATCTGCAGCTGCCCTGTCCCCGATAGTCTATCTATCTATCTATCTGTCTATCGCCAGACGCCTCAATCCCGTTCAGGGTGGCCACAAACAAATCGCCTCGACGTCGCCCTGTCCCCCACCATTTCACTGCCCCGCTCCCAACTCACATCCCCCTCTCTCATATACCTCTCCACCCCATCCTTCCGTCTCATCTTCGGCCTCCCAATCCCTCTCCCCACCTCCACCTCACTCACATACACTCTCCTCGTCAGTCTCTCACCCTCCATCCTCTCCACATGGCCAAACCACCTCAGTGTGTTCCTCCTAATGCTTCCTATCACATCCACATCCACACCACAACGCTCGTTTATATCCTCTTTTGTCAGCCGGTCCCTCCATGTAACTCCATAGGCTCCTTTTAAATAACCCATTTCCACTGCTCTCACTCTTGACTTGTGTCCTTCCAACAACATCCAAGCTTCACTTCCATACGATAGAGTTGGTATCACAATACTGTCATGTAGTAACTTTTTCACTTCCATGCTCACTTCCCTGTTTTTTATCACTGCTTTCAATGAACCAGCAACCTTTCTTCCTTGTTGTACCCTTTCAAGTACTTCACCCTCCAAACTTCCATCCTTACTCATCACACTCCCCAAGTACTTAAACGTACTCACATTTTCCTTTTCCTTGTCATCCAACCTCACTGTACATTCACCGACTTCACTTCTCTCAAAGACCATCACTTTACTCTTCCCTGCATTCACTTTTAGATTCCGTTTCTTACACACTCTCCCAAACTCATCCACCAAGCCTTGCAGCTCCTAGGGGCCACTCCAACACACACTGCCCTACCTTGTACCTCTTTTATTACCCCATCCATGTACAGATTGAACAACCATGGAGACATGACACATCTCTGTTTCAACCCAACCTTCAAAGAGAAAAAATCACCCAGTTTACCATCCACAAGCACTGCAGCCTTAGCACCATCATACTTACTCTTCACAGCATTCAGCAACTTCCCATCTACTCCATATATTCTTAATACTTTCCACAATCCTTGTCTGTCCATCCTGTCATATACTTTCTCCAAATCCATGAAGGCCGCAAACAACTTCTATCCCTTCTCTTGAAACTTTTCCACTAAAGATCTAAGAATGATTATCAGATCTACACAACCTCTCCCCTTCCTAAAGTCTCCCTGTTCTTCTCCAACTAATTCCTCCGTTCTTTCTCTAACTCTGTCAATAAGTATCCTACCATACACTTTTCCTATTACACTAAGAAAACAAATGCCCCTATGATTACCATGATTACCACACACTTCTTTTTCCCCTTTTCCTTTGTACAAGGGAATAATTATACCAGACTTCTAATCCTCCGGGACTCTATCTTCCTCCCAGGCCAATCTGCACATCTTCCACATCCATTCTACTACTATCTCTCCCTCATGCTTCAGCATTTCACCACACACTCCATCAATTCCTGGGGCTTTCCCCAATTTGATTTTCTTCATTGCTTCCACAACTTCTTTCCTACTGATTTCTTCCTATCTTCTCACCTTCCTCCTTCTCCCAGCCATTCCCCAGCCACTTATACTCGCATTCCTTCCATCCTCTATGGTCAACAATTCCTTAAAGTGTTCTCTCCATCTCCTCACTTCTCCACTAGTAATCTACCATTTTTATCTTTCACTCCTCTGCTAACTTCACTGCCACCCTGTCTTACTCTCTTCACCTCTTTCCAGAACATTTTCTTACAGTTTCTCCACTTTACACTCAAATTCCTTCCAAATTCCTCATCCACTCTCTTCTTACTCTCTCTTACAAATCTTTTCACCTCTCTCTTCCTTTCTACATATAACTCTCTCTTCCGCCTCTCAACTTCTTCCACGCCCCTATTTCTCATCCATTCATTGTATGCTTTCTTCTCTTGTGCCACAGCCTGTCTCACCTTGTAATTCCACCATGCTGTTCCTTGCACCCCACTTCGTCTTCTCTTCACCCCACACACCACATCACATGTTGCACATATTTCTTCTGTGAATATCCTGCACACACCTTCCACGTCCCCCATCTGCTCCAATTCATATTTACCCAATTGTTCTGCTACTTCTCTCTTATATTCTTCCGTTTTCTCATCCTCTTGTAATCTTTCCACTCTCCTTGCAACTACTCCTTCTTCCCGTCCTTCCCTTCTTCTGTTTCTCCATCTTGCTTGGATCTTGATACTGACCACCACCAAGTAGTAGTCAGAAAGTCCACTCCCCCAACCTCTATAAGCTCTTGCATCCATTACACATCTTCGCATCCTTTCATTCACACACACATAATTATCAATCATTGCCTTCCTTTCATTCAGTTCATCACCCACCCTTCTCATTACTTGCCATGTATACCTGTGGATCATTTTATGCCTGAAGAGGGTATTGGCTATCACCAACCCCCTCCCAGCACAAATGTCCACTAACGCACTCCCTTTCTCATCTATCTCGGCAGGCACACCCCACTCACCAACTATTCCATCCACCTTCACATTCCCAACTTTACCATTCATATCACCAATCAAAAACACTCTCTCATTCCTTCCAAACTTTTCCATGCACACTTCCACATTTGTCCAGAACTCTTCTCTCACTCTGCTTGCACGATCTTGCATTGGCGCATACACGCACACAATCGCTCACATTTGTACTCCAACTTTCAATCTTACCCACACAATCCTGGACCCAACTGGTCCATACTCTCTTATGTTCTTCGTCCATGTTTTACTCACAACAATACACACTCCTTCTTTTGCTCTCTCATTCTCACCTACTCCTGCACATATACCCCATCCATACTCCCATTCTCTCACACTCTCACCCACCATTTAGTTTCAGTTACTCCACATACATCCACTTTCGCACCCTCAAGCACCTGGACAATCTCCCTCTCTTTCACCTCATCATTCGCACCCCTTACATTCCATGTTGCGATCCGTACCATGTCCATCGTCCGGTCCTTGGTCGTCATCTTTTGGTCAGTACTTGTCCGAGGCTTCTTGTTCGTTTTTTTAGTTAGCTGTTTTCCGGGGAGGGGCACTAACCCTCCGCCAACCCTTTTAGTCGTCTCGTACCACAAGCAGGGATACTGGGGGAGTATTCTTGAAAACCCCCCTACCCCCACCCGATAGTCACAACTCATTATCCCTATGTCAGTATAGTGTGTATAATCTGTCCTACTGCACTGTGTCCTGCATCTGTATGTTAAGTGGCAATATACGTGTAAGATTGGTTAGCCTGTGATTGAACCCTGCTCCTTTGGTTGCATGCTCTAGACCCCGGTCATGGAAAGAACCCAAGTCAGTTGCTCGTACACCAAGCACAACAAGTTGAGCTCTGAGTACATAGCATAACACTGTGGACACAGCCATGCAAAGGTTACAAATGATATTAATTTCAAAAGTAGAGGACGTTTCTTACACAAACATTACGAAAGTCAAAACCATCCAGATTCCACTGTGCGTCCGAAGTAAAAATACACGGATAAACACTTATGTTTGATCTGTCACATCAGTATACTGTATTATTCTCACGAGCCAGCCCTTGATATCACCACTCTAAAGCTTGTCATCTGATGCTGTTATACAAGGTATAATGCAGCATTATCTATTGAATACTAATTCCTGTTACCATGCCCTGATAATGAGACCACCACTTCGCATTTCATTCTCACTCCCCTACCTACCCTCCCTCCCCTCCCTCATTCCACCCCAACATTATCACTCGTCCCCCTACCTACCATCCCTTCTCTCTCGGGGCCCCTCCCTCACAGGCCCACCCTTACTCCAGTGTGAGTTGCCGCGCATGAAGGAGCCAGCCTGAGGCACGGGGTACCAGAGGATATTGGTGATTATTTATGACCAGGACTGTACTTCCTAATCTCTTGTTAAGTATTTTCTGGTCAGTTATTAGTTGTATCTTCGTACTGATGTAAGGCTATATTCTGCTTGGCACAGAAGCCGTTTTAAAGCCATTTCTTTGTGATTCACCCTGCATATCGCTACCTGGTGAGTCCCCGGGTAACGAGTAGGGGAAGGCATATACGAGGTACTCTCATAGACGGCGCAAACCATGGGATCCCTTATGGATATATAGGGCTCCAACGAATATACTGAATAAGGTGATACAAAAATTACATGTCACCAGAAACTATGTGACAAGGAGGTGAGATTATCTGCCACAATCCCCCCAGCCAAACATGAATTCTACTGTGTATGATTCCACGGGCGTTCCTGTTGGATCATCGTCTATTTAAGGTCCAACCGCACTTCCTCCTATGCTTACGGGCACTGTGCCACCGAAAGTGGGTAGGCACCGTCTCGGCAAACCAGAGACTGGGACATTAAACAAACTGAAATCCACGAAAATCTACACATACAGTGTAAGAAGCCTTGCAGAAAATTACAAGCTTCATTCCTTAATGACCGAATTAGAACATTAGTTGGAATATTGGAGGTCTGCGTGAGATCCACAGAAAAGAAGAAAAATTAATTCAGCTCCAAGACAGCAACCACCGGTTTTACTACGCAGGAAGACAAAATGAAAGAGTTAATGGTGTTGGATTTCTAATTAACAGAAACCTTGCTGAGAATATTGTTAAATTCATAGATGTATCTGACAGAGCAGCATGGCTTGTAATTACTCAAGACAAAAGATACACCAGAAAGCAATGTGCAAGTATATGCATCAACTTCTCAAAGCCCAGATGAAGAATTACAAACATCCTGTGACGACATCTCACAGATTATGGAAGAAGAAAAGACCAGATATACTCGACTGGTTTAGACTTCAATGCAAAAGTTGGCATATCGAAATATGGAGGAGCATGTATGGGAAAATTTGGAGTGGAAGAAAGGAATGACAGAGGTGAAATGGTGGTAAATATTGCTGATATGCATGAAATGAGAATAATGACCACATTCTTTCACAATAGAACAGGGAAAAAATGACCCTGGAGAAGTCCTCATGGAGAAACAAAGAACGAAATCGACTTCATTAGAGCAAATAAGAATAACACGATCATAAATGTCACGGTTATCAACAAAGTAAAAATAGGAAGCGACCATAGAATGGTGGGTTGCACAGCCAGATTCAGTTTGAGACGTGCAAGAGAGCAGGTGATTAAAAATAAAAAGATATGCCCAACAAATGTAAGCGAAAACAAAGCAGCATTTCATTTAGAAATAACGACGAGATTTCAGACTCTAAGTTATGCTGAGTGTGACACTGATGAGTTGAGTGATAGGCGAACAAAAGTATTAGAGAATCAGCGGATGTAGCAGGGAAAGCTCATACAGCCAAAACCAACAAATACTCAGAAATGACCCATGAGCTCATGTAAGGAAAGAGATAAAAGTAAAAACAAAGATGGATGAAATAGAAAGAATGGAATTAAATTAGCTTATCAATAAGAGACAGAGAGATGAAAACGAAAGAGTCATGGATCAGATTAAAGAAACCATCAAAAAAGGGAAAAGTCTGAAAGAAGGTCTGAAGCCAAATGGCACTAGGAAAGCAACAAATTGTATTGCTGAAAGACGAATACGGTGAAATCATTAAATGTAGTGATAGGATGGTGAAGAATGATGAAGAATTTTACAGAAAACTGCATGCATCAAAGACCAGTAGCTAACTTTTCAGTTGACACAAATGAATTATGAGATGTAACACCAGACGAAGTAAACATTTCTCTTAAGAGTATGAAAAGAGGGAAAGCCCCAGGATAAGGTGGAATAGTAACACATTAATTTTACTGACAGATGCATGAATAGAAATACATGACAGGCACTCCCACTTAATTGCTCACTGTATAAAGAAGAAGAATATTACCAAAGCTTGGCGCAATGTAGTAGTTACTCTGCTATTCAAGAATGGCGATTGAAAAGATTTTAGTAACTATCGACCCATTAGCTTATTATCAGTTATAAACTCTTCACGAAGTCCGTACGAACAGTACAACAACAACTTTGGAAGAAAACAAATCTCTTGAGCAGGCAGGATTTCGATGCGGATATTTGACTACTGATCATCTATACACAATGAATCAGCTAACTGAGAAAACTGAGAATATAATAAACCAGTGTGCTTAGGTTTTGTTGATTGTGAAAAGGCTTTCGACTCAGTGGAGCACATAGCAATTATAAATTTGTTGTGGGAACAAGGAGTAAATGAGAACATTATAAAACTGCTCGGAAGTATAAAGATGGAACTGCCACCGTTAAATTACATAAAGACTAGCACACAATTAAGACTGAGAAGGACGTGGGTCTGGGAGATGCATTTTCACCAAAATTATTTACAGCATGCCTGGAAAGTATTTTCAGAAAGCTTGACTGGGAGAACAATGGAGTAAACATGGATGGAGAAAACCTAAACCATTTAAGATATATCTTTAAGACATACGGAAATATCAGTTTGGGTGAGACAGCAATCTAAAGTCAAAGACATTAGAAAAGTTATAAAGAACAGAAATGGAGATGGGCAGGTCGTGTAGCAAGAGGCTTACTGACTGGACTCCAAGAGATTGTAAGCATTGCAGGAAAGCACCAGACATGAGATGGAGATATGAGATGGAGAAGTTTACAGGCAAAACGTGGCAGAGATTGGCTCAGTCAAAGATTTCGTGAAGTTTGGGGGAGGCCTTTGTTCAGCAGTGGACTTGCAATGGCTGATGATGACGACGGTGATGATGATGATGACTTATAATGCAATATAACAGAATTAGCATTAATGTATCAGATGACAGTATTTCCTCCATCACTTCTGTAACATATTTTATATTTAGCTCTTTCTACCTTCAGACTGTCATATTAAGTTAAGGAGACATTTTCCGGGCAGGGAAACTTATGCAAAATATGCATGAATTATCTTACCTCCAGACACTACCCGTAAACTGACAAGCCTTTACTGTAGGTCAATAAAATGCAAAAACGATGTCATCTTAATGAAAGGATTTAAGTCCCAAATGCAGGAACCAATTAAGACAAAGGCAGCAAAAAGCTCTCCAAGCGAACGGAAATATGTGTCTTGAATTGTTGCTGAAAATTTTGACCAACCAAGCAGAGAGCTGTTCAAGGTGAGGATCATCTGTTTTACTGAAAAAATGGGACACATCCATGTGGTGTCGCCAGTGTAACTGGGCGGTTACACTACTTGGTTGCACAAACGTTCCTCAACTCCCTCCCGTGAAAGATGGTTAACCGTGTGAGAACTTCAGCTTCCAGTATACTGGGTTCATGCTTCAATGAACCTTAGACTATAACTACTACTATTACTACTACTACTATTACAACCACTTCCACCACCACCACTAAAACTATTGGAAGATTTTATTCTTAACTGAATAAAATTGTGTGAGGCTGTCAACAGTATTTTAATTAAGTCTCTAGCCCATTGAATACGGTGCCTAAATAAAAATATATTTTGCATATTCTTGCCATATATATGCGACTGAAGTCATGTTAAGCGAAGCCCCAGGTAATGAAGCGGTTAACTATACCCATCCCCTTCAGTTCAAAAAAGGTCTTCTGACCCAAAAGAAGAACCTGGTTATGAGCGAGCGAGCGATGTTTCTACTCTCAGTTAAGTTTGTGAAAATGAGTGGCCCGACCCGACCGTCACGCTAAGCAGAAGCTAATAACTTTACTCGTATGTGAATTAGAGTTGAAATTCTTTCTGCATATGATACATTCATTCAAATCATTTTGTTATCAACTAAAACCCATCCGTAAAGGCGTAGGAACTCCTTGCAATCTCGAGTTGGCTGTATTCGGTGAAAGCATCGATTACGAAATCAAATTAAAACAGATTTTCCTTCGCAACCCTGTGTTTTCTGACATCGTCTTTAGCAATTAAATATCGGAGATTGTGTCTACAAATTTATATCAAAGGAAAATATGTAATACCACGGCTCTCGCTTGCCCGTCATGCATTCACACAGCTCACTTTACTGGTTTGGACAGAGCAACAACACAGTAAAAATGACGTCATCATACAGGAGGGAAATAGCCTTTTCACTACTATTGCTGGTGTATTTTCATCTGACAAACTTATGCCACTCCCCAGAATTTTAATGGTAAATTGTGATTGTGTGATATTTTATGAGCCTCAGTTCAGAGACCGGAATGAGTCTTCCTCGTTACCGTATTGCATTTACATTAACTTGGCCAAAAATGTCTATTTCCTACATCTTTAATGCTGAGTTGTAACAGTAACTTAACTCTCGAATATAGTGCAAGTCATGAAAAGTGCAGAGAAGAATATGCAACCATAACATTGTTTTTTCCTGCCATTGAGCTAAGTGAAATAATATGGAAAAGGACAAAGCTCTGGGCCAAGTTAGAGTAAAAACAGTATACTGGTAGTCAAATTCATCAGTTAATTTGACTAATCTTAGCCATCAACTGAGCTGAAAGAGGTTACGGATTTTGCTGGATGAAATAAACCGGCTATAGGACATCTGTCTCCCAGAGTTTCTTCTGCCTCAAAATGATTACACTCAGCTCAGGAACGAGTTTTTGAACTGTAGTGACTATGTACATTTTTTAAATACAGTAACTTATCATCACATAAGGTTGCCCCAGACACCAACGTATTCGTCTGGCAGGAGCAGGAATAAAAAACAGTGAGAGAGAGAGAGAGAGAGACATTGGGTCATGCTTTTGTGTGTGAGGTGGGTGTGTGGGGGGGGTGTTGATGAGAATGAACATTCTTACGTATTGTGTGCGCCTACTCGCCCGCGCTCGTGTGTGTGTGTGTGTGTGTGTGTGTGTGTGTGTGTGTGTGCTCCTTGTAATGTACAATACCTAAGCTAATAAAATATGTCAACAAACTTTTCATGATATTTTTTACGACATTCGTCTGTACACTGCAGTTTCATATGTATAATTAACTACGTGTAAGTCCACTCAGAGATGTTTCGGCAGTGTGGAACGAGTGGTGATTGAAAGACTGACAAGGTGAGTGCGTGAGAGTGAGATGGATGGGTGGGAGAAGGAGAAACAGACCGACAACGAGGTGGAAAGATGAAGAGTGAAGGACTGAACAGGAGAGTGCAATATGCGATTGACGTAGTTGGGATAGGAAAGGAGGAGAGACTGAGAAAAAGATGAAGTATTCAACAAGAGAGTACCATAGTCGCGGCGCGTGACTCTGAGGTTGTTATTATCGTGCTCTGGCAACCTACCATTCAAAAGTGTCTGATTTCGTGTATAATATGAGACGCGTGTGATTCGTGTATAATATGTTCGTGTATGATAATATTCGTGTATAGTATATTCGTGCATAATAATATGATTCGTGTATAATATGACATGAAACCGGACGCACTTTTGAATGGTAGGTTGCCAGGGTACGATAATGACAACCTCAGAGTCGTGCGCCGCGACTATAGATTGTGGTGGCGGGAAAGAGGAGAGGGAGATTGATAATTACCTTGGACAGATAAGGTGGAAAATGTCCGCGAGTCCTTCATTTCTGACAGTAGTCTGTGAAATATGTAATGAGAAGAATATGGTGGAAAGAAGCCATCCCGCTGCGCCGCCGTTGTTCTAGGAAGTGAAGCAGATGCGCGTCCTGCCTCAGGACAAAATATTATCCTGTCCTCCATCCCGCCATGAGGACCCCGGTCCAGCCTGACAGGACGCCATCTCTCGCGTGGGGGCAGCCGCGCCCCAAGCCGCTTTTTTTACACAAGGGGAGTGGCCCCCAGTACGATAAATATGCCATATTGCTTGTCACACATTAAAGTGGAAGATGTACAAGTGGATCTGTTCACTGGACTTCTTGCAGAAAATGGATCCACATCACAAACAGTACATCAGCAAATGCTAGACAACGCCACAGCACATAGATGTGTGACAGGTGTAGGCTAACACATCCACAAACACTCCTCTTGTCATACCAAACACAACTCCCCTCTCTTCTTCCAACAACCTCTCCACTCACACAAACACAAACATTACATTTCAGTCCTTGTGAACAAGCCCTACACCTACAACACAGACACTCACCGGAAGCACACCGTCTCTAGCAGGCGGCCTTAGAAAAAAGGAAACAGAACTATTCCTTCCTCGCAATCACGACATATACAGAGCATTCCTGCAAAAAACAAAACACACACACACACACACACACACACACACACACACACACACACACACACACACAGCAAACCTCCACAATCAAGCACTACTCACACATCCACTCAGACAGAACTGCAGGCCAGGGAGGAAGCCTCATTACATATATTCACAATCAATCCTCTACAAAAATGCAACACAAACAACACAATCGCTTCTCTAGAATGACAACATTAGAAATACAATCATTCAGTGTCAGATCTGGTCACAAACAAGAAAAAATTAACATTTTTAACATTTACATTCCTCCTGAAGCCTCCCAACCAGTATCAAAGCAATGCAGTCCTCAGTTCCTCCTCCTAACAAAGACACCTAATTCTATCGTTGCTGGGGACTTTAACCCTAAAAACACTACGTGGTACGGGCACAGTCAAAACACCATCGAGGCCTCGACATTGTCTCATAATTCAATAATTATGTACACTCCCAATGACACTCTACAATATACCCTCACCCCACAGGAGGCAAACCGCACCCCTTCCTCCCCAGATAACACTTTCTGTTTACCAACACCTGTACTCAACATCACCTGGTGAACGAAACTCAAACTCACTACAGATAATCTGATCACTGTCACCGCAGGAACACAATCCAGACCAGAGCGACCATGTTTCACGTACGCAAACTGCAAGAAAGCACACTAGACAAACTTCTTTGTAAAAAAGGAACATCACTTCAGCACACTAAAGAACGCACCCATAACCAACATAATCTGCACATTACAAAGTTCATCATAGTCATCGCAGACAAACACCATATTCCACGAGGCAACAGAAAACAAAACAACCCAGACTTTACGACAGAAATTGCCTTCTTCATTAGGCAACGAGACAGACTTAAACACAACTCTCCTCTCCCTCACACAACATGCACCACCATAAGACTCCAATAACTAAATGAACAGATTAACAACAAAAATATTACATGGCAAACGGGAAATTGGAAGGCCTTTGTAACAAGTAATCTCTCCACACAACCCTCTCTGCTATACAATATACAGTACATTACAATCTCAGTAATCACAAACATGCATTTCCAAGACCCACGCCGCCATCTCCTCTAACACCCAACACATCCCTTCGTACAAAGAACAAGCAAACATACTCCTGAAATATTGCTAAAAAAAAAAAAAAAAAAATCACTTGACGCCAAAAAGCACTAAGTCCGCAAAAGAATCCTCTCAACATAGACTGTCCTTTCCTTTCGACCATAATGTAACCCGATTCATTCCAGGACGGTCATGTAACATTATCAGTAAATCACTGAACTCTGCAAGCACAGGGCCTGTTGGCATAAGCAACCTGTACCTGAAATATTTAGGACCACAAGGCATCGAGGTCCTCACAATCATCAAAAACTACTCACAGTCACATAGTAGTATGCCCAGTATTCAAAAACAAGAAAGAGTTATCACCATACTCAAACTAAACAACGACCCAACACATAATTCTCTGCACAGACCCATAACATGGGGAAATTACCGTACCTTAATAACACAATGACCCAACACATGCTTCTTGGTGCAGACCCATAACATTACCTAGAACACCATCGACAATAACTGAACGCCTAATTACTGACAGTCTCACTCCGTGTCCTCCTTCCTCCTTCACAACAGCACTACACTCTGCTACTAATGTCACACAACAAGCATTGGACGGCATCACCTCCACGACGCCAGCTTAAGGTACACGTCTCACTACAATAGATACTAGCAAAGCCCTCAGTAAAATAATCACCAGGATATACAACACAACATGGAGAAAACTAACAAATGCTGGCTTGTCAACAAATTTTCTGGTGTAGAAGCACATGTTACATTCCAGGGCAAGTCATCTTGAACACATGGCATCATTCATTCATTCACACTCTTCAACCTATACATGCGTGGTATGCCCACACCCCCACCGCCCACAAACTTTGTCCAATATGCAGATGACCTCAACAAAGCAATCACACACCTCATTGCTGACACAGCCTACACACTGCAATAGGGTTATCTCAGCACACTGCAGACCTGGGTCAATGAAAACAGGCTGACGATCACCCAAAACAAGTCCATCCCTGCACTCATCACCTGCAGTAAACATGAACATAGGTACTCCCCTCACATCACACTTGTAACAATGTACAGTCGCCAAACTTTCCACCTGGGCCACCTAGCCGCGGGAGGTGGGTAACGGGTGCTGGCAACAGTGTAGCTGTTTGTTCGTGTGTACGTACATGCCGGACTGAAGTTCGAATCATCAACTCTCTTCGTCCGTAGTGAACCTCAGTCAGAGTCAGAGTTCATCTCATAGATGGCTGGATACGGAGTTGGGTGGGGAGAAAAATGTTTCAGGAGTAAGGCGGCTCTCCCATCGGCTCAGCCAGTTGCATGAAACTGGTCGCACGGAAAATTGTCACAGGTCGCGCTGACCAAGGCCAAATAAATTTGACTATATTACTTTAATAATAAGGTAATATATATAATATTATCATATGAACATACACTGTTATATGTAATACAATAATATATATTATACTATGCTTATTTGGCCTTGGTCTGTGCAACCTGTGGCACGCAACAATTCCATGTGACCGGTTTCCTGCAACTGGTCGAGCCGGTGGGAAAGCTGCTAAGGGGGGGAGCTTGGCATTGTGAAGGGTAGGGCAGGAGCCGGCGGGAGGGGGGGGGGGTGTTACGTTATTCAAATCCGCCAGTGATAATAATTGCCGAACGAGTTTTTGAGATCCATTAGCATTCTACTAAATATTTGCATTCTTAACAACACTAAACATTTTCTTTTCTATGTTTTTACATTTTTACCGTAACATGTTAATGCTCTACAGTATATACTGGAATCGCTTCAAGCCTTTCTCTCTCTCACTCTCTCCTTATATCAGTAATTCCATTTCATAGGGTTATCACTTGATACCAGTATCAGTATGGGTTGAAGAGCAATGCATTTATCTAATATCTATGTCCAGTTACAAGTTAGATTACCTGCCATATTCACATCATGAATGACACTGACCAATAAGCATTAGGATGATGTTTAGGCACTGTTAACGGTTGCTTATTTCCTCGTTGGTAGTACTTCAGTTAGATGTTTTTGTGTGTTCTGTGGTGCACCACGAAGAGGTAGGAGGTTAAAATAGTCACCTCAACAGGCAAAGAGTTTATGCATACTGTTGTCGAATGTGGCCATTATATCAGCTATGATAATGACTTACCGTATCATGATTATTTCGTATGACTACGGTTATAACAGCACACCTTTATAGTCCATTCATCTAACGAATGACTGAATTACTCAAGGAAAAATGATTGTGAGCGGTGCCGCTTATGTGTGAGGTCACACATTTACAGGCTCATCGATTATTCACCGAACAACATTATCTCACATTATAGCAAGATGAAGACACCACCTCTCCATCACAGTATGCAAAATCTTCCAGTCATTTTAAGCACAATTTCTATTGATTCATGAATTGCTGGGACATTATTATCACCATTACCTGTGATATTACTTATGTGATCGGAAAATGCAACCTAACATGAAATTATCATTACAGGCTGGAACACTGATTTTCTTTTTATTTTTTTAATCCCACGAACCTAGGCGCTTTAGCGCCCGTCACTGAGGCCCGGGGTGCTAGGATATGTGATGTTGGTTGCTGACTGGCTGCTACTATGACCTAGGTCATAAGATAAGGGCTTGGTGTTTAATAGGAGAAACCCATCTCTCATAACCACGTCACACGGATCGGCTGGCGGAAGCGTTAACTTCCACGTCACCCACAGTACTGTTTCGCATATTTAATATATATCAACTCTTAAAACAATTGCCGTGTTTGCATTGCAATCACAGTGATCCACGTAATGATTAAGTAATGAGATGCCTAGGTTTTCTATTGTTAACGATAGGACTCATGACTAGCTGACTCAGGCAGTATTTTGCCCCAGCGAACGAGTTTCAACCTCCGACGTCTACAGTTCCTATCTCTCCTACTTAGTTTAAATTAATATCCGCCCAATGAGTAATCCTGTAACGATTAATGACCTAACTTATCTAATCATGTCTTGGATCAAGAATGGTATTTCAATAGCTTTAATCGAGACCGGCCCAGGACTGGCGAAATGAACGAACAGACACCGGTATCTATTTTTCTACCGTAAGGGCCGGTCACACGACGGTTCTTCCCCCCAATATTCAGTAGACAATTTTTAGCTATGGGGTCATTATGTAATAATGAAAAAGAATACGTTAGTAAATATGTAATATATGTGAAGATGCGGTCTTTTATATTATTTTACTTATTTTCAATACTCACATTATCCAATACTTTCAAGAAGTTCCTTTGAAATTCTATCGGCTAAAAATTGTCGACTGAAGATTGGGATGAACTCTGACTGAGGTTCACTACGGAAGACGAGAGTTGATGATCCGAACTTTCGTCGAGCATGTACACACGAACAAACAGATACACTGTTGCCAGCACCCGTTACCTACCTCTCGCGGCTGGGTGGCCCAGGTGGAAAGTTTGGCGACTGTACATGTGCCACGCACACCCTCCGTTAAGATCCTTGAAGTGACAATGATACTAGACTCACTTTCAAAGACTATGTAAAAGATATCAAAAGATGGTGCACCTCCTCACTGTTCGCTCAGGGCAACTACAATATAAACAGTGTCAGCCTTCGGGCAACTCAAAGAAACATTCTCATTATTCTACAAACAATACATTAGATCAATGATATTCTATGTCTCCCCGGTATTGGCTACAACCATATTTAATACCCACTACAGTGCCTTGCAAACCATACAGAACAACTCCCTACGTATTACCAGTGATTCTACCAAAACCACTCCCGCAGCTCAGTTACAGTCTGAAATTAAAGTCCCCCCAGGCTGAGACCCCCTTGTCATGAGATGAAGAAAGTTTAATGCAGCAGCCATTGTCAATGCACAACATCCGAAGTCATTATATGGCAAAAGTTTGCAGCATACCTAGGCTCATACAAACAAATCACCACACAAGTTTTACCAAACCCTAGAGAACAATATCCCACCTCCAGACATTCCAACACTACCACTGAAGAAACACCTACGTACTACTTCACGAACAAGGCAATACAGCACCTCAGTCACGACACTATACTACAAGGGCCCCCTCCTGACATGCTTGTACCAGGGTTGTCCTTTAATAGATATAATCGGGTTCATCTAGCTAGGCTTACATCAGGATATCACCCAGCCCTCGTCAGCTACCAGCTTAGACTTGGGTTGGGTGGAATAACGGATGTCACACATATTGAAGCACTGCACAGCACATGACACACTAAGACCCAGACATAGCATCAAAATTGTAGGAAAACTGTGATAAAACCCATAGGGTAGATATTTGCATGCTGTCGACGGGTTAGCTCAGTCAAACGGACTGGGTTCGAGCAACAACAATACTAACCTCGCTACTGAATGAGTTCTTTAACTTGGTATGACAACAAACGCTGTGTAAATAATAAACATCCACTGAAAATGCTTTCCATCTGAGTGGATATAGTTATACCCCTTCAGGACTTTTTGTTTATAATACAGTACTTGTATGTACAAAGTGTCTCGGGACTTGATGTAGGAACTTCAGAAAACTATTCTTAGGACGATTTTGAGTAAATGATATGTCAACATGGATTCAATTTTCGACCGTTACAGAGCAACATTTGAGAACTGGAACCAAGTAGGTACAGCATTTCTTGCTAAGCCCTACAGTCACCTTAAAAAGGCAGTACGTGAAGTCTCAGGACACAGTGTACTGCACACACACACACATACACACACACACACACACACACACACACACACACACACACACATATATATATATATATATATATATATATATATATATATATATATATATATATACCTATCTATATCTATATCTATCTATCTATCTATCTATATCTATCTATCTATATATATATATATATATATATATATATATATATATATATATATATATATATATATTTATATTTCCAGAGGCAAGATTCCACTGCTGCCTGGCACCTACATGGTGGATAGGGGAATGCCTCATAGATGCGGTACCGTCATAAGCGACGCGAAACGTAGGATCTGCTCTGGATATAAACTCCACCAAATATACTGAATAAGATGGTACAACAAATTATGTCCCACCCCAAAAACTATGTGGCATGGAGATGAGATTATTTGCCACAATTTCCCAACGAAACATGAATTCTACTAATAATGAATATTTGGGCGTTCCTTTTGGATCATCGTCTACGAAATATTCAACCACATTATCTCCTGCGCTTACAGGCAGTTTGCCACCGAAGGTGAGCAGGCAATGTCTCGGCAAATCAGAGACAGAAAAATTAAACGAACTGAATTCCATGAAGATCTACACGTATAATGTACGACATTTCGCAGAATTTTACAAACTTGGTAGCTTTATGATAATGACAATAAGAAAACAGTAGTTGGGATTTATAGGTCCCAGCGAGATCCAAAGAAAAGGAAAGAAAATAGTTCATCTCCAAGATACCAATCATGTATTTTACTACAGAGGAGTCCTGAAGGAACGTTAGTGTTGTAGAATTTCTAATTAACAGAAATCTTGCAGAAAACATCGTTAAAATCAGCACTGTGCCTTATAGACCAGCATGGTTTGCAATTAGACTATGCAAAAAAAAAAATAATAATAAGGAAAGTAATACAAGTATATACATCCCCTGCTCAGAGAACAGGTAAAGATATAGAAAACCTATGACGACATCTCCCAGATTAGGCAAGCAGAGAAGACCAAATTTATTCTGATTACGAGAGAAATCAATGCAAAAAAAATTGGCAAATCCAAAATTAATGAAGACGCATTTATGGGATATTCGGAGTAGGAGAGAGGAATGACGGAAGTGTAATGGTTGTAGATTGTGTTGAAATGTATAAAATGAATATAATGAACAAGTTCTTCTACAAAAGAACAGGAAGAAAATGGGCCTGGAGAAGCCCAAATGGAGCAATAAGAATGAAACCGATATCATCATGGCAGATAAGAACAACACGATCACTAATGTCACATTTACCAACAGAGTAAATATATGAAATGACCGTAGAATGGTGGGTTGCACAGCCGGATTCATTATCAGAGGTGAAAGATAGATGCTGACTGAAAATGAAAAGATATGGGACATCAAAGTAATTGAAAAAAAATGTCCAGTTATATATAAATATCAGATATCAGGCTCTAAATTATGCTGATTGTGACTTTGATAAGTTAAATGATAAACTAGCAAAAGTGCTAACAGAATCAGCGGAGACAGTAGAGAAAGTTAACACAACCAAAGCCAGCAAATATTCAAAAACAACCCTCGAGCTCATGTAAAGAAGAGAAGAAATGAAAGTAAAAACAAAGAGATGAAATAGAAAGAGAACAATTAAATAAGGTTATCAGCGACAGACAGATACAAGGAAAAGGAAAGAGAAACATGGATCAAAGCGAAGCAGTCATCAGAACAGGGAAAAGTATGACGTAAGTCCAAAGCAAAGTGTCACTGGGAAAGCAACAAATTAAATCACTGAAAGACAAACTGTAAAGTCATTAAATGTAGAGATGGGATGGTGAAGAAAGTTTAAGAAATTTACAAAGAACTGTATGCATCAGAAACAGTAATATCAATAAGTAACTTTGCAGCTGACGTAAGTGAAATGCAAGATGTAGCACCAGATGAAGTAAACTTTTCTCTTAAAAGTATGAAAATAGGGAAGGCCCCATGTGAAGATGGAATAGTAGCAGATTTGCCGTTGGATGCATGAGTAGAAATTTAAGCCAGATCGCCCAATATACAAAGCAGAAGAAAATTCCCCAAATATGGTATAATATAAGTTATTTGGCTTTACAAGAAAGGAGACTGAAAAGATCTTAGTAACTATCGACCCATTAGCTTATTACCAGATTTTTTCAAGCTCTTTACTAAAGTCATTATGAACAGAACAACAACAAATTTGGAAGAAAACTAACCTCATGAGCAGGCAGGATTCCGAAGCGGGTATTCGACTATTGATCATCTACAAACAATGAATCAGCTGACAAAACTTCAGATTATAATAAACCACTGAGCTTAGGTTTTGTCGATTATGAAAAAGCTGTTATTTCTGATCATAGGGCAATATCAAATTCATTGCGCGAACAAGGAGACAAGAACATCGTAAAACTGTTCGAAAACATATACAAAGAAGGAACTGCTACCGTTGAGTAACACAAAGACTCGATAAAAATTATGATTCCGAATGGCGTGCCTCAGGGAGATACTTGTACAGCTTCAGCAAAATTATTTACTGCATGTTAGTTAAGCAACGTTGGGTCTGGTTAGTACTTGGATGGGTGACCGCCTGGGAACACCAGATGCTGTTGGCATCCCTACGTGTCAAGTGGGGTTGGTGGAGAATTAGTGCCCCTCCCTGTAAAACAATTAACTCTAAGCCCTTGACCACCCCGTTTGGGATACATGGCGTCTGGCAATGAATGAATGAATGAAATGTTAGTTAAGCAATGTTGGGTCTGGTTAGTACTTGGATGGGTGACCGCCTGGGAACACCAGATGCTGTTGGCATAACGTTCTCCCTACGTGTCAGGTGGGGTTGGTGGAGGATTAGTGCCCCTCCCCGTAAAACAATTAACTCTAAGTCCTTGGCCACCCCGTTTGGGATACATGGCGTCTGGCAATGAATGAATGAATGAATGAATGTTTGAAAGTATTGTCGGAAAGTGATAATGGGAGAATAAAGGATTAAACATAGATGGAGAAGCCTTAAACCATTTACGGTTTGCTGATGACATTGTCCTAACCTCTGAAACTGAAGATACATTGCATGAAATGTATAATGACCTAAATAGAGAAAGTTTCAAAGTATGGCTAAAGATGAACCAAAGAAAAGCTGATGTGTCATCCAAATTCATCAAAGAGCTTGATCAAAATAAACGAAGTGATTCTTGAAAAAGTTGAGGATTACCATTACTTGGGGAAAATACTAAAACTAACGAAAGACTATGAAGGCGAAATAAAAAGACGCATTACAATTGGATGGGAAGCTTTCGATAGCTTGCCAGTACAGTATATATGAAACGAAAAGTATATAACGAATGTAAAATCCCGGCTGTGATGTACGGATGTGAAACCTAGAAACTAACAAAATCAAGGGAAAAACAGCTAATCCGTTCACAAAGATCAATGGAAAGGCTAATGTCAGAAAGATTTTTGAGAGACAGGATGAGATCAACTTGGGTGAGAGAGCAGACTAAAGCAAAAGACATTATAGAAGTTATAAACGAACAGAAATAGAGTTGGAAAGATCATATAGCATGAATATGGAATAATTGATGGAGCAGGAGGCTGATTGAACTCCAAAAGAATGCATCGTCATATCGTTTATAAAGACTCCAACATGCTTGCATATGTTTTGCTTGGTCTCTCAATGGCGGCTGTCTACGCTGCATGCCTAGAAGAAAAAGGACAGACAGGAGGTGGAAAGATGAGATAGAAAAGTTTGCAGGCAAAACCTGGCAGATACTGACCCAGTCAAAGAGTCTGTGGAGAAGGTCGGGTTATGCCTTTGTTCAGCAATGGACTTCCAGTGGCTAATGATGATGATGGTGAAGATGATTTAAACATTATTCTTGCCATCTCCAGATGATTTTATGCAGCTTGGAGGAGACTATTCCAGGTTGGAAGTTACAGTAGATGCTTCGGTCACCATTCCACCCTGGAAAGTCTATCCAGAGGTAATTTTAATCATCTGAAGGCAATATGAACAAATTACATAAGACATTACCGTATTAAAGAGGTTAAATGAATTATAAGGAAGTATTATCTACCATTTTCATCATTATCGTCATGACCTTTATAATCTGGCTCTGATTCCCAGTATAATTTCTCCACCTTAAATCTCAACGTTTATGTTCTTTTGTAGCACAAGGCCATCGCTCACTGGTTCAGTAAGACAATAGCATGACTTTACATCCATTCCATAGCTATTCCTCATGACTGACATCGTGTTAATCTGTTGTTATAAACCTAGACTCAAGAAGGACACACGGCATTTCAAGGACAGGTTAAAGTGGACAAAATACAATAAACGCGATGGGAAGGGTCCAAAAACAGGGGCAGGAGAACAGACTGAAGGAAAATTACCAAGTTCTCTTCCTTACCTAATTGGTTTTACGATATTCCTGGTATGTTATATCTGCAAAAATTTATCCTTTCAGGACTATGACTTCTCTGCAATTTATTTATGCTACATACAGATGATAACAGCAGGTGGTGGCGACTATCATCCACCCACTTTATGTAGTGTTGCACATTTCTTCCTTCACCTTTATAATTTTTTTTTCTGTATCTGCTTTCCTCTCTCCCTCTTTCTCCCATCCTTCCTGTCACTTTTTATCGCGCTTCTTTACAATTCAAGTGGCTCTGCATTGTGACAATCCTAACGGTTTCTTGTAATCCCAGAAACCATTTACAACGCTGCCTGGTAACCATGTGACTAAACAATGGGGCGATGTGGGCCCTATAGTATCCACTGTTATCTGGGTGCAGAGACGCAGATGTGTATTCTATCCAGGCAGCACACCTGCACATTTTTCCCACACCTTGCTGTGGCGAGGCTCTGTCTACCGCAAGAGAACATTGGTTCACTGCACGGGACAGCCCTGCAGGGGCGGTTGCTTGCGTGCTATTAATGGGTCTGCTTGATCAGACAGACCGGACTTTACAACAAGTACAAACATCAGAGAATTGGAAAAGTTAAATTAAGAAGACATCGTCGCGGAGCAGAGTTCAATGCCATGCAAAGGAAGATTAGCGTGCCTCATGCGTCTGTTCTTCATTTGTTTTTTGTTTATTATGCATGCCGCACTTCTCCACAGCTACAGCGCAAGAAAAGCAAAGCAGTTCACAAGCGATTCCAACTGGAGAGAAACGACAGAAGAGAAAGGAAGGCAAGACTAAAGCCAGACAGAATCAAAACCTAAAAAAATATATAAAAATAAATAAATAAATAAAAATAACGGAAAGATGCACAAGATTCAAACATCACTGAAAACAATCCGAAGAACTACACAACCGAACGCTAATATTTATAAACCACCTAAGCGTCGCACAACACAGCCATGAGAATGCCTGCCGCTGCCATCTTACCACAGCTCTAGTACACCCCTAAGCAAAAGGTCGCCGACACTTTCCTACCGGCGTAGGCAAAGGAAAGAGATGCATAAATAGTTTTTATGTAATGGCAATATGAAACTGACGTCAAAAGAGTATGAGGAGGAATGAAAAATATGGAAGGCAGGACAAAATACTGGCAGAGGATGTTCAGTGATCTTTTGCTCATGACTGTACGTCAAGCTGGAACGACAAAGCTACCGGACGACATATTGTGCACGCGGTAATATGGCCTGTTCACGGCCTTATATAACACGGGCAGGTCACGCTCATTTCGACGATGAATCAAGACAATCAGGCCTGGGCGGCAGTATGTATTGCAAGTAGAAGTCCACAACTCTATGGAGAGGAGAAAGATAAAAGCTGCCTTTAGCATGGTAAGCCTCCTCGCACCATTTCCTTAGCGTTTTATTTTGTGTGGTCCCGTATTATTACAGGTTATAATTACCCTCATTATTGTTGTTTCCTAGCCCCAAAGAAAAAGCAGCTAGGTGTGAGGTGGGTAGAATTTTGTACCTCGAGAACGGGTTGACGAGCCAATATGTGGGTGAAAGAGACAAAGATATGAACTTGAATTCTTTATTTTCCAGCTCTAATTTGAGTCTCTCACACCCAACATTTCCACTTTTCACAATGGATAATCTAAAGAGCCTGTGTCTGTTGCGTGAGAATGGAACACCTTTTTGACACAGTCACATTCAGACACACATGCAGTTACTCATTGCCTCTCTCTCTCTCTCTCTCTCACTCACACACACACACACACACACACGCGCGCACGCTACCGCTTCCACCACCACCATCACTACAATCTCACTCGCGCGGCAGACGGCGAGTGAGAAGGGTTGGCTCTCGCTCTCGGCTCTCCGTCTTGAGAGAGAGAGAGAGAGAGAGAATCAGCCCTAAGTGTCTATAACTGATATACTGTATATTGTGGTAGTTCTTCAACAAATCTCTATAACGAGTGAAACCTCAAAAAAAAAAAAAAAAAAATGGAATGTGCCTAAACGCTTGCTATATGACTGAAAAATTTATCGACTGACCAGTAAACTGAAGTGCACTAAAAAAAAAAAAAAAAAAAAAGAATTACGCTGAATAACCTTCCTGATTTATACTGTGATTATTTTTTGTGTGTGTTTTGTGCGCGTGAAATTTTTTCTACTGAATGTTTCGTCTGAAATGGATAACATCAGTGAAGAATTCAGGACTAAATGAAGGTAAGTGCAAGTTACTCTCACATGGTCTATTTTTCTCGAGGACGTAGTATTATTGTTCCTCCATTAAATTTCATTCAGCTATGAACAAATATTTGGTAGTGAACGATCAATGAAGCCTTTAACAAATACCTCTAACTGGAAGTTTTTTCTGAGCCGAATGAAGTCGCCTGAAGGTACGAATAATTAAAAGAAACCAGATCCTCGAAGTGGAATATGAAATCCCCGTTTTAAAATGCACTTAAAATATTTGTGTCGATAACGTTAGAACAATTAGTATTAATTAATATTTATATTTTATTGGTGTGTGTGTGTGTGTGTGTGTGTGTATGTATTTATGTGACCGACTCTGGGCATAGGCTTCACAGCCTACTTCAGGGCCCAGTAGTCCTCCTATGTACCGCACACCTTTACATGTCACCACTTCGGCGCTAACACCCACCGTCCATAATGAATACATGCTAGGGCTGTCTCATACAGGACTGGTGTATTGGTATTAGCGGGGGTATTTTTACGACATGTCGGCGGGTGTTCTGATAGATCAGTAATGTCTGATATGAAATTCAAATCCTTAAACTGTTCCCTGCCACAGCGGGATTTGAACCCAGGTCCGTTAGGACTGTGTGTGTGTGTGTGTGTGTGTGTGAATTGAATTGTATTGAACTGAACAAAGGTTATTGCTCAGACTTCTTGCAGAAGTATGGAGCACAGCTCCTTCATTGTCCACAACAATATATATATATATATATATATATATATATATATATATGTGTGTGTGTGTGTGTGTGTGTGTATGTGTGCGTGCGTTTCGTACACGGGTGAACCAGGGTTCGCGCCCCGCCAGGGTAATAAACTTTGGGAGTGTTCACCCGGCCACGTACTGCGTTGGCGGACACAAGGGGTGTTGTGGTTGAACCAGTGTCGCTTACTATAAAGGGCCGTACTATAAAAACAACGCCAGTATTGACGAACGTGAGCGTCTGACGTTCCTGTTTTTCGTTCATACATTCATCCATTGCCAGACGCCATGTATCCCAGACGGGGTGGCCAAGGGCTTAGAGTTAATTGTTTTACGGGGAGGAGCACTAATCCTCCACCAACCCCACTTGACACGTAGGGATGCCAACAGCATCTGGTGTTCCCAGGCGGTCACCCATCCAAGTACTAACCAGACCCAACGTTGCTTAACTTCGCTGATCGGACGGGAAGCGGTGTACTCAACGTGGTATGGCTGTTTTTAGTACCATAAATAAATTTGCTGTTCACGCCAGGCGTTCGTCACCTGGATATGGCGTAAAATAGTATTGGGATGTCACAGGGGGATAAACGCCACAAGAGACTCCCCTTTCGTATAACAAATTTAAATATTCATAAAGATGATGACCAGTTTTTCCATTTATAAAAACTGAACAATTCGGGAATGAAATTTTCCCTAGCAGGCTAAAATATATGAGAAATACAAGACTGTTCATAATATTTTACAAGACTAAACGCTTCCGTAATGAATACGAGTAAAAAACTTCTATGGTGGCGACGTGGCGCTTAATATTGAGTTAGGATATTAAATTATGCTTTCTGGTTTATTTCAGACTACCTGTGTACTTTCTGAATTGATTTTTGAAACGGCAACTGTTTGAAAGTTTGTATGTTAGCCAGCTCAGTGCTTTAGTTAGCACATTTGAGGGCAAGCCAGTAAACTTCTGCCTCTAGTCCAACAACATCATTGACACTTCTTGCCTATGAAAAATCATGAATAAATGACATGTAACAAGTGCATATACAATATTATATTACATGGCAGAAATTACACATATCAGAGTTTGGTCAGCGTTGGTAAATGGTTGGTTTGGTCTGTATTTTTCACCAGTTTTAGGGTTCTCTTGCAGTTTCATAAAGTGATGATAAAACAAATTTTTCATCAGAAACCGACAACTATGTGCAATCACTGAAGTTCTTTCTTGAAAAATGTGATTCGTTTTTGCACCAAAATAAATTGATAAGCTGATGTAGTGGGTAAGGTTACCAGATATCTGTATGAGTGAATTGGTTAGTTTAGGATGCTGGCTGAAATATTGCCTGTTTCAATCAAGCACTCAGATTTGAGCATAGATGTGTTGGCTTTAAAGCAAAACTTGTTAGTAAATGCAGATTTTTTCATGTGAAATAAAAAAAAAAAATTAGGCATCTTTCTGTCCCAAGAGCTTTTCTTACAAATAGCTACAGGCCTGAGGAAGTGGCCTGTTCCATGCATATGTAATATAAAAACTAGTTAATTGGATAGAAATGACAGTTATCGTAATGGAGGAGTAGATAGGTGAAGGAAAGTCTTGGAATATTGGTTAGGGTGGAAGGGTTATACAAAAGCATGAAAGGTGCAGTTAAGCAATTACTAACAAACAGGAAGTAATGAGAGAAATATTTAGTGAAGGAGACAAACATCAAGCATATGACCAGAGTAGAAGAAAGCTAGGAAAACAGAACAGTAAACAGTCTGAAAATATAAAACAGAACTGGATGAAAGTACTATAGAAATGGAATGATTTCTGGGGAACAAAAAGGAAAGCTTGTTTAGCAGACTGGGACAGAAATAATGAGCTACTGTATATACCATGTAACTTAGGAAATCATTGCATACTGCTTGAAGGGAAAGGTAATGATAAAGAATGTGAATCTCACAATAGTATAATTACTGAGCTAAACTGGAAATTTACTAGTAATACCTCAAAGAAGGAAGGTGACAATAATGTAGGGAAAAAATATAGCTAGATGTATAGAAATTGAAAGAACAACTGTTACAGTACACACATCTTATAACCTATATTTTCCAATATGGTCTGCTGGTCATGGCTGATGACAGGTGTGGAAAAAAGCAGCTGAAAAAGAATGGAGTGTTACTGCATCCCTCTTGTGTTGGTGCTGCAATGAATGTTACCATTCAACTAGTTTTGTAAAGAAGTAAATTAGTCTCCATGCTAAATATGATTCTCCAGTAACTCTGTATTTACATTTTGCAATATAAATTTAGGAACACATTATGTACTGCTGCATGAGTAAAAGTGCACATAACCTGGATAAACTGCTGTATAATTCATGACTGGTGACCTGGCCAAGAACAACATTGAAATCTATAAAGAATGCAATAATACATTCACTTTGCTCGTATGAAATCAAGTCTGGATAATCTCAATAATTATTTTCATGAAAATGACTGCAAAAGGAGGATAAATCATAATTCAGTCTAGGCTATACATTACGCTGTATCTTGCTTATAAATGCATCCTCTTTATGCGTTGTTGCATCATTTGATACCAATTCTAGCGCAAATGTACTTATTTCCTACATAAAAATAACAGTTTAGAATGGGTTAAAAGAGTGTCAGGTTTGTTAAACACGAGAAACATTCAAAATTTGCGCGCTTTTACGGCTCATGCAGCGCATTCTCGCCCAATCTAGCGACTATTGTGGCATTCAAACGCCAGAACTGGTTTTCGACAAGACTGACGGTCCAGATTTTTCATAGTAAGGGTGACTGACGCTCAGGAACGTCTGACGACTGAACGTCGCCGTTGGACCGCCTAAACGCTGGGTTTTTATAGTACGGCCCAAAGTATGCTTGCACCCAGTTGGCTTGCGCGGGCCGATTACACTTGGTTCACAGACTACACACACATCCAAAGCCACTCCAACACTACAATTACACTCACAAGCATTTCTCACCTTACAATCTCTACCAGACAGCGTAAGCCACTTGGTAGAGATACATTGGCTGTATCAACCCGACTTCGGTCGGGATAGGCCTGTCCTGCATTGGATACTCAAGCGGCTGATGATATATATATATATATATATATATATATATATATATATACCATCCAATCCTATGTTGCCCCATGAGGAGCGTAGCAGCCCGGGGCTGGGCAAGTTGGTCCTGACATTTAAGATGTGAGTGACCAGCCTCACTCATCCTTGAGTGGCATTGAGTGAGTGATAATCCCCAACCACCCCTTCACCGGCCGAATCCGATTGGAGCCTTTGCCCTGAGTCGGACACACACACACACACACACACACACACACACACACACACACACACACACAAAACACATTAAAACACCAGGCGTCCAAATTTGGTTCTATGGTTACCAACGAGCGTAGTAAATGGTTTCCTGGTGTACAGGAAACCATTTGGCTTGTCACTCAGTGCAGAGTCACCCACAGGCAGGACGAAGAGGAAAGAATGAAGGAAAGAAAGACAGAAGAGTGAAAAGTCACCCGTAGGCAGAAGGACGAGGAAAGAATGAAAGAAAGAAAAGAGGATGGAAGGAAAGAAGATTGGAGGAAAGGAAAGGGCAGACAACCAAGAACAGCACTACATTGTGTGAGTGGATGGCGAGCGCCCCCACCTACCACTCTCTCTCTCTCTCTCTCTCTCTCTCTCTCTCGTATATCTATTTATCTATCTATCAATCTGTTTACATACGGTATCTATCTATCTATATCTATATCTACCTATCTATCTGCCTATATATGAAGAAAGCAAACATTCAGATAGATATACAGAGATAGATATATGTTTATCATCACATATACAGTGTTAAGAGGCTTTTTTAGATATAACCTTCACTAACCTTGTTTATAATTTTTTTCCCTAAATTCAAGGAGAAAGCACACACGAGTTCATACCTCCGCCAGTGCCATTGTCATTAAAAAGGATCTGGATCCTGATCCATCGAGATATCGTGTGGAATACATATGATCAGGATCTTTCCCCAAATTTAATCAGTTGTTCCTTGACCCATGACCCACTCTTCCTCAAAATTATATTTACATTAACTGAAAACTTTTGGAGATACTGTGAAGGATACGTAGGATTCGGATCCGTTCCAGAATTTAATCAGTTCTTTCTGGGCCCATGGCACACCCTTCCACAAAATTTCATTGAAATTCATTGAGAACTTTTGGAGACATCGTGCTGGATACTCTGGATCCGGATCCGCCAGAGAATTTTATCAATTCCTTTTTGGCCCATGGCTCACCTTTCCACAAAATTTTATTGAAATTCATCGAGAACTTTTGGAGATATCGTGTGGACAAACCAACAAACAGAGAAGCATAGGTGAATACATAATCTCGTCGAACTTTGTTGACGGAGATAATAAAATCGTGTACAGATAGAAGAGACGCTTCCGGGGTTATCAGGTTCATCGCATCATTAACCTTTTTTAATATGCTGCCTCCCCCCCCCCTTTTTTTCTTTACAGGTTGCAACACACATCTGAGGCCTGATGGCTTAGGTAAGCCCTCATTT
>NC_136968.1:16542463-16572463 GCF_032717465.1 Coenobita brevimanus | reverse complement strand
CACTCAATTACAAGCTATCTATCTATCTATATACTCGTGTGTATATATATACACACGAGAGTATAGATAGATAGATAGCTTGTAATTGAGTGATATTCTATCATACTGACATTACTGTCAGTGAGGTTGACGGAATTCTCAAGGGTGATGGCATGAAGCAGAAGAAACGTAACTGAAGTTACATTAGATTAGCTTAGGTTAGCTTATGACAGATAGAATTGGGTTAGGATAGGTTAGGTTAATTTTGGATATAATAGGTACGCTTAGTTAGGTTAGGTTAGGTTGGCTTAATATTGGATGTGATAGGCTAGGCTAGGTTTGGTTAGATTAGGTTAGACCGGGTTAGGTTAGATTGGGATAGATAATTTTGGTTAAGCTAGGTTAGGGCAGGTTAGCTTGGAAATAGTAATTTAGGTAAAAGTTAGTCTGGAATTGATATTTTGGGTTAGATTATGTTAAATTAGGTTGGGTTGAATTAGGTCAGATACAAATGGTTAGGTTAGGTTAGGGCAGTTTAGGATAGGTTAGGTTAGGTTGTGGTAAAAGAGGATAGGTTGGGTTGGATTAGCTTGGGCTATTTAAGGTTAGATCGAGATTTGCTAGAAGAGGTTAGGTAAAATTACGATTGGCTGGGTTAAAGTAAATGAGATTTAGTTAGGATATGTTACTGTAAGTTAAATTACATTAACCTAAACAACTAAATCAGGCTTAATAAGGATATGCTAGATTGTATCGAGTTATGTTAACAAAGGGTGCATTTGATTATTTTAACTTTGGATCATCTATGTAAGTTTAGATGAAGTAAAGTTTGGCTAGGTTGAACTAGGTTAGATTAAATTACAATAGGACAGGTTTTCTTAGATTAAGTTAGTATGAGTTAGGGTAGATTTAGTTAATTTAGTTCGAATTGGTAAGGTTTGATTGCGTTAAATGTGACATAGCTAAATGATGTGAAGTCATTATAAGTTAGGTTAAACTGAGACAGGTTTAGCTCAGATCAGGATAGGCTTCGTGAGGTTAGGTTAGGTTTTGACTAGGTTGAGTTAGGTTAAGGCACAACCGGTTAAATATGGTTGTATATTGTTCGGCTTACCCTATATGTTTATGATAAATGTATGCTGGTAGCGTTGCATACCACTGATGGGTTATTTGCATATTACTGGTATACATTAACTCGCTCTCCTCTGTGTGTGTGTGTGTGTGTGTGTGTGTGCGTGTGCGTGTGTGTGTGCACGCGCGCGCGCGTGTTAACAATATAAATTATATTGTTTCGATCTTATTTTATCCAAAAGGTTTCGCCAGAGCGTTAACCATTACTTATACCAGTAGGTCAAAGTCGCAGGGCTAGGTCAAAGTATGACCTAGGAAAGCTAACTTAAAATGTTTTTATCGGGTTTACACCAAACTTGGTAGTAGGGTTAAGTGTAATGCGAAAACGAAAGGATTCGTTTGTGTGTGTGTGTGTGTGTGTGTGTGTGTGTGTGTGTGTGTGTGAAAAATCAAAGATTGTAACAAGCCATGGTCAAAGCTCGACCTGTATGTCTGTGTGTTAACAAAAGAACTAAATCAGTTTTCATTTGATTTAGAACAAATTTAGTTGAACTGCTGAAGATCAGGCAGGGGGATTACATACTGCTGTTGGAAACAATAGTTCAAATGTTAAGGTAATGCAGCAAAATCAACTGAAACCATCATCCGATTTAGACCAAACATTGTAGAAGGTTTCAGGGTAAGGCATGGATAATGGGGTTTGATTTTGATATCACTCAGACAATAGTCAGAGCCTCAAGGAAAGACCAATTATCAAGATCACAGAGCAAGGTCCAATGATTAGCTATATAGCTAACAGTTTTGACTCAAACTGAATCAAACTTGGTGGAAGGATTGAGAGTCAGATATGGGTATATAAATTTGAGTTTGAGATGAACAGAGCAAAGGACAAGGTAACAGGGCAAGGTCAACTAGTACATTCCAAATTCGACTTGGACTGTGATTGGTGGAAGGGCCAAGCAATAGGCAAGGATTAAGTAATTCGATTTTGAGACCAATTGGTCCAAAATGAAGATCAGAGGGCGAATTCAAATGTTCGGCCCTTATGCCAATTAGCGCGATCAGGTGTCTCTAAGTGCTCCTTCATGGTTTTTATGCCCAGTTCTGGGCATTAATCAACATGTTTCCTGAGGCCCACCAGTTTTCCTACCTGCCACATAACTTTTTGTATGTCGGTGGGTCTTGTGGACTATCAATTAAATGTTTTAGTGACATCTAGATCATCAGAATGTTCCCTGTGCAGTCTGGGAGAGAATTTGAAAGTCAAAATCAAGAACCGTTCATTTGGGATGCTAAGTGACATTGCACCAAACAAAAAAAACATAGACAGGGAGAAAAACAGACTGAGGAAATGATCCAGAGTTAACCAGCGGTGTACGTTAAGGACTGAGAATACTGGCTAACTCTTGCAATAGACAGCTGGGAGGTGAGAGTGTGTCGCTAGACATGTGTTGTATACCTGTCGTAATGGATGAGGGCTCAAAAATGGACACTTCACAAAACAGTGGCTATTAACTGAGAGAGAGAGAGAGAGAGAGAGAGAGAGAGAGAGAGAGAGAGAGAGAGAGAGAGAGAGAGATTCAACATTATAAGAAAGAGACAGAAAGGACACAGGAGGCGAAGGAATATTGAGAGAGGAAATAAGTTTATGTGATGAAACACCTTTGATTCTGCTGTCTCTACGAGAACTCTGTGTTGTGAGTAAATGAACGTTTGTTGTGGGTTTTGCGTCAGATGAATGGGTTTCGTAAATCGGTTAATAAACAGTAACTTGCTCAAGCCAAAGTGGAAGGATAATGAAGATGTAGGAGTCCACACCTGATTGTGTGGAACGTATTCGGCGAGCGAGCTAACCACTGATAATTTTCCAGTGATGGAGGTTTACCTCTTCACATCGATAAAGTATCTGTAAGTTTATTCTTATTTACCTCAAGATGACTTTCTTTGGATTAAGAATGGCATTTCAGAACTAAGGGATTAGATATCGCATTGACTGAACCTTTCACAAGAAGAGATTCTTCTAGAGTTGAGTAAAATCATCTCCTGATCCCCTAGACGGATTTCAGCCAAACTTTTGTCAGTGATACAGTGTGAAGGGACGATGAACTGATTAGGTCAGCAGGGTCAAGGGGTCAAAGGTCTGGGTGTGGGTGCGATGTCTCCTGAACCCCTGGATGGATTTCGATCAAATTCATGTCAGTATGAATAGACGATCAACTGATTAGGTCAGCAAGGTCATAGGGTAAAAGGTCTGGTTCATATTTTCACGAATTCGGGTTAGGAATAACTAGCTATTTCAGTCCCAGCAATCTACCGATTATGTCATTTCCCACCCAGCATTGTCTCCTACAGTATTATGTTTTGTTGCTATGTGTGTATAGCAACACTAGATAATAGAGTGAGTGCGTGCCTCTCAAAACTACTTCTCCTATTGAAAATTTTTGTCTGTGTAAATGAAATAATTCATTAAGTGCATTTCAGAATGCACGTCAACAAGATGAAATGGTATCGCCAGATCACCCTATAGCATAACACACATCTCCGTCACATTTCACTCTTCCACCTTAAAGCATTTATTTTACCACTATTGTGCACAACGTGCCTTGGAGTTGGATCCAGTGTGGCAATAGGGCCAGTAAGTTGCGTATGACTGCACACACACACACACACACACACACACACACACACACACACACACACACACACACACACACACACACACACACACACACACACACACACACACACACACACACACACACACACACACACACACACACACACACGTATAAAAGCACACACGCATGCATGCTCACATATACACGTACAAGCACGCACACACAGAATATGCCAGCCTTCTAACTACCGGCCAGTTCTTTAATATACTGTATTTCTAAAGTTTTTGAATCTGTTACTCAAAAAATTTAATCATCTTCCCAGTCACTGCCTTATTTCCAATGTACAGTAAGAGTTCCGCCTGGGAACCTCCACCAATGACTTTCCCACCATCCTTTCTTACGCCTGATCATCCGCTTTTCGAGACTTGGGCAAATTTTTTCTGTGGCGTTTGACATCTCTAAGGTTTTCGACAGTCTAACACATATCATTAATTTCCAAAATGCTTTCTTACAGTTTGTATCTTTCTGTCTGTTCTTTCATCTCAAGTTTCGTTATCTGGTCATTCTATAACTGCTGTTGCAGATGGCCACAGTTCTTGTCCTAGAGGTATCAACAGGGTTCCACTTCAGGGGTTTGTCCTGACCAGTTCTTTCTTTTCATCAATGCTCTGAGCTGCACATATAACCTTATGTACTCAAGCGTTAGTAATCACCATTCACTTCTCCATACCCTTTTCACAGCGTCCAACGTAGTGTACTTCAGCAGTCGCGGGATGAGACTGTGATACGCCTAACTTCTGACTTCGTTCATATTTCGGACTTGAGTATAAGAAACCTTGTTGCTTTTAATGCATCAAAAAACTCACTTCCACTACCTTTCGAACCGTCAAAATCTTCCGCAGGAGTATCCTTTAATATTCAACAATATGGAATTCAATCCCTTATCGTTTCTCTATACCCTTAGGGTTTCATTCTCTCGGGACCTGTTATGGAAAGATCACATTACCTTTCTTGCAAAATCTGCTTCCACGAGATCATGTGTGCTAAGCAGGTTCAGCGCCTTCTTTTACCTCACACACGTACAGCTGTTGATTTTGCCCTTATTTGTTCCTGTATGGAATACAACTCTCATTCGTGCGGTGACTCTGCACGCACAGCTCTTCAAAAGTGGGTGAATAAAGGGCTTTTCCTCTCAGATCACTTTCTCTTACTGACTCTCCAACCTTTCTTTCTCTTTATCTCGCTGCTTTATCTTTATCTCTTTACTGTCGCTACATCAATAGTCTCCGCTCTTTTGAAATGTCTGCATCTCTCTCCAATTACGACAGGAGCGTAGCATCTGCCTAACAGCGCACTCGCGTTTTTTCTGTCCAGTTTTCTGGTGCAAAAGTTAATCGATACTCTCACTCACTCATGTATGCAACAAGTCTGCTCATGAGCTGTTTTCCTCAGTCTGTAGTTTCCTCTGCCTATGACCCCGTCTTTTATATACAGTAAGTTCAGGCATCTCAAAACGAACGGATCTTGATTTTTTTTTTTTTTGGGGGGGGGGGGGGTGGAGACACTTGCCGGCTTCCAGCCTTTGGCTCGTCCATTACAAAAGAAAATTTTGTCCTTGAGTGTCTGATAGCGCTCATTTATATTCGGTTATCGATACAATAAGCAGTTATAGTGGTAGGTGGGGGGCTCACCATCCACTCACTCGATGTAGTGCTGCTCTCGAGTGTCTGTCCTTTCCTTTCCTACTTCTTTCTCTCCTTCCTCTTCTGTCGTTCGTTTCTTCATTCTTTCCTCGTCCTTCTGCCTACGGGTGACTTTACACTCCCTCTTCTATCTATCTTTCCTTCATTCTTTCCTCTTCCTTCTGCCTATGGATGACTCTGCACTGAGTGACAAGCCAGATGGTTTCCTTTACACCAGGAAACCATTTACTACGCTGAGTAGTAGCCATATAACCAAATTATGGCGCCTGGTGGTTTAGTAAGTAATTACAGCACTCCAATCGGATTGAGCCGGTGAAAGTTTATATCCATAGGATGGTTGGGGTGCATTGCTCAAGTCATGCCACTCAGGGATGAGTGAGGCTGGTCACTCTCATCTTAAATGTCAGGCTTAACTTGCTTAGCCCTGGGCTCCTATGCTCCTCATGGGAAAACGTAGGATTGTATAATGGGTAGATGGAATAGCTTATTGATATTGTAAGCAGTATTCTACACAAGGGTTTCAAAAAATATTATCTGACTTACATCAGTTCCTTATCAAGGAAAAAAAATCAAATTCCAGTAGTATCCTGGCATCAGGAGTCCAATGTATGTCTGATCACATCCGACATGGTAGAATCTTTCACTTATTCACATACTTTGTGTGGCGATAGGGTAAGCAGGAGGAAAAAAAAAGAACGATTAAGCTGAAGAAAGTAATTTCACTCGATGTGAATCTTCGGCAAATATGAAAAAGT
Organism: Coenobita brevimanus; assembly: GCF_032717465.1. Taxonomy (NCBI): domain Eukaryota; kingdom Metazoa; phylum Arthropoda; class Malacostraca; order Decapoda; family Coenobitidae; genus Coenobita; species Coenobita brevimanus. The sequence goes on along the minus strand of NC_136968.1, from coordinate 16,566,337 downwards.
TTTTTGTTACTACAAAACTACAAACGGAAGTAAAAGACATCGTAAATACTGATAATCATTCTAGAGCAAAGCAGGAAAAATACGTGCATAAACAGATGTTACAAAGTAAAATCAACGCTGAATACGACCAGGGAGAGCCAGTGCAAATATTTTTGGCCTAAAATTTATTCCATCCCTCATTTTCAAAGGTAACCGCATCCTTAGCAGTAATTCCACAAGCCACTGCCAAAGATGGGAAGGCGTGTGAAGACATCCCATTTGTCTCCTGCAAAATAATCAGTGGTGGCAAGGGTCTTTTCATCTCCCATACCCCAGCCCTAACCACCATGACCCACACATACTTAGTTACATTTAAATCGCACCCTTCACTTTGCCAGTTAACCTTTTCATGACGGGGGTCCTTGTCTTATTATTACTACCAAGAAACACTTTTATTCAGCCAAGGGAAGACTTCTGGAACTGATTATTTGATTGATTGAACATCCTAAAGCCAAGCCACAAGGCCAAGAAATATGCAGAAGAAGGGAGCAGATGTTATGCTGTTGTTTTGATGATCCAGGCACTTGCTTGAAAGCGATTATTGGTACTGACAATTTCCTATGCAAATATGCAGACTAGGGAAGAGAACGCTGAGAAGATTGATTTATGTGTACAAATCCATGAATTCCTTAATCCAGCGTAATTTGATGGTAAACGGATGCTCACTTACTTCTCTCCCAACAAAATTAGCAGAGACACAGATTAGACTCCCTAGAGTGTAGAACAGCCCTCTTCCAATAAAGTAACCGGTCGTCGTGCTGACTGATATATCTATAGGTCCACAAGTCCCAGCTTCCATAATCTGGCAGACTCTCTACAGCCATTTGAGAACAAGGTAGAGGAAGGAAAGAGCGACATCAAAGAGCAACTGAAATAACAGAAAAGAAGCGGACAGAGGTGAACTACAAACTGGAATGGACGTTAATGTGACAAAGAACGGTCCCCAGGCAGACAATAGAAAGGGAGGGTAATTCACGCAGAACATCACTAAATGTAGGGAACCTATGAAGATAAGCCAAGTGAGGAAAGAAGGTGTGGCAAACATCACTAAGAGTAGGGCAGTATAGAAGGATGTGGGGAACACTGAGGCGTGATTGACAAAATGAACAAACGGAAAGATGACCGTTGAACTCAGACGAGTGTGGTCAATCCTAAGACGAGCAAGTGCAGTCTTCCATCGTCTGCACCTGTGACCAGACGAAGACCGTGGAGAGACATATGGTATCATTGGATATAGTTTGTTGCATGTGTCATGTGACCAGATGGAATAATCAGGTTTACACACAGAGATAAGATGCAAAGAGGGAAGTGGGTAAGAGTTAGAATCAAGAAAAGAAACGGCAGACCGGGCAAGTTGATCTACTCCGTCATTACCTGGTACGCCCGTATGACCAGGGACATGGCAAAATTAGACAGATTTACGTTGGACTGAGAAGCGAAGCAGCCACTCTTGGATCATAATAACTAAAGGATGTATGTCAGGGGTTGAACAAAGGAGTTGGAGTGCATTAAGGAAATAAAAATAATGGTGAAAGATGAGGAAGGGGAGACAAAAATTTGACAGAGGGCAAAGAGGATGGCATAAAATTCAGCTATTAAGACACTGGCAACAGAAAGCAAACGATATTCATAAGAGGCAGCGGGAAAAAGTACTGCACAACTTGCAACGCGAGAAGTTTTAGACCCCTCTTTGTAAACAGGAATCGAATGAGAGTGTTTAAACAAGTGTGTAAGATAGTGAGAAAGAAGCAAGGTAGGCGGGGAGGGTGATTTTGAGGAAGAGGAAATACTCATAGATGAGCAGACAGGGGGACGTGTTGAAAGCCAAGGGAATTATAAGCAAGGACGATAAAAGAGAATACTATGAAGGGACAAGGAGGAAGACTCTAGGAAGGACTGTAGGCGCACACAGAAAGGTGGTAGTAAACGAGATCTACCAGAAGAGGTATCTACAACTAAACAGGGAAGATTTAGAGAGGAGGTTGAAGGAAAATGATAGAGTTTGGCATGGGACCGAAGGGATAAAAGCAGACGACGGCGAGTAAGAGAAAACAAACCTGATTCTGCACATAAACTAGTAACAGCAGTAGATTTGAAAGTGCCAAGCGCCAACCGGAGACTAACATGATGGACTGGATCTATCTATCTATCTATTGCCAGACGCCTCAATCCCGTTTGGGGTGGCCACAAACAAATCGCCTCCAAGTCGCCCTGTCCCCCGCCATTTCACTCCCCTGCTCCCAACTCACACCCCCCTCTCTCATATACCTCTCCACCCCATCCCTCCATCTCATCCTCGGCCTCCCCCTCCCTCTTCCCCCCTCCACCTCACTCACATACACTCTCTTCGTCAGTCTTTCACCCTCCATTCTCTCCACATGGCCAAACCACCTCAGTGTGTTCCTCATAACGCTTCCTATCACATCCACATCCACACAACAACGCTCCTTTATATCCTCATTCGTCAGCCTGTCTCTCCATGTGACGCCACAGGCTCCTCTTAAATAACTCATTTCCACTGCTCTCACTCTTGACTTGTGTCCTTCCAACAACGTCCAAGTTTCACTTCCATACGTTAGAGTTGGTATCACAATACTGTCATGTAGTAACTTTTTCACTTCCATGCTCACTTCCCTGTTTCTTATCACTGCTTTTAAAGAACCAGCAACCTTTCTTCCCTCCTGTACCCTTTCAAGCACTTCACCCTCCAAACCTCCATCCTTACTCATCACACTACCCAAGTACTTAAACGTACTCACATTTTCCAATTCCTCACCATCCAACCTCGCAGTACATTCACTGACTTCACCCCTCTCAAAGACCATCACTTTACTCTTCGCTACATTCAGCTTTAGATTCCGTTTCTTACACACTCTCCCAAACTCATCCACCAAGCCTTGCAGCTCCCCTTCGTCTTCATTCAACAACACTGTATCATCTGCAAACAACAGTACAGGGAGTTTCCAAACACTATCCTCTCTCACCAGGGCCACTCCAACATCCACTACCCTACCTTGTACCTCTTTTATTACCCCATCCATGTACAGATTGAACAACCATGGAGACATGACACATCCCTGTTTCAACCCAACTTTCAAAGAGAAAAATTCACTTAGTTTACCATCCAAACGCACTGCAACCTTCGCATCATCGTACTTACTTTTCACAGCATTCAACAACTTCCCATCTATTCCATATATTCTTAACACTATCCACAATCCTTGTCTATCCACCCTGTCACATGCTTTCTCCAAATCCATGAAAGCCGCATACAACTTCTTTCCCTTCTCTAGAAACTTTTCCACTAAAGATCTAAGAATGAATATCTGATCTACACAACCTCTTCCCTTCCTAAAGCCTCCCTGTTCTTCTCCAACTAATTTCTCTGTTCTTTCTCTAACTCTGTCAATAAGTATCCTACCATACACTTTTCCTATTATACTAAGAAGACAAATGCCCCTATGATTACCAAACACTTCTTTTTCCCCTTTTCCTTTGTACAAGGGAATAATTATACCTGACTTCTAATCCTCCGGGACTCTACCTTCCTCCCAGGCCAATCTCCACGTCTTCCACATCCATTCTACTACTATCTCTCTCCCATGCGTCAGCATTTCACCACACACTCCATCAATTCCTGGGGCTTTCCCCGATTTAACTTTCTTCATTGCTTCCTCAACTTCTATCCTACTGATTTCTTCCTGTCTTCTCACCTCCCTCCTTCTCCCAGCCATTCCCCAGCCACTTATACTCGCATTACTTCCATCCTGTATGTTCAACAATTCCTTAAAGTGTTCTCTCCATTTGCTCACTTTTTCTCCTTTCTCCACTAGTAATCTACCATTTTTATATTTCACTCCCCTGCTAACTTCACTTCCACCCTGTCTTACTCTTTTCACCTCTTTCCAGAACATTTTCTTACAGTCCCTCCACTTTACACTCAAATTCCTTCCAAATTCCTCATCCACTCTCTTCTTACTCTCTCTTACTAATCTTTTCACCTCTCTCTTTCTTTCTACATATAACTCTCTCTTCCGCCTCTCAACTTCTTCCACGCCCCTATTTCTCATCCATTCATTGTATGGATCTAACTGACGGAAAATAGATTTAGAGGCAGAAGAATAGATCTGACACCCATAATCGAACTTTAATTTTAAAAATCGTGTGAAGACGAAGAAGTGTGGTATGATCAGCACTCTAAGAAACATAAGCAATAGTATGGTGAAGCTGTAAACGATTTAAAGCAACAGCCCGAAGGGGAAAAACATGTTCTTTCCAACCTAAAATGGAGTGAAAAATAAGACCCAAAAGGTAACCGTGGGTTGATAGTAAAGAAGAAAATTATATAAATTGAGGGGGGGATGTGGGATAATGCGCGAACGAGTAAAGGAGATAGCATGGTATTTAGCAACAGAGAAACGAAAACCATGAGTGTCAACCCAAGTAGAGGCAAAAGTGATCGCTGAGTACATAAGAGACTGAGGTACTGTCAAATGGGACCCAGCAGTATAAACTGAAAAGTCACCAATATACAAAGAAGCACGGGCACCACCAGGAAGAAAGGACACACTGCCTTTAATGGCAATGAAGAATAGAGTGGTGCTAGAGCACTGAAAACGAATTGGAAACAGAGCAACAAAGTCGAACACAGAAGGAATGATCTGAAAGGAAATTACGGAGAAAGACCCCAAGATTGCCAGTAAAGCCAAGAGACAACAGTACGCAACATTTGGTATTTCCAGGTATTATCGTAAGCTTTCTCAAGGTCATATTTAAGGTTGTTAAATTATTCAAGGTACTACAAGCACGTCGGTATCCATACAAGAGATTAGACAGCAACTGTTTCGATTCTAGGAGCCACATGAGGCGATTATTGATCATACACTCACGTATAGAGGCGGATGGTGAGAGCAATAGGCCTGAAATCCGTTGGAAGGTGGCCGGACTTTCCTGGTTTGAGAATGGGGAGAACTACTGGAACCCTCTTTGAAGGAGGGAAAAAAACTCGAACCAAATGCGATTCTAAAGTGCAAGAACAAAAAAGAGAGCCCTGATGGGGTAGGTGTCTGAGCATGGCATAGTGAACATCATCATGCCCTCCTCAAGTGTACCTGCAAGATTGGAGGGCGGATTTCAGTTTGATGGGGTACACGGGACATTGTAATGTGTATTAGATTAGAAAAACAAAGTAATAGGAGTCTGTTCAGGAGTGTGTTTCGAATTTTGGAATTCAGGGGACAGGTGAAAACTTTTACTGACGTCACTGAAATGGAGACTTAAGATATTCACAACTTCAGTAGAATCTGCCACAGAAGAACAACCTATATGTAGGACAAGGGAGGGAGGAGGAGTATGCATCAGCTTCCCTGAAAGTTTGAGAATACAGCACCAAACTGAAGTTGCCGGAGTGGACGTAGGAACGGAGGTAACATAGTCTTCCCAACGTCCACATTTAACTTCTCCAATTGTCTAGTGGAGAGCTCCACTAGCCTGACGAAAAAAAGAAGGTAATGATACTGTCCATTAGGGGTACCACGTTTACGATGGAAGCTCTTCCAGCGAGCTCGTTTAATATGAAGAGCTCTAGTACAGGCAGCTGACCACCAGGGGATGCAGTGGGCAATAAAATGACTTCTGGAGCTGGGTATCGATGACAAAGCAGCCTGTAAGACCGTGGCAAGGAGAAAAAATCGCATGTCGGGAACAGCAAAGAAACTGATGGGAAGAAAAAAAGTCGAGGCCAGGCAGGTAAAGGAGGATCAGTCCGCTGACTTAAAACTCCAGTGAGGGAGAGCAGGGGAGAGATAGGAGGAATTAAGAAAAACAACGATGGGAAAATAATCAACAAACAAAAAATCCTGTAGAACATCTAACTAAAATGTAAGGGTAAAGAGGGAGAGCACCGAGATAAAGCAGTACAGGAGAACGTGGGGGCTCGAGCATCAAAATGTATCGAAGATTCGGAATTAAGCAGCTGAAGATCGTGATGTATATGGAAAGTTTCAAGAAGCTGTCCACGCATGGGGTGGTCGAGTCACCCCACAGAGGATGGCGACAGCTGAAATCACCAAGAAGCAGAAAATGAGAAAGAAGAAAGAAAGGGGATGGGAGAACTCAGGAAAATCATTAGGCACATAAGTAGAGAAGTATACCAAAAGAATAGTCAACCACTTGCAAAAGAAGAGTCAACCATTTACCGACGAAGACTCGAACCAAAGTACAGGGGAGACAAGTGGAAACAGAGAAACTCATGCCGGATTGAATGATGGAAAAAAAAAAAGTACAACTATCTGAAACTGAATGAGAGGAAGAAACAAAAGCATAAACAGGTAGAGGAACTGATGGAGAGGTAAGGCAGGTTTCTTGACGACAAACAACTAGTTGACGGTTAAGAGAGAAAAGAACTTGGAGATCTCCGCGATGCATGTTAAAACTTTAAATTCTATCGTAAAATAGACTTTAGAAAATTTAAACACAAAAATGACAACAAAGCATATGGAGACAAGCGAGAAGGAAAACAAAGTGAGAAAAAACTAGACTAGGATGATCAGCGACGAGTGATAAGAGAAAGAATGGAAAAGACATTACTGAGGCCAGTGGAGGAGATAGTAGCAGGAGGTGGAGGTCGGGGAACTGAACGATGGTGGAAAGTGGGGAAGGGAAGGGAAGGTCCATATTTGAGGAGAGTATCGTGGAATGGAGACAGTAGTGGTAGCGCAAACAGGGGTAGGAGGAAGGGAAAAGGGAACAGGATGAACCTCAACCAGATGCATTTCCTGAGACTGTGAAGAAGGGTTGGGTGGGCGATGGAGCCAACAAGACAGGTGGACTAACATTCGAGTGAGAAGTACAGGTCAAATTAGAGCAGATATCATCTGGGCCTTCAGTAAATTTTTACGCTCTGGGTAAGAGATGTAGACCGTTTCTTCTGTGGGGAGACTTAGAATCGGAGTCAACTGGGAGACAAACAGGATGGAAGTTGGTGGATGGGAGAGGACTTTTAATAAGCCGACAACGTATTCCGTCTGAGGGCACTGTATGCCTAGGAGGCTGCTAAGAACTTGAGGGACTTCGTGATTTGGTAGATTTCTTCTTTGTCGAAGAAAGGGCCTTTGAAGCTGAAGCTAAAGTAGGAAAAGAACTGAAAACAGGGGGTAAGAAAGATGCAGAGGATGTGGGTTGAATGAGAAAAGATAAGGAAGAGCTAGAGGGGAGGAACTGGAAGGATGGCAGAACCAATGAAACACATGCAGGTACAGAAGACTGAGGAAGTAGAGGAGAAGGAGGCGGTACAGACACAAACACAGAGACAGTAGGAATGGAACGTAGAGCTCGAGAATAGGAGACACTGAGGCCGTGACCCAGATAGTATTCTCTCTGGCGAGTCTCCTGGGAAACAGCCTTTTCAAAATGAATGTGTTGGGCATTTTCTTTAGGTAGCTGCATGAGAATTTCCACAGTTGGGAAAATTCTTTTCTACCGAATCACGTTCTTTCTGATCATGTTTAAGAAGACCACAAGCAGGACAAGTTTGGTCAGTCCTGCAGTACTTGGCGGGGTGGCCAAAATGTCTACACCAAGTACACTGACGCATTGGGAACAAATTCTGTGACTACCAGACGATGGTCTCCCTCTTTCTGTATTTCCTGCTTCCTATGATATCCAGTCTTTCAAACGCAGTGTGTCCAGGCATCTCGAAATGATCGGATCTTGAATTTGGATCTCTCTTGTATTTTGTTTTTCTCTTGGAAGGAGCAATTTTGCGGGCTCGTGGCCCTTAGTTCCTTCTTCCTCACATAAAAAAAAATAAAATAAAAAAGTATTCACGTCAAGGAAGGACTCTGGTGTTACACACAACCTTTGCAATATTCACTGGAGTGGTACGACGACAACGAGGGGGTATTGTATAACACTGTACAGATAGTAAAGGAAATTCTTGTTCAGCAAGCATTTTCTTGATGGTGAAAAATTACTCAGAAAATATTCGGTAACTCAAAGCGACACGGCTCGGGACAAGAATAGTACCAGTACATGTACTAAGGACTGGGTCAGCATGTACGAATATGGGATCATCGTCATGGTTGACGAGATTATCCATAGCATCAGCTTGCTTAGCATTGTTCGCATCTACTAGTCAGATACAGTACCAGCAGGTTTGGTATGAAGTCACATCGTTGCCAACATGATATTGGAAGACAAATGCTGATCCAAATCGCAATCGGCAAAAGATGGAGAGGAGAGAAACTGAAAATATTTTCGCCATGTTAGAGCACACACACACACACACACACACACACACACACACACACACACACACACACACACACACACACACACACACACACACACACACACACACACACACACACACAAAAGGTCAAATGCAGATGTTGACTCTTGAAGAATAGGGAGGGTAGATTATTTAAGGTGGGTCCACAAAATGGTTGGAGAGAGGGTAACAGATGTTCCAAATGAGGCATCAGGGATGTGAACATATGGGTCTAACACAGCAGTCAATGATGTGGATGAACTAGGATGGAATGAAACAGTGATGAGGTTACCACTGGAGTTGACGTAATAGATGGTGACGTGTTAGTAGAAACGGTCACATTTACAGTATTAATGCCACTGGTAAACAGTGGTAAGGTGGTCACCAAGCAGATGTAAGAGTAGCAGATGGTGATATATATGTAGAAGGAGTCACATTTTCAAAATTAGTGTCACTGCGGTCTTTGGTGAAGTTGTTACCTCTGGATCAGACGTAACTAGTATTTAAATCATGACAAAAATACTCAGATTTTCAGAGCTAACCTCACCGACTGAGGTTTCATGATTTTCAGAACTAATGTGACTAAGAATTCCATGATGGAGTTCAAGTACTCAGCCAACGTTGTAGCCAGCCAAGTATCTGCCATTTGACACACAAAACTAACACTAGAGGTTAAAGAACTACTTTCCTTTGCAGCCAGGATGAAAATCACGAAGGCATGTACAAAAAAGGCGCATTGTTGTTAGGACACTGAATACCAATCACCTGATGGAAGTAAACAAACCAGAGCTTTCGACGGTGAGCCGACTTGCTTCTGGAACTGAAAGGATTCAAAGAGACAGATTGTAAGCCCTCATCAATATGGTTCTTTTGCAGAGAATACAATCATTAATAGTAGAAAAAAAGGTATGGTATCATACCGAAGGTGCTTGTTATTTACTAACTATATGGTTGGTGTCAAAATGTGTAAGACCATGTACAAAATACGTAGGGTTTGGTATGCCACTGTTACGAATAGAGGGTTACTGTATTTTCTTAAAAATCATATACTTATCCCCATTAAGATGGCCAACTATATTTGTGAAGTCCATTAAACCAGGATTTTGTAAACCATGTTTGTCCTACTCCTTGAAGAACCCACAACATCAGATGTAAGATATATCTGATATCGAGGCAAAACTCTTTTCACCAAAAAACGACGGTAAGGCAGAAGAGCAGAAACAAAAATACATTATCTTCCTCTACTTTTGGAAGTGTTATGTTGTATAGGTCAAAAAACAAAGATAGTGAATATGAGATCACAGCACCTGCTAAACACGGAACACTTTGTATTTAATTGAGATACCCACATAATTTTGTTTGATATATTGCCACGTGTTATTCTTATTATATGTGTAATTTTGATGAGGGTCTATTTAACCCTAGACACAGTTCCTTATACCCCTGAGGAGGAAATTCATCCATGGTTAAGAACCACTACCCAAGAGCTCATGTCCTCATCCATCCATTAAGTGATAATCTAATCTAATCACTCTTTTTTGGATACTGAATAATTGCCTGAACAAACCGCATGTTCAAATGTTTGTATCTGTCATAATAAAGAAAAGGCTTGCATATATCAAAATCCTGTCTTCTGTATAATTTGCGGAATATATTTCAGTGTTTTTAATTATCAAAAAGAAGGCCGCCATGCTCATTCTCCATGGAAAGCTTTTCCTTCTTAGCCGGAGTTTGACACTGAATCACACTTTCCCTTAAATTCCGCACTAGTTTCGGGATTCCACTGTAAAGTAATTTCAGCTCCTTGAGTTAACGAAATCGCTGTTGTCAGGTCATGTTCTCAACTGCCTGTATACATAAGCTAGTAATTATGAGCTGCAGTGACGGGAGGGGGGGGGGAGTTTTCGGCTGGGCCTCAACAGTGTCCTCTTCATCCCACCATGGTAGTCTTTACATCATCTTTCTCGCGAGTAATATCTGCCGGGAACGTTTCTCCATCTCTCACCCCGACGAGGATGCAGCCTTCTGTAATCCTGTCAGGTCAGCACATGTGTACTGTTGGTCTATGAGCACGTTGTCCCAGGCATCGCCATTCCATACCTCTAAAACAAAAGGGTTTACATCATTTGTGGTTACATAATATTACATTGTTATCTACTTTCATTCCTGTTACAACTTACATGATATTATAAAGATATTTTTAAGCTGATATGAAGATGCACATACAGTGAAACCGCTGCAGGGGTAAGTGTCAGGAGTGCAGTGATCCCCCTGTTGACAAAAAAAAAAAAAAATATTTCAGTAGTCCGCAAGACTTCTTAAGGATTATGTTGCATCTCCATGGAGGTCTCAACTAGGGCGATCGCCGTGAGGTAAAGTACTGAATACATCCTAAATATTACAAATCCTGTTGGCTTCCCGCAGGCCTGTCCCTACTGATCCCACTCTTATCTTCAATATAGTACACAATTTCACTCATATTACGTGGGAAACCCAACTATACCCGTAACACGCTAAATATAACTTTGCTACATCTGATTTCCTGTTCACACATTAACCATTCATCTGATATGCTTACACAGTCTCAAAGCATTAATTTCTACCATTCATCCACTTTACACTTTTTTCCTTTTCCTCTCTCTGTCACCTTTAAACATCCATTATTTTTACAGTTTGCTCGTCTTATAAATCCTGACGAAGCTTTCAAATATGTCATTTGCACACACCATACTTTCGACTGCTCTAGCGTCCCACAGTCGATCCTTACTCCAGTATGTTACTATAGAATTAATAATGTTTTCTAAAGATATTCATAAACCACACGCTTATATATCTGATCTTCTCCACGCATCTAAATTCTGGGGTTCTTTTCTGCCATGTATAAAATTTCTGATTCTTACACACACACACACACACACACACACACAATCTCTCTCTCTCTCTCTCTGCATATATATATATATATATATATATATATATATATATATATATATATATATATATATATATATATTGTTTTTAGTGCATGTCCCAGATGTCTACATTCATACGATACCACACGGTATTTTAATGCTAAGTTACAATTAATTTGATTGTTTTGCTGTGTCGTGGTATTCATACATAATTAATCTTTTCGTTAAGAGATCATATGACATATATCATACACCATCTTTAGTTTTCGCGTCATGTAGATTGTCAAAAGCATGAACTCTGCGTAGAAAGTAAGGTGTGGTATAATATTTGAAGTTCGCCCAGCCGCAGCCTAAAAAGAAAAAAAAAAAAAAAAAATCAGCATATCAGTCATTTGTCCAAATATGCTTATCAGGCATTTTGTTTACACGTTGGCAGATGAGAATAAAATCTTGCAAGCATTTACATTTAGGAATGCCAAGTGTCACTTTAATAACGATTAATTTGCGCTCTTGCCCTCCCTTGGCCACGCCAGCCCCTCTTACGACCCCTGAATAAGTACGGCATCTTCTGGTCTCCTTGGTTAATGCTCTTGGTGTGGTGTGATGCGGGAGTGTGGCTTCGCTAAAAACGATAGGAGCGAAGCACCTAATGTCCGAAAATAGTGAGAGACAGACAGACAGAGCTGCTCCTAGATATGCTCCCGCATATAAAAATCATTGGAATTCATTAATTTTTGGATGGAACTGTAGTCATGTTGGAATTAACTCGGGAAATATGGAGGGGGTACTATAAGAGAAAAAAATCTCACGACTCTCTTCATGAGAGAGAGAGAGAGAGAGAGAGAGAGAGAGAGAGAGAGAGAGCACTACAGAAGTGGATTCGATCAACCTGAATTGCACATTACAAAGCAAAGCCTGCAATAACAGAGGCCAGATAAGGTTCATATTCATCACGTGCTTCAAAGAATGTCGCTCTAAACCTATCGCTCAGCCTGCTTTTTTTTGGGGGGAGGGGGGCAGTTGTTGGAGGTCACATATTCTTAAGTATATGCAAATGCATATATTATGAAGGGTAAAAATTATCATAGCCTCTTTCTCTACCTCTCTCATCAATTCTCTCTCTCTCTCTCTCTCTCTCTCTCTCTCTCTCTCTCTCTCTCTCTCTCTCAAGCACTCACACAAACCCTGCTCTCTCTCTCATTCTAACATTGCTTTCACTACAACGCTCCACCACCTACCCTGAGAAGATGCGAGAATAAAACAAGACAGTGGCGCAGCGATTAGAGGTTTTCTTATACACCCACAATTCTAAGGAAAATAATATTAGTACTAGATACATCACAGGTAATTAACATTCGTTATTCAATCAAAAAATATAGAGAGACAAAATATATATACCTATTTTGCGATATTATAGAAAACCCCCTGAACGCTCGGGACAGCATGTATACTGCTGATCCTACCGACTGGAAAGACGTCAACACGTCAAACAAACTCAAATGTATGCAATTTACTACCACAAATAGCTGTGCAAGGCTAACTGAAGGCGCTGAAACTTACTGTAACTGAGGGCTGGACCTCCCAGAGATCCCAAGGATTATATCCTATCTCACAGCGTGCAAACTAAAATGTGCATTAGATAAAACTTGCGCTAAAACCGTATCCCGCGTTAAGAACGTTCAGTAATCATGACGTGTTCAGCAATCATAAATAAAACTTGCGCCAAAACAGTATCCTGCTTTAAGAGCGTTCGTTAATCATGGCGTGTCCGGCAATCATCACACGACCATGCGATGGCGAAGGTAGATGGGATCATAAAGCAAATCATTATATGCATCACACAGGAGACACTCATTAAAATATGATATAGTTTAGCAAAGTAGCTCTCGGTGATAAAATTAAATCACTTCATATTGCGTATAATCTGAGATTATACACAGTATGAAGTACATTAAAGGAATCCCCTATTTACAAACATTTTTAAAACGAACATTTTTAAAAAGCCTACCATATAAGCAAATCTATAAAAATTAACAAAGAATCCTGTCAACACATCACTCCAATTGGAAATCAGAATATGCCGTGTCACTACCGTAAGTAATAAACGACGAGAGTTCAATCCCAGTCTCGGGCAGCGAAAATTCGGATGACTTAACTTTCATTAGAATGGACCTTACATGTCTCACTCTCACTAGCACCATCACACCAAGCCCAAATAAGGTATCCATAGCATGTGTTCAACGTGGACGGTAGCTATTAGGCAAGAGGTGGTGACATGTGTGTGACACGCAAAATGACGGGTGAACCTCAGGGAACGAACCATCATCTGTGGCCGGGGTCAGAAAAAAAATGACACAAGGAACTTTTTCGCTGGTGCTAATTAACTTTCTATAACCCACGGACTTTTTCATGCATTTTGAAACTCCTTCTTACTCAAAGTCATTTTTTTTTTCTAATCCACATAAATCCCTTAACTCCTTCACTCGCCACACGCAGTCACATTTTCACACCATACGAGTACTCATTCCTTCAGAATTGTTTACTCGGGTTTGCCTTTACCTTAGCAGTCACTCATTCTCGTTTATATTTACTTTTTATCTCACTCACCCCCTCTTTCTTAGACCTTTTTGTGCCTCACGTTCCCTCATTCACTCTCACTTGAATGGATTATTCACCCACTCTAATGGGATACAAAGCAACGGCATCATCCAGCTTACCACTGTTACCTCACCCAGGCGCTCAGGCAAGCAACCCAGCTAAGAAAATGCGTCATGCCAACAACAGTGCCAAAATCAAGCAACTTTCCTGAAGTTTATGGACTTAAGGGCAGAATGTCACTAAAACTCGTACTAAACAAGTTGTGTACTAATCAGCTGATATAACTGAGGTACACTCGAAATTTATGCATGGGTATAGTGAATTTTAAATAAAGTATACGATCAGTATACAGGATCAAAAGTCTGGTCAGAGCAGCATACTAGTCTCAGGAAAAAATAGATGTATGTGAGTGACTGAAAGTGAGTTCAGTGGTTGGTAAAAGTGAAAAAATGATGAAGAGACATCATACAAGGGTGAGTGAATTAGGGTACAAGACCGAATTTAACTTTGTCTGTGTGTGTGTGGGTAGGTGGGTGGGTGGGTGGATGTGTGATCTGATTAGATTTGGTTTTGTGTGCGTCTGTGTGCGTGCGCAAGTGGGCTTTTGTACGATGTGTTTTGCTAAATGTGTTATGGTTTGATGTGATTTGGTGTGTGCGTGTGATGGTGTATGACGTGGTGTGTGGTGTCATGTATTGTATTTGGCATGTGATGTGTGGTGTTGTGATGACTAACATGGTGTTGGGTGTGTGTTATTGCGGTGGGAGGGTGCTTGTGTATGCTGTGTTCTGGTATGTGTAGCTTGGTGTAGTTGCCTTTGCCAACGAAGTTGGAGGAGGTAATTTATTCACCTATTTTTTGTCTTTGTTTGTTTGTATGTTTGTCCACACGATATCTCCAGAAGCTCTCAGTAAATTTCAATGAAATTTTGTGGAAGGGGGGCCATGGGCCGAGAAAGAAGTGATTAGATTTTGGGGTGGATCCGGGTCCTGATCCCATGTACCCCGCACGATATCTCCAAGAGTTCACAATGAATATCAACTAAATTTTGTGGAAGAGTGGGCCATGGGTCAAGGAACATTTGATTAAATTTGGAGGCGGATCCGGATCCTATGTATCCTACACAATATCTCCACCGTTCCGGATCCGGATCCGGATCCAGATGGCAATTGCATTTGCGGAAGTATGCGCTCTGTGCACACTCTCTGGTTTTTGTTGTCTGTGGTTTGGTGTGGTGTAAAGGGTTGCCAGGAGTGGAAGAAGTGGCAGTGTGTGGTGTTACTGTGTGTTGTATTGCGTGTTAAAGTGAATGTTACTTGTTATGGAGTGGTATCTAGTGACAAGTATGTTGCTTAGGATGTGATCTGTCTGTATGGCGGATGGTGTAGTATGATTGTGAGTGGTGTGGTGTGGTGTGTGGTGCGTTGATGGTTCGGTTTGGTATGGTGATGTGTGTGGTAGTGTGGTGTGATATGGTGTGGTGTGATGTGGTTTGGTGTGCAGTGTGTGTGTGTGTGTGTTTTTTTTATGTGAGGAAGAAGGAACCAAATTCAACGAGCCCGCAGAACTGGTCCTTCCAAGAGAAAAACAAAATACAAGAGAGAGCCAAATTCAAGATCCATTCATTTCGAGATGCCTAGACACACTGCGTTTCAAAGACTGGAGATCATAGGAAACAGGAATACAGACAGAGGGAGACAGTTCCAGAGTTGACCTGTTGCATAAATGAAGGACTGGGAGTAACGGTTAACTCTTGCATTAGAGAGTTCGACAGAAAAGGGATGAGTGTTTGCTGCTAGACGGGTGCTACTTGCCCGTCGTAGAGGTGGAGGAATGCATGCAGACAGTTCAGAGGAACGGTGACCATTGAAGTAGCGATAGAAAAGAGATAAAGATGTAACAGTGCGGCAAAGAGACAGAGGTTGAAGGGAGTCAGTAAGAGGGGGAGAGTTAATGAGACGAAAAGCCTTTGACTCCACCCTATTGAGAAGAGCTGTATGTGGGGAGCCTCCCCACACAAGAGAGTTGTACTCCACACAGGGGCGGATAAAACCTCTGTATAGAGTCAACAATTGTGCAGGAGTAAAGAAGGAACGGAGTCGGCTTAGCACACCCAATTTCTTGGAAGCAGATTTTACAAGAGATGTATTATGATATTTCCAAGATAAGTCCCGAGTAAATGAAACCCCAAGCATGTTCATGGATGATTCAGAATTAAGCTGAATATCATTAAACATTAGTGGGTATACCTGTGGAAGATTTTGTCGGGTTGATAGGTGTAAAAACTGAGTCTTTGATGCATTAAAAACAACCAGATTATTTTTACCCCAGTCAGAGATACGAGCCAAGTCAGACATTAGGTGTGCCATAGCCTCATCCCTTGTTTGTTGAAGTAACTGCTGAGCTGGGCGTCGTGGGAACCGAACGGCAAGGTGAAGGGTGAAGTCATCAGCGTATGAGTGGATAGGGTTAGATGTACAGCTTAGAAGGTCATTGATGAATAAAAGGAAGAGAGTTGGTGATAGGACAGAGCCCTGAGGAACACCACTGTTAATAGATCTAGGAGAGGAACGATGGCCGTCTACAACAGCGGCTATAGAACGACCAGAAAGGAAGCTAGAGATGAAGGCACAGATAGAAGGATAGAAATCGTAAGAGGGCAGTTTGGAAATTAAAGATTTATGCCAGACTCGATCGAAAGCCTTTGAGATGTCAAATGCAATAGCAAAGCTTTCGCCAAGTCCCGAAAGGAGGATGACCAGGAGTCTGAAAGGTAGGTGAGAAGATCGCCTGTGGAGCGTCCCTGACGGAACCCATACTGACGATCAGAAAGAAGGTTGTAATAGGAAAGATGCTTTAAAATTTTTCTGTTAAGAATAGACTCGAAAACTTTTGAGATACAGGATGTTAAAGCAATTAGACGATAGTTAGAGGGCTGGGAATGGTCACCCTTCTTTGGGACTGGCTGAATGAGAGCAAACTTCCAGCAAGAAGGAAAGGTACAAGTTGATAGACAAAGACGAAAGAGTTTGCCTAGGCAGGGTGTAAGCACAGAAGCAGTTCTTGAGAACAACAGGAGGGACTCCATCAGGCCCATATGCCTTATTAGTATTGAGGCCTGTGATGGCAGAAAATACATCAGCTGAAGAAATTTTAATGTTAGCCATGAGGAAATCAGAGAGGGGAAGTGATGGAGGAACAGCACCGGAATCGTCCAAGGTGGAATTGGAGGAGAAAGTCTGAGCGAAGAGGTCTGCTTTATCAGTAGAAGAAATAGCTACAGAGCTATCAGAGTAGAAAAGAGGAGGGAAGGATGATGAGGTAAAGTTGTTAGAAAGGTTTTTGGCAAGGTGCCAGAAGGAGCGGGAAGAATTCGAGTAAGATAGTTGAGAGCATTTTGTACGGATGAAATTATTTTTAGCAGAGCGAAGAACAGACTTAGCACGATTCCGGGCAGAAACGTATAAAAGATGTGATTCAGGGGTGGGTTGGCTCCGGTAACTTTTATTGGCCCTCTTCTTGTTGCGGACAGCATTAGAACAAGCGTGATTAAACCAATGCTTTCGTGCATTAGTCAGAGGATATGAGAAAGGAATGAATGCTTCCATCCCCGAGAGAATAACCTCCGTAATGCGTAAGGCATACCCAGATGGCTCCCGGCCATGGAAGCAATAATCATCATCAAAGAAGTACTGCTTGAGGGCCTCCCAATCCACAGCTCCAAAATGCCACAGACGACGTTTCCCTGGAGGGTCAACAGGCCGTACCGGAGCGATAGGACAGGTTAAGGTGATAAGGTTGTGATCGGAGGAGCCCAACGGAGAGAAAAGATTAACAGTGTGAACAGAAGGGTTAGTTGTAAAGAAGAGGTCAAGTATGTTGGAACTCTCTCCAAGGCGGTGTATGGTGTGGCGTGGGTGTGGTGTATGGCGTGATGTGGTGTGGTGTGCAGTGTGGTGTATGGTGTGGCGTGGGTGTGGTGTATAGTGTAATTCACCGGGTCGGTCAGGATCACTGGATGGTCGTGATCGTCAGCTTTTACCCTTCTGGAAGGGAGCTGAGAGCTCATATAGTCCGATCTAAGGGCAAGGCTGTGACCTTCACACACGCACACACCCGTCCCCTTGCTCAAGGGGGACAGTAACCACCCACTTCGTCAGTGAAACTTTTCGCAACCTGAGCGAGGCTCGAACTCCCGTCTACCAGATGGCAAACGAGAACGCTACCACTGAGCCAGCGAGCGGTGTGATGTGGGTGTGGTGTGTGTGATGTTCGTGGTGCGGTTTGTATTGTGTGTGCGATGTGGTGTAGTTCTTGTTTGTAGTGGGGTGTAGTTGGTGTACTTAGGTGTGTCGTGTGCTCTGGTGTGTGGTGTGTCTGTGATGTGTTCTGTATGTTATGTTTGGTGTCCTGTTAATTGTGTGATGTTATGTGCTGTGTGGTGCGGTGTACAATGTGGTGTGGTGTATGCGGTGTGAGATGTGTATTGTGTAGGAAGATGTAATGTGGTGCTGTGTTAATGTGTCGGGAGAGAGGTGGGGACTGTTGTGATGTCCAGATTTCACACTATCAGTATGTGTTACTTGAACAACAAATTATGGCTTGAACGTAAACATTATCACATAATTACACGTGAACTTCTAGGGCGTTGCAAGTATATATTAAATCCCTTGATACGAGCACGTCCTTTCTCAGAGGGCTGGTTAGACTAGATAAGTTCAATCGATGTAACACTTGGAATTGTAAGAAACACAAAGCTTTCGTTAACTCATTAATACAAGATAAATCGGATATGAAGCACTCAATGGCCTTACCTTCAGCCAGTCGTCACAACCAATGACTAAATAAACGATGATGGGAAATGACTGCCAGAGCCAATAAACATATGGATGGCCAAAATACATGTTGGTAACGTCGTGGTGGTTCTTCACGCCCTCTGTTGTGGTTACTTACGTTCTTTTCTTTATGGATAACATATGTAGTATCTTGCTGGGTAACTAATTCAAATGTTTAATACACGCTAACGGGAGATTATTTATTGTTTCTTTCATCCTGGTATTATTTAGTAGCTACAGTATGTGTATCTCTCCTTAGTATTTTCCTTCCAGTACATACTATACTCGGTTCCACGGAGTCTGACGCACTGATTTTGTCAGCCGAGGACAGGTGGATCTGGTAACACTGCTCGACGTACTCGGGCGGTGATTGGTGGATTTCCGTTGTGTTTGAACGTGCTCCAAAGTGACTTTGTATTTCAACCAAGGCCCTCTGTGATTTGTAAGATACCGGATTATACAGATACAAATTAAAGCAATGATATCTTTAAGGATAAATATGTGCCTTTTAAATAACTAGAGGTAAACCTGAATGACAATAATAACAAAAATAAGGAAAGTCGCGACTGGACGCAAGCGGACAAGTCAGCGACTGTGGCGGGAATTCAGACGTTCATAGCAAGGTGGTCCCGAGGACCTGTGAAGGCTTGAATGTTTTTCCCACCACTACTACACAGTGTCACAGTCTACAGTCTTCACCATGCCCTTCATTACCTCATCTGCTAATACACAACCTGACCCTAGATATGCTTAGCTTATCTTTTAATAATTATGATTTGTGTAAGCGCACACACACACACACACACACACACACACACACACACACACACACACACACCTCACTGGGGCCAATACATGTTATTCTATTCTCAGTATACACTGTATAGTGTACATACACATTTTCATTACTTTCATAGGTAACAGTAGCTTTAAAAATCTGCATTTGTTTGTATTCATAGTCAGATTCAGTAAAATTATTTCTTACATGAATAAGTTTGGTGTTTGATTTTCCCTAACATTTTGGTATCATAAGAGACAGACAGACATACGGACACCCTATCCCTGGTCACCATGCACCCTCCCCTCAAGCATGTTTCTCTGCCCCCTCGACAGACAGCCGGGAATGTAATGGATTACATCATTATAGAATGAACCGAATTTTTGTTAATGGTGGAAGAAAGGAAAGTAAGATAAAAGCAAATTCCATGAGAAAAATAATAGTTGAAATATGCTGCTATAATAAGACCGCGTGCAGTATAAACGAAATCAAACTTAAATGAATTTAAATAATCGCTGACTTGTCCGTATGCATCGAGTCACGACTTTACTTACTTTTTGTTATCATTGTCGTTCAGGTTTATGTCTAGTAATTTAAAAGGCACATAGTTATCATTAAAGATATAATTGCTTTAATTTGTATCTGTATAATCCGGTATCTTACAAATCACAGAGGGCCTTGGTTGAAATACAAAGTCACTTTGGAGCACGTTCAAACACAACGGAAATCCACCAATCACCGCCCGAGTACGTCGAGCAGTGTTACCAGATCCACCTGTCCTCGGCTGACAAAATCAGTGCGTCAGACTCCGTGGAACCGAGTATAGTATATGGTCAACAACAGGACTGTAGACTTTTACTGCTTCCCTCATTCTGATGTTAGTATTTTGGGAATTTAACCTCATATTTATGTTATTCTTCTATTCTGTTTCATCTATTATTTATCAGTTAACAACAGTATATTCATTGTTTTTATCATGCTGACGTACTCTCCGTCTGTTTTATCCTCAATGTAGTTCGTCAGTAACGGGAATAATTTATTGTTTCTCATCCTCATGCTATGTATTGGATTTTTTCTCTCCTCTCTGTTTTTCTTATAATTTCTTTTATCCTTTAAATGTTTTTGAATTATTTGATATACCATGAAAAATGAAACCAACAATAACAGACTATACTTATTTAATGTATTGCAATTAAGAGCATAGTAAGCACACAAACCTATTCAATCACCAGTATATAAATAGGGTTTCTGATAACCACCTGCACACTGCATAATGCACTCCAGTTTCTTGTTCGATCCCTGACACACATCCTTTAGTTCTTAAAATCCAAGAGTGGCTGTTTTGCTTCTCATTCCGTTGTAAATCTGTCCAATTTTGCTGGGTCTCTGGTCATAAGGGCATCCCAGGTAGTAACAAGTGGATCACCTTGCCCGGTCTACCGTTTCTCTTCCTGTTTCATTCTCTTACCAACTTCCTTCTTCGGATCTCTTCCCCGTGTTTAAAACATTACTTCAAGTTTGCCAATCCCTCTGGTCACATGACACACGCAATAAACTCTATTCTGTGAAACCATTTGTCCCCCCATGTTCATCACCTGGTTACAGGTGCAGACGATGGGAAACTGCGGTTGCTTGTCCTCGGATGGACCATACTCTCCTTTCCCATGGTTACCTCATGTTCAACGGTTATCCTTCCGATCATCCTTCGGTCTGTTCACTTTATCAATCACGTCTCAGTGTTCCCTACATCCTTCTATACTGCCCTTTGCTTAGTGATGTTCGCCACACAATCCTTCCTCATCGAGCTCACCTTCATAGGATCCCTACAGTTAGTGATGTTCTCCATGAATCTCTTTCCTTCTTCATATTCCGTTATAAAACCTTTCTTCATCATATTAACGTCTTTTACAGTTTGTAGTTCATCTCTATCCGTTTCTTTGCTGTTGTTTTTGTTACCCTTTGATGTTGCTTTTTTCTTCCTTTACCTTCATGCCAAATGGCTTTGTGGCTTGGCTCTAGAATGTTCAATTCAGCAATCAATTATTTCACTGCTGCCAAACGATT
Source organism: Coenobita brevimanus (assembly GCF_032717465.1). Classification (NCBI taxonomy): domain Eukaryota; kingdom Metazoa; phylum Arthropoda; class Malacostraca; order Decapoda; family Coenobitidae; genus Coenobita; species Coenobita brevimanus. Next base: position 16,544,842 of record NC_136968.1, on the reverse strand, counting down.
ATATTTTTCCAAGAAAGACCCATCGATGCTGTACATCACATGAATGTTATATTCACGCTAACACATGGCCTGTTAGCTGTTAGCTGGGAGGAAAGGTATCCGCAATAGTTTTTTTTTTTTTTTTTAGCTTGCCTTGATTAAAGCTTTCATCTGACACGTACGCAGTTTAGTTCTATTCTCACTAATCTGAGACGATATTGTAAATCTGAAAAAAAAAAGCACACTAATCAAAGGGTTATAGGCAGTATTCATTCTCAGGTTGCTATGGCGCAGTCTCTGCTGAATAAACTCATCTAGATCTAACTGAAACACGTTTCTTGAGTTGTCCTGAAGAAAAAAGTGTGTATAGTATCAGTATTCTCCCTTTCCTATGAGTCACTATCCGTTGAATAAAATCGTCTGAAGTAACAAGAACAGGTTACTAGATCTGTCCCGTCCATGAGGCGATGAAAGGTACATGTATTAACATTCTCATGACTCTTAGCTGAATATGATCGTCTGGAACGTGCAACAATAGAATTCTTGGTCTGTGTGACTGCGACAAGGTTAGTGGTAACAGTACTGACGCTGTTAATCCTCTGGTGTCTAGGGTTCTCTGAAAAGGACAGAAAGAAACTTTTTCGTAAACTGATAAAGAAAAGGACCCCTAGGTACAAAAATATGTTCTTCACGACCATGGAGCCGATAGGCGGAGGGCAGTACGCTAAGTGTCACTCCAGCAAAATCCCACACGGAGGAACCGTGGCCTCTAATGGCTTCAATTCGGATAATCAATCTTAACTGAATGAAATAATCTGTCGTTACGAGGAATGGTAAATCAGGCTTGTCCTACTATGATAGGGACATTAATGACAATATTGACGCCCCCAGCCTCAGATGCTCTCAGTAAAAATTAGAAGGGCACTCAGTGGAGCGCATCTCTCCGACAAGGGCAACTTAATTTCCAAACTACTCTTCACAGTGGGTTAGATTTTCTCATCATTGATTAATGTTTCGCAGAAAGGTTTCCGGCTCCAGAATCTGTAATACGACCCGGGTCGGTCGCAAAAGTTAATCTATTGTTCTCTGGGACATGCTCTATCTACCCACCAAATTTGGTCCAAATATCTCTTTTAATTTTTGAGTAATCCTGGTAACAGACATGCAAAAACACATCGGTCCCAAAAGTTAATCGATTGTTCCCTAGGATATCGGCTATCTGCCCACTAAATTTGGTCCAAATCTCCCTTTTGTTTCTGAGTAATCCTGCTAACAGACAAACAAACAAACAAACAAACAGGGGTGAAAACATAGTCTCCTTGTCGGTTAGAAAAATCGTCATGCCATAGCTGAAATAACTGATGAAAAAAGACAGCCATACCTGTAAGAGGCTTAATAACAGTGGCCAATACAATAGTCTTCCTGCTTATGTGCTTGTCGTGTGTTTGTGCTCCGGGAGGATAATAACATTCTCTCTCTCTCTCTCTCTCTCTCTCTCTCTCTCAACTTCATTCCTGAATTCCTTCTCTCCATTTCATAATACTGTACTTCATTTACCTCCGCCAGGGAGGATATGTTTTACCCCTCGTTTGTTTGTTTGTTTGTTTGTCTGTCTGTCTGTCTGTCTGTTAGCAGGATTACTCATAAAGTTATGAACAGATATTGTAGAAGGGTGGACCATGAGCCATTGAATAAATGATTAAATATTGGACCGGATCCGGATCCTTATCCAGAGTATCCCGCACAATATCTCCAAAAGTTTTGAATGAATTTCAATGAAATTTTGTGGAAAGGCGCCATGGACCAAGAAAGAATTGATTAAAATTGGGGGCTGATCCGGATCCTGATTCGGATCCGGAAGCTTTTTAATGGCAATGGCATTGGCGGAGGTAAGCTCAGTCATGGGAGAGAGGGAGATTGATGTAGGAGAACGTGGGAGAGGAAACAGAGACTCAAGGGAAGGAAGGAAGGATGCATGGACTGATGAAAGAAAAATGCCAGAGAAAAGGAGATGGAGGAATGGAAAAGAGAAATTGAGAGAAGGGGGAAAGATGGTATGGAAAGAACGAAGAAGAAAGGAAGGAAGGGAGGTAGGAAAGTTGAAAGGAAGAAAGAAAGGACGGAAGGAAAGATGCAAGGAAGGAAAGAAGATGAAAGGAAGGAAGGAAGAAGGAAGGGAAATGGAAGGTAGGTAGGAAGAAAAGAAGAAAGAAGGGATGGAAGGAAGGAAGAATGAAAAAGGAAATGAAGGAATGAGGGAAGGAAGATGAAAGGAAGGAAGGAAGGAAGGGAAATGGAAGGCAAGTAGGAAGGAAGAAGAAATAAAGGATGGAAGGAAGAAGAAGGAAAGGAAGGAAAGTGAGAAGCGAAAAAAATTTTAGAGAAAAAATCAGAGTTAAG
>NC_136968.1:16437463-16537463 GCF_032717465.1 Coenobita brevimanus | reverse complement strand
GTGTGTGTGTGTGTTTTCGTTTGCGCGCGCACACACACACACACACACACACACACACACACACACACACACACACACACACACACACACACACACACACACACACACACACACACAAACACAATCACTTTCTTTCAGATAAAGTAACATGTTTTAGCAATATTATGGGGAAGGGTGAAATAAGACAGCAGCATCGTTCACTCAGCTGCTTGGAGGCGAGGACAGCGTTGTTTTTGTTGTTGAGTGTGAAATTACATTAATTTGAAACGAGTGGCAGAAAGTGTTACTTTGCATTTACAGCAACACTAACATCCACTATCAATCTGTATACCGACGATGGTGGAATTTGCAACGTTCATTTGCTTTCAGGCGAGTCAAGAGTATCACATGAAGGCGCCATCCTGCCGTCATCAGCGTTTTCTTTAGGTAACAATGATTTGGTTTGTGTAGGCGCCCACAATCCACACACTCAGTGTATTGCTGCCTTCAGGTGACTCTACACTAAGTGAAAAGCAAATTGGTTTACTGTAGACCAGTAAACCACTTACTCTGCTGGGTGGTAACAATTTAACCAAAAGATTCTTGAAGGTCAAGTGGAATAAGGCACTCAGACCGGATGTAACCTGTAAGGGTTTTCGTCTGAGGGGAAGTTATGGTTTATTGCTCACATAATGCCGCTCAGGGGAGAGTGAAGCTGGTCAAGCACACCTTAAATGTCGGATTATGTAGCCTAGCCCCGGGCCCCTAAGCTTGTGATGAGGCAGTGAAAGATTGGATAATGGATTAATGAAACAATGTTTTGCCTCCTGACCTTCAAAGTAACAAAAATATTCTATGATGCAACTTTGCAGTGTCCATGCTCAATCACTGATCCAGTTCTTTTCTTGCTCCATGACAAGCATATGAGCCCAGTGCTAGGCTATATAGTTCAGATATTCAAGATGAGGGTGGCGAGCAGCCTCACTCCACTCTGCGTTGCATCATGTGAGCAATAAACCTTCCAGGTCGCATCCTGCTTCAGAGTCTTGACCCATTAGACCACCAGACATCATTTGGTTACATGGTTATCATCGAACGTAGTCAATGATATCCAGAGTTGGGAAACCATTTAGTTGGTCACTCAGTGCAGAGTCCCTGATGGTAGCACTTGTCCAGTGATTGCATGGTGCACCCCCCCCCTCCCAACTCCAGACCTACTGCGGATGTGAAGCAATATATATATATATAAATACATGCTACTGACATGATAAAATGCATAAGGCGCGTTTTTGTGAGGCCCAGGCTTGAGCCTGGCTCGAGCCAGACTTAAGCCAAACGTCCATTCCCGTTTTTGCGGTGCCCAGGCTCAAGCCGGACTCGAGCCGAGCTTGAGCCAGACTCAAGCCAAGTCGATCCACCCCTGGAGCTGGCTTGAGGTAGCTCGAGCCCGGGAGTGTGACGTCATATGTAAACAAAGATGGCGTCTTCCATTGTGTTGTATGTGCTGTTCTCACTTTTTTTTCAATATGCCACGAGTATGTGGCTTGCACCAATTGATTTTGATATACAGATATGCTAGAATTTACAGCTGATGCACGTGAAAGAAGAACATGTGTAGCTAGAGTGAATTGGACAGCTCGTTTGTGTGATGGTGTTCACTCAGTATTGCTTTTGAATTAGCACTGGGCTGTTCATTGTCTATTTTTTTTTTTATGTTTTTAAATACGTTTTCTAGTGTTCCATACTTCACAAAGGTATTTCTTGTAGTGGTAGAATTTTTTTAACGAGGTTGATGGCAAGCTGGTGATAGGGAGAGCTGGAGCTTCCATTTCACCTGCCCTCAGGACTTGATCCTGACCACCTCCCTTTTCTGAACATTTTCAGTGCATTCATTTACACAGAGAGTAGGCCAGCATGCTCTCATAATACCTCTACCTTCAATTGTCTACACCACACTACATGCGCATAACACATCACACCTTCTCTTCACATCTTTAGTAATGGCCGCTGCAATCTTACTATCAAATGAGGTGGTACCTCGGATTGCCACCACCGGCAGGGTAGGGCTGGAGGCACAGGGTCCTCCCGGTCGCCATCAAGCGACTGTGCCGGCAGCGACTGTTGCTATTTCCGGGAATGCTCGTCGGCGAAGAGGTGACGGTGCGGCCTTATTCTTTACCAACATCCGCGCCCTTACCACAAATTTAAACTCGGTTCATTTTTTCCTTCAGTCCATATCCCCTTTGGCCCTTTTCCTCACAGAACCACAAATCTCACCCTCTGCCGATATATCTCCATTTTGTTTTCCCGGTTACCATCTCCTTACAAACTCTCGTAACAAGGGCGGCACCTGTTGTTATATCAAATCCCAATATGCAGTTGACACTATTTTAAACTTCACTTCATCCAGTTTTGATTACTCATTATATAAATTAAATTGCCAAAACATTACCAAATATATCTGTGTAGTTTATCGTTCCCCCAATGCTTCTTCGGAACCCAGTGTATTTGATTCCATATCCACTCAGTTGAGTAACCTTGACCTTGCCCTTGGCAATGAAATTACCATTTTGGGTGATTTTAACATACACAATGTTGAATGGTTATTGCATTCTGCCCGGACTGACGACACTGGTCTAGAATGCGAGCTGTTTGCAGAATCGTTTAATCTCACCCAATTGGTAAAGCAACCAACCAGAATACCTGATAATCCTGACCATAATGCCCATCTCTTGGGTTTATTCTTGACAAATAATCCAGATCAATGCAGGATAGAGATACTGTCACCACTTGGATCCTCTGACCACAATCTCATCAAAGCCTCATTAGTTAACCCTCCTACACCTCCCCATTCTGAACCTGTCAGGGTGACCCGATGGCACTTTGACAGGGCAGACTAGGATGGATTTAGAAATTATCTTGCTGATGTTCCATGGCAGTCTTTCTTCTCTAGTGATCCCAATTCTACCCAGTCCCACATTTGCGACTTAATACTAGCTGGTATGGAATTATTCATACGAAGTCAGCAATTCACTAAAAGATCAAACTCTCCAAAATGGTTTGATGGCAATTGTGCTAGAGCAACAGCCCAAAAGTCATTAGCATATAAATCTTACTTAAAGTCAAAAACATCTGAATCACTCTCCCAATTTAAAATTGCTAGAAATCATGCAAAAGCTGTATTAAATCTATCTAAATCAAACTTTCTTCAAAAGCAAGCATCAAAACTACTTAACAACCCTAATGACAATAGAATATTCTGGTCAACTCTTAATTCTTTCAATAATAACTTTAACAAGTCATCTTCCATTCCCCCACTAAAATCTTCAGATGGCAATATTACAAATGACCCACGTGGGAAAGCAGATATCTTTGCTAGTACCTTTGCCAGAAACTCTACCATAGATGATACCAGCCAGAATGTCTCAGTACTGGAACTTGATTCTCCCGAAATTGCCCCACTTAAAATACAGACAAGATACGTAAAATCCATCCTAGACAATTTACCTACCAACAAAGCTCCAGGCCCAGATGGAATTCCGCCAATTGTTTTGAAAAAGTGTTCCCCTGAACTTGCCTCCGTCCTAGCTAAATTATTCAGACTATGCATACGTACTTCTTTACTCCCAAATTCATGGAAAGAAGCCAATATCCACCCAGTTCCGAAGAAAGGAAGTTCGTCTGACCCCTCCAATTACAGACCAATAGCTGTCACATCTTCTCTTGGTAAGGCATTTGAAACTTTAATTAATAAGCATATTGTTAAACATCTTGAATCCAACAACTTAATTAGTGATAGACAATACGGTTTTCACCACGAAAGATCCACCATTGACATACTCAATCTCTTAACTCATACCATCCATCAATCAATTGATCTTTTTGGAGAAACTCATGCAGTAGCTCTTGATATCTCTAAAGCTTTCGACAGAGTATGGCACCGTTCCCTGCTGTCCAAACTCCCTTGCTATGGACTAACGTCTTTTGTTCCTTTGATTTCTTCTTATCTTAGTGACAGGAAAATAAGAGTAAAAGTAGATGATGTATATTCGAATTTCCACTCAATTAACGCCGGCGTGCCGCAGGGATCAGTTCTGGCGCCAACCCTATTTCTGGTTCATATTAATGATCTCTTATCTGTCACTCACAATCCCATTCACTCACATGCAGATGACTCAACACTACATAGTTCATTCACACTCAGACATCCATTTACAAAGTCTAATATCTCTACCTCTCAACTCAGTACAGCCATCTCCATAAATCGAGATCTATCTACAATCAGTGAATGGGGATAAAACAACCTTGTCTCTTTTAATGCTAATAAAACTAAATTTATACAGTTTACTAATAGACAGATATTACCAGATTCGTACATTACCTTCAGTGCAACTAATATTCCCATCTCCAAAAGTATTGAAATTCTTGGTGTCTCACTTAACAGTGCCCTCAGCTGGACCTCTCATGTCAGATCACTTGCTGAAACCGCCTCAAAGAAACTTGGATTATTGTACAGAGTCCGTAACTTCTTCGGCGATGAGCAGTTAGCTATAATTTATAAGAGTCATGTGCGCTCTCAGCTTGAATATTGCTCACCCTTGTGGAATGGTTGTGGAGAGGTTGCATTAAGACAACTAGACAAAATTCAGAATAAAGCTGTTAGAATCATTAACAACCCTGCCATTACATATAAACTACCTCCCCTGCAAGTAAGAAGGAATGTTGCCTCCCTTGCATTATTTTACAGATTTTTTTTGGCAAATGCTCAGACGAAGTTGCGTCCATGGTGCCACCTCTCCATGCCTTCCCTCGTGCTACACGGGCATCTGGTAGCGCTCATGACTGGAATGTCACTCAACCATATTGCAGAACTTCTGCCTATCAGAATTCTTTCATTCCCCGAACTGCATCTCTCTGGAACTCGCTTCCCCAGAGTTGTTTTCCTCCAAATTTCAATCCACAACTGTTCAAGTCTAACTGTTACAGATATTTTATGAACAGAGGACACCAGTAATCTGGTGTATGGATTATTTTTTTTTTACCCATTTGTTTTTCCTTCCTCCGTTCTGTTATTTATAAAAAAAAAAAAATCTTCTTTTGCATATGTTAATAACAGTATGTTCTCTGAATTGCCTTCTTCTACCTCATATTTACTTCTTATATCTTTTAATGCATTAAAATTTTTAAAGAAATGTTCAAGAGTTTCTTCTTGTTTTGTTACATAATTCACAATACGTATTTCCACCAATATACCTTGCTCTCCAGTTTAATTTTAAAGTGTTCGAGCAACATCTGTGCAGCAGTATAGAACCCTGTGTGTTTTCATTAAGTTTTTCTTCCTTGATGTCTAATTTTTTCTCTTTATAAAATATAGTTGAGGATTTGTTTGTCAGTTCATCTCTCCATGTGTGTTTTTTTTTTTCGTATTCATTTACCATCTTCTTTATTTCATCCTTTTTTAAATTGTCCAGTTGGTTAGTATTTCATATGCTGATTTCCTCCATATATTCCTGAATATTTTTTATCCATGCATCCCCTTTTTTTTTTTTTTTCATACAGTTCTAAGAACACTTCATGCTAATGAATTATTTTCGTGCAGAAGAAAGCACATAATGAGTGGATGAGGAACAGGGGCGTCGAAGAAGCTGAGAGGAGGACGAGAGAGTTATATGTAGCGAGGAGGAGAGAAATGAAAAGATTTGTAAGAGAGTGTATGAGGAATTTGGAAGGAATTTGAGTGCAAAGTGGAGGGAATGTAAGAAAATGTTCTGGAAAGAGGTAAAGAGAGCTACACAGGGTGCCAACGAAGTTAGTTGGGGTGTGAAAGATAAAAATGGTAGATTACTAGTGGAGAGGGGAGAAAAAGTGAACAGATGGAGAGAACACTTTGATGAACAGGAGGAGTCCCTCCACGGAACACTGGTCTGTACTGCTCCTGTACAAAATAAAGGAGAAGAGTAAAGGTGTCCTTGGTGACTCGCATATTTCTGAAGAAATCAAGATCTTTCTGATCCAGGTGATCATTGAACCCTTTCTGCTTTCCATGTGATTCTCTGCACCAACCCAAAGGAACATAATGTAATTATAAAGTATGGTTTTGCTAATATTCTTAATATATATAAATTTTTTTTTGAGGGGGTGGGGGGACACATTGACCTAACAGCAAAGTAGCTCACTGAAGGGAACATCTGAATGGAAATAAGGGTCAATTTTTAGTTTCACACAACCACTGATCTTTGCATCAAATCTAAGTGTTTCCATTGGTTTTTGGTGTAATTCATTTGATTTTGCCCTTCAAATCTATTGCCAATCAATGGTTTCAAAGGAATGAATATTTTTGCAATCACCTTAGAATCCACTATCTCATTTTAGAAATGTCAAAATGAACAGAATCACACCCAAAACCATAGGAAACAGTCAGGTTTGATGAAAGAATATGTACTGTGGGCCTACTACTTACCCTAACCCAACCCAACCTAATGTAACCTAACCACCAAACCTAACCTAACCCAACCCAAATCAACCTAATGCACGTATTATTCATTTGCGAGCAAAGTGGATAGAATGAAAAATGGTCTATATTGGCCGAGAACTTATTTGGTAAACTTATGTTTCTAAGAATCTCTGGTTGTGCGAATCTAAAAATTGTCCGAAATGAGCACTACCAGATACCCAATAATCACAAGGCAGTGTGACCCTATGGCAGAAATTCCCCACACATTCAATACGTTGTTATCACAAATGAATATCATCTTGATAATTCCTTTCCCCTGAAAGTATGCACTGATAAGGAGTTCATAATGAAGGTACAGTTCATGCAACATACAGGGAGTGCTGCCTGTTGCATGCACACCTGAAAGAACCAGACATGCACTCATACAGCTTGTTGGCCAACTTAATACTTAAATAGCCAATCATCTGCAACCCAAAAGAAAAAGAAAATATATATATATATATATATATATATATATATATATATATATATATATATATATATATATATATATATATATATATAAATCTGGCAGGCGCAACATCTGCACGATGAAGTTAGCTCATCTTCTACCAAACTGAATAAGGCATGCCAAACTCTTGTCTGGATGATCCTACATTCAAATTTTATCCAACCAACATATAGTCAGCTGCCTAGGCTCATCATCGTCCTTACCAAAATATTTGACAAACTCATTACCTGCTGCCAAGAAAAATATTGGCCTATGAAGCCTCTTCTCAGCTACCTAGTCACAAACAGACATCAAAAACCGCCTTAAACTCATACTCCTGACATGATCTAACCGGTAATACAACCATATATTTTTTTTTCAATATGTAGATGGGAAGTGGGAGGTAAAAATGTGGAGATACTTGTGGGTATGTTCACCTTATACAGTCTGCTTCAGACAGTTATGGAAGTTTGATTTTCCTTAATAGTAAAACAATGGCTGTAAATTTACTGGCGCTGCCAAGCCAAATAAGTACGTAAAATGAAGCAATAACCTATTATCAGACTTTTACTCACCAAACTTCTGATATGTGTTAGATCTTACGAATATCAAAACCTAACCAGTCCATGATTCCAGTTGTTTCCTACCATCAACAACATAACTTTTTGACCACATTACAAACATGATGGTTACAAATGTGTTGTCTCCGGCATTATTATTAAGCTTGCTACCACTACACCATAATATCAATAAGAGTTCTGTCTACTTTCCCATACACTGTCACTGAGAGTACCTTGTTCCTAGGGTTCTCAACAAGCGCCCCAAGTTTGTAAACTTAAAGCTTTCCTTATATAATGCCCTTCATCTTTCCAGTGGTTAACACAGCTGCTGTATGTACCCTAGTGCCTGTTGCCATTAAAGACGACAACGCAGTGACCTGGCTCATGTATTCCTCTACAAGAGTGGACACAACAGTCGCAGACCCTTGTGTCTCCGCAAACAACGGAAAAGTTCCCATCTGGAGGGAAGAACTACTGCTTAGATCGAAAATATCTGATTCTCCAATATCTGCCATGCTGCTTTGCGTCATCAGCTGACCGGGGTGTTTGTTTACATTCGTCAGTACGGCTCGAGTACTGTTTTTGTGGGGCCACTTTGGCTTAAGCCAAAGAGCGAAACCAAGCTTGAGCCTCAGGCCTCACAAAAACGCGCCTAGTTTACAACGCCAGCCTTTCATGTTCGAGAAGTAATCTATTCGTTTACATGATTATCCCCTGCCTGTTTAAACGTCGATCATGCCAATGGTTTGCATGGTGTAATAGTTGCCTCTAGTGATTTCCAGAATAATACGACACACTGCATGTCAGTCTCATTATATAAAGCGACCAAAACAACCACAACCAGAGGCCCTTCCAAACGGGGAATCACACCAGCCGTGAGCCGATACTACCTAGCGCAGCTCGGAATATGGCCTTGCCTTGGCCTACTTTCAACAATTTCGAACTCGTAGGGGAATTTCATACCCACTACACACCTGTAAAATTTTGTGATATCTTGAGCGATTGTGAAGTTATCATGGCAACAGACTCACAGACCTTGATCTACGTTCAACAATTTTGAACTCGTAGATTTTCATCCCTACTACACACCTGTGAAATTTTGTGATGATATCTTGAACGGTTGAGAAGTTATCGTGCTAACAGACACACAGACCTTGACCCACTTTCATCAATTTGGGACTCGTGATCTATTTTTATCCCCTGCTACACACCTGTGAAATTTTGAGACAATATCTTGAACGGTTGCGAAGTCATCGTGCTAACAAACACACACACAGACATACACACAACCAGACAAATTGAAAACAATACCAGCTTCGCTATCGCTGCTGACAATTATCTTCTTATTCTCTAAACCTGTTTGAAAACCGGTTAGAGTTGAGGCTGTGCAGATCGGCTACTTCCCCCCAAAACCGCACCGCTCTCTCTCTCTCTCCAGAAAACACACACACACACACACACACACACACACACACACACACACACACACACACAACAAATATATATATATATATATATATATATATATATATATATATATATATATATATATATATATACACACAGTATATCTATCTATCTATCTATCTATCTATATATATATCTAGGCTGCTTCCCCCAAGAAAAGGGAGGTAGCCGAGACAGGACAACACACTCCCCATTTACTCATCCATTCAAACACATTCATTCGCATCTTAGCTCCAAAGGGGAGAACGGACAGATCCTCACCGCACCACACCGCACAAGGGTCAACTGCTCAATGCAATCAGTGACATCCGCAGCAGGGCCCGACAGCAGAGCTGGTTTACCCCTGCCACATCATAACAGACCCATCCCCTTACCCGCACCTGACCTGACTAGCTGATCAGACCAAATGTGGGAGAATATCCCCTCAGGGCTGCGTCATCACTTATTCATTCACAATTTCTCTCCATTTATTTCTGTCACGCACAGCCACTCTTCCTTGCTCAACAAACATCCCTCTCGCATCCAGCACTCTCTTCACACTGTCCATCCATCCTATTCGTGGTCTTCCTCTCAGCCTTACACCTCTCACATCAGATCTAGTTATCTTTTTCACCAATCGCTCATTATCCATTCTCTCCATATGCCCAAACCATCGCAACACCCTCTGCTAAACTTTACCGGCCATCTCCCGAACAACTCCAGTTCTCCTTCGCATTTCATCATTTCGCACTCGATCCATACGCATCACTTCACACATACTCCTCAAACACCTCATCTCCATTACCTTCAAACTTTTCCTCTCTGCTACACCCATATTCCATGTTTCAGCCCCATATAACGCAGTCGGTACCACAACACCCTCATACAGCCTTCTCTTTACATCCATTCTAAGTGAACGACATCTAAACACTTTTTTCATTCCTCCCAGCACCTTTCCTACTTCATTTATTCTAAACTTCACCTCTGCATCTATTCTTCCATCCACAGCAACATGTGATCCTAGATATTTAAAACACTCTACCTCCTCAAGCAACTCGCCATTCAAAACTATATTCATCCCCCTACCATCTACCAACCTCGTACACTTCATCACTTTACTCTTATTCTCATTTACTTTCAATTTCCTCCTTTCACACACCCTTCCAAACTCCTCAACCAACTGTCTCAATCTCTCCTCTGAATCAGCCACCAGTGCAGTATCATCTGCAAACAGCAGCTGCTTCAGATTCCACTCCCCACCATCAACATTTACCAGACTCAGATCTCCACCTAAAACTCTTGCATTCACCTCCCTTACAACACCATCCATGTAAATATTAAACAACCAAGGCGACATCACACATCCCTGTCGCAGCCCCACTCTCACGGGAAACCAATCACTCACAGCATTTCCCACTCTTATACACGCTCTACTATTTACATAAAAACTTTTCACCCCTTTTGGTAACCTACCATCAAGTCCATACAATCTTAAAACAGTCCACAAAGCCTCCCTATCAATTCTATCATACGCTTTCTGTAAATCCATGAATGCCCAAAACACATCCTTGCCTTTTGCTAAATACTTTTCACACACTTGTCTCACAGCAAACACCTGATCTACGCATCCCCTCCCTCTCCTAAAGCCACACTGCTCATCACCAGTCACTCCCTCTGTACCCTCTCTCTCATAATTAACACTCTACCATAAACCTTACCTACAACACTAAACAGACTTATACCCCTAAAGCTAGTACATTCATACTTATCACCCTTGCCTTTATACAATGGGACCACACAAGCACTTGCCCAGTCAATTGTCACCATACCTTTCACAAAGCACACATTCAACAATCTTACTAACCAGTCAACAAGAGTCACTCCACCACCCTTCAGGCATTCCACAGCACACCCATCCATTCCTGCAGCTTTCCCTGTTTTCATCTCCTTTACTGCCATCTCCACTTCCTCCTTCGTGATCAAAGAATCATTCAACTCTCCAAACACATTTATTCCTTGCACCTCTCCATCCGCCACAATCTCGCCACCCTTTCCTCCTCTACATTTAACAATCTTTCAAAATACTCTGCCCATCTCTTCCTTACTGCATCCATCTAAACATCCTTCCATCCTCTGCTTTTACTCGTTCTTCCTTCCCAGACTCTCCCTTTCACACCCTTTTCACCTCCTTCCAAAACGTTTTCTTATTCTGTTGAAAATTCTCTGTCAGCCGCCTACCACACCTCTCATCGCTGCCACTTTAGCATCACGCACAGCTCTTCTTGACCCATTTCTCTTTTCCATATACCTTTCATATGACATCTCATCCTTCCTCTGCAGCCACACTTCATATGCACGTCTCTTCTCAGCCACAGCCGTACTTACTTCCTCACACCACCATTCACTTCCTTTTCTTACACCACCACCCACACGTCTCACACCACACACCTCTTCTGCATGCCCCACCACAGCACTCTTAAATAACTGCCATTCCTCCTCCACACTGCCATTTTCGTGATCTTTCACTGCGTTCCACTCATCTTTCAATTTCTCCTGATACTCTATCTTTTTCTCTCTTTTATGCAACTCACTCACTTTCAAAACCTCCCTGCCATACCTAACCCTCCTAGCTCTCACCCATCTCTTACCTACTCTTAACTTTCCCTCCACCAGGTAGTGGTCAGACATACCTCCACCCTCCCCTCTCAGAACTCTCACATCCAACAATCTTCCTATTACATTCCTAGACACAACCACATAGTCCATCAAAGCTCTATCAACAACCCTTCCACCCTCCTGTCTCACTCATGTATACTTATAATATCATAATAAAGATCACCCATGAATTTACTGAAAACCCTAATAGAACAGCCACCTAAAAACCATCTTAGAAAGTAAACTTATTCCTGAAACACCACCCAGAGGATTCCTGTTCAATAGTTTAGGTCAGCCAAGCATTCATAATGTGGAAAGGAAGTGTTATAAGAAAGTTTGGCTCATTTGAAATTTGCTAGTTTGTTCATATTATTATTCATATCATTGTTTGACAGGTCAATGGGAAAATCTATTCGGTATTTTGGGATAAAAGCAGTCAGTCGTACTTAACCCATGGCATCCCGTTGACGTTCTTTAACGTCCACACGTTTTGTCACTGCCAATCCTGTCGATATACATAAACGCGAATCAATTGCAAGGTCCCTAATTTGCACAATTTTCAATTTTTGCTAGTGATTTTTGGTACGTATAAACGTGACACCTTCCTCTACAAGATGCCAGGCAGGGACAATGCCTTACCCAGCATGACCTCCTCCCCCCCCCTGCACGTCATTGTCTCAGCAATTCACCTGTTATCAGTGACCTGGCCAGTAAAGCCATGCCATGCCACGGTACGAAATTCAGGGCCAGAGTGATTCCTCAATTAATGACAATGTGGAGGACAAACTTTACATAGCATTAGAGGAAGAAACAGTCAGAAATGATGATCAGGTAATGTGGCAAAAAAAGGTCAGGTATGGTGATGAGTTAGTGAGTGAAACAATGCTTATAATACCTATATTACTGCTTGAAAACCAATATACTCTCGTACTACATATAAATTCGTACCAAGTAAATAAATAAATACCGTTTATGAGTGGTGTGAAATAGTTATCCTCCCATAGAACTCGTTTTCTTTGGTGCCAGCCTGTTAGAAAACCCAATAAAGTAAGGAGGTACCCCTACCTGTATCGAGTATTTTAAACCTCAGGTGAGCGATTTCTCTATGAATTTTCGATGTTTCTCACCAAAAGCGGAGGTTTGAGCCAAATTTTTTTTTTTTTTCCAAAAATGGTCGGGATTGGGGGGAGTCAGTGGTGGAAAAGTGGTCGGGATGGGGGGGGGTTAATGGGTCACTGCGAGTGTCCACGACCTATTTCAAAACACCTAATCGAAAGATGATTATCCACCTTTCGGATACATATTCTGCTACGTCATTGCATGCTTGCGAGAAGCCATTCAAGTACGGAATTGCTGTCAAGTGTCAATAGCGCATCACTAGCAGCGTGACTATATTAAATCTTATATTGTACTACGTTATTACTAAGTAGAAAACTCTAGCTAGTAGTTGAAATATGCGGGAAAAGGTCTTTGCTCAATTAACAGTCACCGATGCAGTTTTACAGTTACATTAATTTTTAACTCAAGGCTTTATTTAGCTTTGTTCAGTTCATCCCTAAAGTCCCAGCAGGCTTGTATGTAGACGTCACGTGAGACGACTGAAAAGCAAGGGTTTGTGCTTTACGCTCTAACTGAAAGTGACTACATTGTGATACCGTGACCATTTCTTAAAGCAAACTGACGCCAAACTTGGATCAGTTTTTCAACGTTACTGGAATTCATCGTGACAGTAACCATCTCACGAGTCAACAGCAGGGGGGCGCAGAGGAGGGGGAGGAAGAGATGAAGGAGGGGGACGAGAAAGAGGCAGAGGAAGGGGACAAAGAGAGAATGGGGGAGGAACAAGAAGAGCCTCCTACATCAATTATTGCTGTAACTAATGCAGTAATGTTGCATTTTCAGTTTCAGAAAAATATATATAAATAAATTACCCACTATTATGCAAAATAATCGTGCAAAACACACAACGGAAGATTTTGATTCTGTCTGGTAACCAGTTTGCATATATATAACGTTTCAGATTTTACTCAAAGCAACTTCTTAAAAATTATCTTTTTAAAAACAATTTGAAAGAAAAAAGAATCTGAAACAATGTCCACTGTAAGAGGGTACTAAACTATGGTAAAAAAAAAAAAAATGAAGACCCGAATTTAAAATAACAACACTGTGTGCAAAGCCACAACACCACAGCAATGAAAATTATTCGAAAATGTCAAGTGTTTAGTGTTATACCATAAAAGCCTCAATGGTAAATAAAACGCAGGAATTTTGATTATTTAATTCATAAATGGATTTTTGAAAAAGTAAGCAAACTAGGTAAATAAAAAATCAGCAGTTTACAAGTGGAAAATAAGGATCGCCAAAATAAGTAAACAAACAAGGAAGGATGGCTGAAGAGCCATTCAAGTGACGTTGATAATGTCAGCCCACAAATCAGTTTTGACTCTGGTATTAACAGTTTGTAAAAAGTCAAAATAGGGATTTGTGGGGTGACGTCAGCATTACTGGAATCCTTGCTGGTCTGCACTCCAGCGATCCTTCCTTGTTTGTTTACTTTTTCTACCGATCCCAATTCCCCAGTTTTCAATCACTAATTCTGTATCTACCCAATCATCATCATCATCACCATCATCCGGACCTCCTTTCCCACCCTAGGGCAGGGTCAGGAGTAGTTATGTCCAGACAGACCAAATTTGCCCAGTCCAATGGGCCACGCTTCCATTCACTCATCATTCAAGCCCCCGGAATCCTGGCTCTATCGGATACGTCAACAATATTTACCACGTTCTGTAGCTTCACATCAACATATCTGATTGAGCCAATCCGGACGCTGCCACGTTAAAAAGGGGTGATAAATCACTGATCATGTACTTCTCCTCACAACATTCATCCAGCCAGCTCGATCTCTTGTCGGTTCCCTAGCCTCACCAACTTCCAAACCTCTCTTCCTCACACACTTATCCTGGTCATCCACCATATCTCTCCACCTTCTCCTTGACCTACCTCGCCTCCTCCCTCCTTCAAATTCGCTCAGGTATTCACTTTTCACCACTCTATTGTTGTCCATTATCTCCACATGACCATACCATCTCAGTACACTTTTCGATTCTGTTGTCCACCGACTTCCTCACTCCACATCTTTCACGAATCACATTATTTCGAATCCTGTCCGCCCTCTGAACTCCACATACATTCCTCAGCAGTCCCATCTCCACTGCTCTTACTCTTGACATTTCATATTCGTGCCACACCATAGTCTCACATCCATATGTTAAAGTTGGCACTAACACTCCTTCATGTAAGCCTCGTCCATCTGCAACACTCAACCCTCTGTTACCTAATAGAGAGAGAGAGAGCCTCTGTGGTACAGTGGTAAAGTGTACGTTTTCGTACACTGACGAACGAGGGTTCGCGCCCCGCCAGGGTAATAAACTTTGGGAGAGTTCTTCTGGTCACGTACTGCATTGGCGGACACAGGGGGTGCTGTGGTTGAACCAGTGTCGCATACTATAAGATATGCTTTTTTTTTTTTTTTTTTTTTTCCTTTTTTTATGTATCCGACTCTGGGCATAGGCTTCACAGCCTGCTATCAAGGCTTGCATCCAGTCGGCTTGAGCGGGCCGATTACACTTGGTTCACAGACTACACACACATCCAAAGCCACTCCAACACTACAGTCACACTTACAAGCACTTTACACCTTACATACAATCTCTACTAGACAGCCTAAGCCACTTGGTAGAGATACTAATTGACACGTAGTGTTCACGTGCGGGCTGGTTGTATGGTTATCACCCAGCGTTGTAAGTGGGTTCCTGCCTTACAGGAAGCCGTTTGGCTTCAATATATATATATATATATATATATATATATATATATATATATATATATATATATATATATATATAATTACGTATGGAAATTTTTGGCTCTCCAACCGGGTATCGAATCCGGCATCTCTACACAGAAGTCAGGTACCGATACCACTACATCACGGCGTGGTAGCAGCCAAGTCACTTGAATTATATGAAGAACCAGGTAAATCCGTTATGGGAGGATATTTTTGAATCCCAGACAGTATGATGATTCATGTTTCAGAAACATCGGGATTTTTGTTTAGCCCCATGCAACTCGGCAAGTGACATAGCAGTTTTAATCTATCCCAGCAAGTTCTGGCTGGTTCGCTAACACCAGGGGTTAGCAGGGGTGGTCTTTCAGAGTCCGGGGAACTACCACTATGCAAGGCTATAGCTTTTTTCCTGGGAAACGCTGAGTACCTCTGCTAGTGTGTATTTGTGTGTGTATGTGTATGTGTATGACGAAGGGGAGCTGCAAGGCTTGGTGGATGAGTTTGAGAGAGTGTGTAAGAAACGGAACCTAAAGGTGAATGTAGGGAAGAGTAAAGTGATGGTCTTTGAAAGAGGTGAAGTTAGTGAATGTACAGCAAGTTTAGATGGTGAGGAATTGGAAAATGTGAGTACATTTAAGTATTTGGGTAGTGTGATGAGTAAGGATGGAGGTTTGGAGGGTGAAGTGCTTGAAAGGGTACAGCAGGGAAGAAAGGTTGCTGGTTCCTTGAAAGCAGTGATAAGAAACAGGGAAGTGAGCATGGAAGTGAAAAAGTTACTGCATGACAGTATTGTGATACCAACTCTAACGTACGGAAGTGAAGCTTGGACATTGTTGGAAGGACACAAGTCAAGAGTGAGAGCAGTGGAAATGAGTTATTTAAGAGGAGCCTGTGGAGTCACGTGGAGAGACAGGCTGACGAATGAGGATATAAAGGAGCGTTGTGGTGTGGATGTGGATGTGATAGGAAGCGTTATGAGGAACACACTGAGGTGGTTTGGCCATGTGGAGAGGATGGAGGGTGAAAGACTGACGAAGAGAGTGTATGTGAGTGAGGTGGAGGGGGGAAGAGGGAGGAGGAGGCCGAGGATGAGATGGAGGGATGGGGTGGAGAGGTATATGAGAGAGGGGGTGTGAGTTTGGAGCAGGGCAGTGAAATGGCGGGGGACAGGGCGACTTGGAGGCGATTTGTTTGTGGCCACCCCAAACGGGATTGAGGCGTCTGGCAATAGATAGATAGATAGATGTGTATGTGTACAGTATATATATATATATATATATATATATTTTTCTATATATATATATATATATATATATATATATATATATTTCTCTCTCTCTCTCTCTCTCTCTCTCTCTCTCTCTCTCTCTCTCTCTCTCGTCTATACCGTACAAGGTGTAACGTGACAGATGACAATAACTTACATCAATGATCTACAGTATCATATAATTTTGAATATATTTGTTTCTGTAAACATATACTCTCTGCACCCCCAGTTCAGTACCCAGCATTCGGCTGTTTATGTGTAAATGTTTTGTGGCTTGAATGTGCAATCGGGTGGGAGCTTCGCAGGGTGATGAGAGACGAGTATTATTAGCTTATAATGTTCTCTACAAAAAAATCCCATATCATATCAGTACAAACGAGTTTTAAGAAGAAACTTTACGTAGTCTATTGATTCTTTAAAATTAAGTCATGCATTCCTGCAGTTCTTTTGCACACATCGACTGCTCTTGCAGAGGGCTCTTGCGTTTATGTGCTGTTCTAGTGTAACGTTGTCACTTGGATTTTTTGCAGCTAACCAATTGATCATGTTATTTGCAGCTTTGGGAATCGAACCCAAGTTGTCCGAACGCAAGTCCAAAATACTTTAGTTGTACCTGCGGGCAAAAAATTCTACGGAGATCCTATGCCGGGCGCCAGGATGTGGATGTGATAGGAAGCGTTATGAGGAACACACTGAGGTGGTTTGGCCATGTGAAGAGGATGGAGGGTGAAAGACTGACGAAAAGTGTATGTGAGTGAGGTGGAGGGGGGAAGAGGGAGGGGGAGGCCGAGGATGAGATGGAGGGATGGGGTGGAGAGGTATATGAGAGAGGGGGGGTGTGAGTTGGGAGCAGGGGAGTGAAATGGCGGGGGACAGGGCGACTTGGAGGCGATTTGTTTGTGACCACCCCAAACGGGATTGAGGCGTCTGGCAATATATATATATATATATATATATATATATATATATATATATATATATATATATATATATATATATATATATATATATATATATATATATATATAAAGGAAGTGTGGCGCCCCTTGTAGTTACTCATTTACTCGTCTTGGCTGGGTTTTTTAGTTTATGAACTCGGGCGGGTTTTTTGTAAAGAAAGTTTCTAAATTAAATTCGAATTTCTTATCTACTTATTTAAACTTTAAAATTCAGTACATACTGTACAGTATATTGTAAGTGAGGGTACAAAACTGTATATCCATTATTTTACTATTTTAGGAACTGAGAACAATTTGCCGCGCGTAAATTTAATCTTTGTGCAATGTCTTCTTGCAAGTGACTGTGTTGTTAAAAACGACTTAACATGCAATATGGCTGTACTGCAATATATTATAATTATATCGTGTTCCTTAACATTATCTAGTACTACAGTACTGCTAATCCATTAATTTATTAATGTACAGCACTGTATAACAAAATATAAACAATAATAAAGCAAACTGAAGTTATTTTTTCGAAACCGCAAATTATTTCGTTATTGTTTTTGGTTCTTGTAATAAACACGCCATCTTCATCATCAGTTAAGAATAAGCACAGTTCACTGATCTTTGTAAGAAAAGATACACACTGTATTTTCCTCATAACTTTGCATTTGAGTTTAGCGCTACAATATAGACTTATCCATTATTTTATTACTGTGCGATACCATGTAGAAAAACAACAACAGCGACAATAGAAGCTGAAACTTAGTTTTAATATTTCATTTTTTTCTTGTACTAAAACTGAATAAATACAGTTCGTTGATATTCATAACTAAACATAGCAGCACATAGTATTTTCATCTTCATAACCTAACATTTGATATTTGCACTTCAGTAAAGAGCTAATGTATTATTTTATTATTGTATGATACTGAATGGCAGAAATATATACAATAATGCGAGCTGAAATTTTAAGTGCAGCAAGTGTAAATCAATGTTCTATGGTTGTTTCAATTAAAATAAATCAAATTTTTACACCAAAGAATGTACAGTATAGGCTGCAGTAGAGAGTAGTAAAGATCTGTATTCATAGAATTCAAAAACTCAGTAAAAAGAAAACTCGAACAGTAAAAAAAAAAAAAGAAAGAAAAAAAAAAGAAAAATCGGAGTCCTGGTACGTTCAATATTGCAGTTTGAATATCAAGGATGAACTAATGTCAAATATAATTGTTTGGTACACGTTTTCGTATTCAAAAACGAATTTTTCACAATGTATTACAGATTTACAGATTACAGTACCAGTACCTGAAAAAACAAGTACTATACTGTTGTCACCCGACGCTACGAATTTTCTACTTTCCCTTTCAGTAACATGTTACACCTCACTAGTTTTTCAGTCTTTTTTTTTTTTTTTCGAGACTATTTCTTCTTTGTATGAACTTATAAAAAAAAAAAAATCCCTCAACTGAAGCAGAGCTTGCTGGTAAGCTGCTTAGTTCAATCATAAAGAAGCAAAATTCCAGTGTAACAAGACCGGGAGACTTTTCTGCTTTAGTTTTCATCAGTTTCCACCACTTGGCTAGGGAGAATGTTTTTGTTACCTTGGGTATCATTATTCATTTTTGGTATATTTGTTCATCCACAATGATGAAACTAAGCAGAGAAAGTCTTCATTTATCTCGGACGCCATTCATCAGCATTTTCATCTTGCTTTCTGCTCAATTTTCTTCCCTTATTCTTGGGATGTGCTTGATATGCAAGCAGATAGGCAAGTGTCACACACTGTTGAAATATCTTCTTAAATATTTGTCTGTAAATTTGTAGTACAGTAGCTTCTTTTAGGTCAAACCACACATGGACGCAATCATCCGGTGTGCAGTCATTTTCCTGAAATATGCTAAATGGGGTATAGAAGTTGTGGAAGCAATGAAGAAAGTTAAATCGGGGAAAGCCCCAGGAATTGATGGAGTGTGTGGTGAAATGCTGAAGCATGGGGGAGAGATAGTAGTAGAATGGATGTGGAAGATGTGCAGATTGGCCTGGGAGGAAGGTAGAGTCCCGGAGGATTGGAAGTCAGGTATAATTATTTCCTTGTACAAAGGAAAAGGGGAAAAAGAAGTGTGTGGTAATCATAGGGGCATTTGTCTTCTTAGTATAATAGGAAAAGTGTATGGTAGGATACTTATTGACAGAGTTAGAGAAAGAACAGAGAAATTAGTTGGAGAAGAACAGGGAGGCTTTAGGAAGGGAAGAGGTTGTGTAGATCAGATATTCATTCTTAGATCTTTAGTGGAAAAGTTTCTAGAGAAGGGAAAGAAGTTGTATGCGGCTTTCATGGATTTGGAGAAAGCATATGACAGGGTGGATAGACAAGGATTGTGGAAAGTGTTAAGAATATATGGAGTAGATGGGAAATTGTTGAATGCTGTGAAGAGTATGAACGATGGTGCGAAGGCTGCAGTGCGTGTGGATGGTGAACTAAGTGAATTTTTCTCTTTGAAAGTTGGGTTGAAACAGGGATGTGTCATGTCTCCATGGTTGTTCAATCTGTACATGGATGGGGTAATAAAAGAGGTACAAGGTAGGGAAGTGGATGTTGGAGTGGCCCTGGTGAGAGAGGATAGTGTTTGGAAACTCCCTGTACTGTTGTTTGCAGATGATACTGTGTTGTTGAGTGAAGACGAAGGGGAGGTGCAAGGCTTGGTGGATGAGTTTGAGAGAGTGTGTAAGAAATGGAATCTAAAGGTGAATGTAGGGAAGAGTAAAGTGATGGTCTTTGAGAGAGGTGAAGTCAGTGAATGTACAGCGAGGTTGGATGGTGAGGAATTGGAAAATGTGAGTACGTTTAAGTACTTGGGTAGTGTGATGAATAAGGATGGAGGTTTGGAGGGTGAAGTGCTTGAAAGGGTACAGCAGGGAAGAAAGGTTGCTGGTTCTTTGAAAGCAGTGATAAGAAACAGGGAAGTGAGCATGGAAGTGAAAAAGTAACTACATGACAGTATTGTGATACCAACTCTAACGTACGGAAGTGAAGCTTGGACGTTGTTGGAAGGACACAAGTCAAGAGTGAGAGCAGTGGAAATGAGTTATTTAAGAGGAGCCTGTGGAGTCACATGGAGAGACAGGCTGACGAATGAGGATATTAAGGAGCGTTGTGGTGTTGATGTGGATGTGATAGGAAGCGTTATGAGGAACACACTGAGATGGTTTGGCCATGTGGAGAGGATGGAGGGTGAAAGACTGACGAAGAGAGTGTATGTGAGTGAGGTGGAGGGGGGAAGAGGGAGGGGGAAGCCGAGGATGAGATGGAGGGATGGGGTGGAGAGGTATATGAGAGAGGGGTGTGTGAGTTGGGAGCAGGGGAGTGAAATGGCGGGGGACAGGGCGACTTGGAGGCGATTTGTTTGTGGCCACCCCAAACGGAATTGAGGCGTCTGGCAAAAGATAGATAGATAGATAGGTATTCATTATTTTTAGTTGTTGGTTCAAGTGCATAGTTTCCACTTGTATGTCTGCATTTTCAGCAGTGGATTTTATATTCTTGTCTATGTCATCCATTGATATCTATATATATATATATATATATATATATATATATATATATATATATATATATATATATATATATATATATATATACGTTGTAGGTGGGGGCGCTCACCATCCACTCACTCAGTGTAGTGCTGCTCTCGGGTGTCTGCTCTTTCCTCTCCTCCATCCTTCTTTCCTTCCATCCTCTTCTGTCTTTCCTTCATTCTTTCCTCGTCCTTCTGCCTACGGGTGACTTTACACTCCCTCTTCTGTCTTTCTTACTTTCATTCTTTCCTCTTCCTTCTGCCTCTGGGTGACTCTACACTGAATGACAAGCCAAATGGCTTCCTGTTCACCAGGAAACCAGTTACTACGCTGGGTGGTAACCATATAGCCAAATTTTGGCGCCTGGTTGTTTAGTGGGTAATCACAGTGCTCCAATCGGATTGAGCCGGTGAAGGTTTACATCCAAGGGCTGGTTGGAGTTTATTGCTCACGTAATGCCACTCAGGGATGAGTAAGGTTGGTCACTTTCATCTTTAATGTCAGGACCAACTTGCCTAGCCCCGGGCTCCTACGCTCCTCATGGGGTAATGTAGGATTGGAAGATGGATATCTATAGCTATATATATATATATATATATATATATATATATATATATATATATATATATATATATTTTTTTTCACTAACAGAACAGAAGAAGGAAAAGCATATGAATAAAAATAAGTAATCCATACTCTCAAAGTATTTCTGATAATTGTGTGTGTGTGTGTGTGTGTGTGTGTGTGTGTGTGTGTGTATAAGAAAGCATCCCGACTATTCCAGCATGAGTCATTAGGAAGTCGCGGTTTAAAGCCCCCATTCATCGCTCAACCAAACTTGATGCTGGTGATGGTTCCTGAAGTACTGTACTTTCTTTTAAACTTCCATGACGTGGCGAGCACTGTTTGGGGAGACACGTCTTTTAGTATTAGAATTAAATAATGTGCTGCACAACCATACACTATAAGATAACATCCACCCTCATTTCCTTCCTTCCTTTCTTCAAATGTCTTCTTCAGTTTGTTTCTTGCACCCACTCTCTTCTTGTCACTGATCAAACAAAAAAAATGAATTAACTGAAAACTATAGCGATAACGAATATTAAGATCTGGAGATGAAAGTACTGCATGAAGGTATTTTTAATTAAGAATATCCATCCAGTGGTTATTGTACTGCATACGTATACTCTACCTTATAGAAAATTGATGGTATAACTCAATTTGCTTTTGAATGTTTCTTCACATTAGTCAATTTCCCTTTCTGCCAATGAGCTACAATATTCTGTTGTCTTCTTTTCTGATCCGGTGTCAACTGAGCGGATGAAGAAAATGGTGGTGCCATTATGCAGACACGTTCTTATGATTAGTTGATTGTGGATGGTGGGTTGACCATTTTGTATCAGTGTAACATTTTATCAGTCCAGTTCAGAGGCCACTGACTTTATTAACTTTATCCAGGAGATATCCAGCAATGTCTTTCTTCTTTGCAGGGTTGTATGATCCTCGCATTAACTTGTGGATAAGTTTTATTATGCCTCCATTTCCTGCAACACTGAAATGAATGCCGCAAGCCTAAAACATTCTTGCAAATTGCGGGTTTAATAATTTCTTCTTCGCCTCTATGGCCTTGTGTACAAATCTAACAGTTTTCTGTATCAAAGAAGAACATAAGGCAGTGGAGTCACTTGCTTTTCTTTTGAGTGGTGAGGGGGAAGGTGTGCTTGTAGATGTGTCTGGTAGATTTTCTTCATTGGGTATACAGTACTTATGTCATTACCAAATTTCCATTCAAATCTTCCCGCCTCGTCTGCCAAGTGGGAACATCGGTTCACTGCACGGGATGGCTCTCCAAGGGCCGTTGTTTGCCTGGGATTGATGGGTTTGCTAGATCAGACAGCCTGAGGTAGCGCAACAACAAGAGGAACACCTGAACACCATTTTGTTTGTTTTTTAATGCAAAGTATGCCAATATTAAAACGACACTTAGATTTTGGATCGATATGCTGCAAAAGGACGAAATTTTTCCGCCAAGGAAAAGTGGAGGAACAGGAGCAACAGTCATATACCAACAACTTCCTAGACTTATGTCTATATAGCCAGGCCTATAAACTCACAGTCAGATTAGTACTACCACCATCACTGGGTAACCTGTTCTGCTTTTCCAGTACTGTACTTCCAATCCAATTCTCCTGTATTTTGTTCTGTTGCAGCTGTAATATCTTATACGAGTAATTAATATGGTTCATTTCTTCCGGCGTGTTTTAAAAACTGTATTACTCGTAACATCAGCTCTCTTTGGTCGTGGGATCTATTAAAACGTACATTTAATCTCACCAAAATCTACGCCTTTTGTGTGGGTGTTATCATCAAGAACTATTTACATATTTCTTCTGTGAATGCTACCTTCTGGGACAAAACTTGTTAATTCTGGGAGCTACAATGCATTGCGTAATTCAAGTGTGGTCAGTGTAAAGCAAGGCAGTGTTTTATTATAGAAATGCTAAGAGAGAGAGAGAGAGAGAGAGAGAGAGAGAGAGAGAGAGAGAGAGAGTTCATCTTATAGGTCAGTCACTCACATGATATGAAATGTAACCTTTTTAAGCATTATTTAAAAACTTCCTCTCGATCTGTCCCTATTTTTGGCCTTTCACACACACACACACACACACACACACACACACACACACACACACACACACACACACACACACACACACACACACACACACACACACTCTCTCTCTCTCTCTCTCTCTCTCTCCGTTATCGTTTATAAATTCCATACACTAATACCTTTTAATGATATCGCCTAGTATGTGAGATCTTTTACAAATTTCCTCATTCTTCTGCCGGACGATTCTTTTCAGCTAAGGACAAACGACTCGTACGCAGAGGTAGCATCCGTTAACACCTTCAGCAATATAGCATATGTTTTGCTGTAATTCTTGATGGCATATGACTTTTCTTCAGCGCAGGAGTCCCGTTTCAAAGTTCGTTCATTTTAACTGTATGGATATTTTCATCATCTGATAGCATGTTTCCCGTCGCTCATTGGCAGAGTAAAATAAAATTACAGCTCTGCGTCCCTTCCATAGTAATATTTGATGACTAGCACCATACTTTAGTGTTACTCTATCGCTATACCTAAGCATTCCAGATGAAGTAATGGCAATCTCATGCCTAGTTATGGTGAACAAGGTATAGGGAAGGGAATTACCCCTCATTCATTACGCTACTTATTCCTGTTGTCTCTTTACTACGTATTATCTTTTTGGATGTAATTTTGAAGCAGAGGGGTGGGATTTAGTCTTCATTAAACCGTTCACTATTAGATGCTTTCCTCAGACGAACAAAATGGTCGGACGTTAACTGGGATTAGCCGAAAATAAATATCCTTGGTTGGGTCGGGTTTGATGCAGCTTCTGTGATCTCTTCACCCTGGAGATGTCTTTTTCATTTTATTCTAGATCACGCCTGACTATTTTATTAGAATGAACCCCCCCTTGTAGTAGTAGTAGTAGTAGTAGTAGCAGTAGTAGTAGCAGTCGTAATAATAATAATAATAATAATAATAATAATAATAATAGTAGTAGTAGTAGTAGTAGTAGTAGATGGTAGTAGTAATCCTGGTTGAGGTAGTAGCAGCAGCAGCAGTAGTTGTAAGAGCATTAATAGCTGTTATTGTTGTTTACTGCTGTTGTTCATGATGATGATTCAGTTGTTTTTATAGCCTCCTGGTTCATGTGAACCGTGACCCCAGTAGGCTAACAATGCACTCCTTGTGCAGTCCACCACCTCTTGTTTGGGGGATAAGGAGGGAGTTGAGGGACAATTGTATAACAGTACCGGGCAGTGAGGCCGCCCTGTTACATTCATGTCACCATATGAAGGCTTCTCTCTCCAGCATCTCGCTCGTAGAGAAGAAATTAATCCCTTGAATCCGAGTGATGTCCTTGTTATTTCATTCTTGCTGCCAGTAGATGATTCTCTTTCTCAAATTGAGAAGAGTATCTCGTACTGAAAGGGGATTAGTAAGGCTCCATCTCTTTCCCCGATTCAAAAACCGTTATAAGCTGAGTAAAATAGTTATAAGATGGCAAAAATGACATGAAAGACACGTCCCAAGGCTAAGTGGGTTGATGAAGGCAATGTCTAACCCTTCCAACTCAGTAAGTCTCCCCCAAAGTGAAATAAATCGTGGAGGTAACAATCATTATGATTACAAGGAGTCATCGTACTCAGAAGGAAAAAGCAGCTTCCATTCACCCTTTCTCTGCAATGACGTCTCTTCCTGCCTCTTTCCACCACAATTTTATTTGGCTCAGAAAAGAACTTGTGTAGTGAAGAGGTTAATGAGCTGTAAAAATAAAATGTCTGGACATGAGAGAGAGAGAGAGAGAGAGAGAGAGAGAGAGAGAGAGAGAGAGAGAGAGAGAGTCATTGTAGTGGGTGAGTTATAAACAGAGAAAGAGAGTCATATTAATAAGCACCTTCACTAACACTCTTAGATACATTGCTTTCATCTCGGCAGACATGAAGCAATTTTACTTTGCTCAGAAGAACTCTAAGCACAGATAGTTTCGAAAACTACCACACATTGCATTCTGGACGAGGATATTTAATTTTATGTGAAATTTACAATATGTAGCCTATTAAAAGCAGAAATAGCATCAAAATGGTTACCTTAACATACATCAGGCATGGGTCAAAGACAACAGGGCGACTATCACTGCAGCCCAATCCACCGCTACACTCATCACCAGCAGCGAACACAAACATAGGTACTCCCCTGAAATCACATTTCACAATGCACCAGTGTCACACACACCCTCCCGTGAGATCCTCGGAGTGATGTATGACAATGGAGTCCCCTTCAAGGACCGCATTCAAGACATGAAGAGGCGGTCCACCTCCTGACTGAGCGCACTTAGGGCAGGTACAGGAGCAGACTTTGGGAAACACAAGGAAACACTCTCCATGCACTAGAAATAATATATAAGATCAGAGATGTTTAACGCCTTTTTTTATTCTTTGTCCATCACTGGGCTTAGGTTTCACGGTCAGTTCCCAAGGTCCAGTAGTCCTAAGTCTCCCCCCCCCCTCATCTTATCTAACATCCACTACAACACCCTGCAGACCATACAGAACAAAGCCCTACTCATCCTCATTGGCTACACCAATATCACTCTCAGAATTCAGTTACATTGAAACCAAAGTCCTCCTTGGTAGAGAATATCTTGACGTGCAAGGCATACAATTCTATGCTGCAGCCTATGTTAACACTCAACACCCTGGCTTTATTTCACGGAGCCACACAAGACAACTAAACACATGAAACAGTCATCACTGAAACATTACCAGACCCGCTTCAGCAACATCCCACCTAAAGATACTGCATCACTATTACTGAAGAAACATTTCACTCGCAGGACAACGCAACTTCGATTAGAGCACTATACCTCAAGCCCCCCTCCCTCCTACGACATTCACCCATCAGAGTTATCTGTAAATACAGATGGTCGAATTCAGCTTGCTAGGCTTACGAGTATGATTAAGTTTGTGGCCTAAGATAAAAAGGTTTAATTTTAGATGCGGATAACTGCATGGACTCGGTCCTGGGAGATACCCAGTCCTATGGCAATGCAACGCTCTGTTATTGGTCGATCTGCCAAGACCATGTTACATAGATTGTGTTAATGGTTTCCTGTGTGGTGACAATGACAGGCCTTCCTAGACGAGAGTCATCTTCCAGGCTTTCTCTGCCTCGTTTAAATTCAGCAGCCTACTTCTTAACCACGCTGCAGGAAGGAGCATCCTTCTTTAGTGTCGCCACTATGTCCTCGTGGATCTCCTTGGGTGAGAAGCCCTTGATATCGTGGTAGCGGATGATTGCACGATGGGCAATATTGTCAATTTTCTCAAAAATGGCTGACTCTTGCACTTCAGTTATCTGGCGAAAAAAAAAAACAACAGTTATGAATTTCACACTTTCGGTGCAACCATTTAAAGAGTTGAACCGTATGTAAACTTAGAACTATATAGCTCAACTCCTTGTACATTAGGCCACGAACTTATTAATCACCCCTCGTAGATCAGGACATCACTCAGCTCTCGTCAGTTAGTAGCTTAGATTTCTGTTAGGTTGAATCACAGATTACGCAGGCTCTTGTGGAATAAGCCCACACATCATAACCAACTCTGTGAAGCACTGCATATTTCATGCCACACTAAGACGCAGACACAATATCAGCGATGTAAGAGACCTATGGGACGACCGCATAAGGGCAGTTGCTTACCTGCGGTCGACAGGTCTGTTGAGTCAGGCATGACCAGGGCAGTGCAAACAGCAATAATTGCAATAACATCATTGGCTAACAGGTTTCAATCAGGGACTACCTCACAGGGTAGCTGGAATACAATACTAGAGCTTCCTGATCGAATTAGAATTAATAGTGACAGTATAACGCTCTGAGGATCGGTAATAAGCTCTCAAGTAAATTAAATTATCTATCATTAGCTGCAAGAGTATATTAGAATTGATCTGTTAAGGAAGCAACTAGCATTAATGCATTCAGCTTTCTGTAGCTCGCACTTAGCTATAAATTCCAATGAAGTTTGCTGAGATGAAAATTGAGAAACAACGTGGCTATAAAACGGTTCCAAAAATAAGATTAAAATTGATTAAAAACTGTAATTCAAGATCTGATGTTCAGAAAAATGAAGAGGGGGGGAAAGTGGAAAAGTTTGAAGGGAAACGAGAAAAGAAGAAATGTCGAAAACGATGAACAAGGATGAGGATAGGTGTGAGACAGCAAAATGAATGTGAAGTTAATATAT
Organism: Coenobita brevimanus; assembly: GCF_032717465.1. NCBI lineage: Eukaryota > Metazoa > Arthropoda > Malacostraca > Decapoda > Coenobitidae > Coenobita > Coenobita brevimanus. The sequence goes on along the minus strand of NC_136968.1, from coordinate 16,509,408 downwards.
ATATATATATATATATATATATATATATATATATATAGATATATATAGAGAGAGAGAGAGAGAGAGAGAGAGAGAGAGAGAGAGAGAGAGAGAGAGAGAGAGATAGATAGGCAAGGTATTTGGAAGGTATTAAGAATATATGGAATGGAGGGGACACTGTTGAGTACTGTGATGAGTATGTACGAAGGAGCTAGGGCTGCGGTGCGAGTGGATGGTGAGCAGAGTGAGTTCTTTGATCTAAATGTGGGACTGAAGTAGGGATGTGTGATGTCTCCATGGCTGTTAGATATATACATGCATGGGGTTGTAAAGGAGGTGCAAGGTAGGGCAGTGGTTGTGGGGGTGGCCCTAATGAATGAGGGTGAGATGTGGAAGATTCCGGTGTTGCTGTTTGCTGATGATACAGTATTGTTGAGTGAAGATGAATGGGAGTTCCAGGGTTTGGTGAATGAATTCGGGACAGTGTGTAGGAAGAGGAATCTGAAAGTCAATGTAAACAAGAGTAAAGTTATGGTGTTTGAGAGGAATGAACTCACAGAATGTACAGTGAGGTTGGATGGTGAGGATATGGAGAATGTGAGTGCATTCAAGTACTTGGGTAGTGTGATGAGTAAGGATGGAAGTTTTGGGGATGAAGTGCTCGAAAGGGTACAGCAGGGAAGGAAGGTTGTTGGTACACTGAAAGCAGTGATGAGAAATAGGGAGGTGAGTGTGGAAGTTAAGAAGTCACTGCATGATAGTATTGTGATCCCTACCCTGACGTATGGAAGCGAGGCATGGACCTTGCTAGAGGGGAACAAGTAAAAGGGTGAGAGCAGTGGAAATGAGTTACTTGAGAGGAGCATGTGGAGTGACGTAGAGGGACAGGTTGACGAATGAAGTGAAGGAACATTGTGGGGTGGATGTGGATGTGGTTGAGAAAATTAGGAGAAATACACTGAGGTGGTTTGGACATGTCGAGAGAATGGAGAATGAAAGACTGACTAAGAGGGTGTATGTAGCTGGAGGGTGGGAGAAGGTGGGGGGGGGGAAGACCGAGAATGAGGTGGAGGGATGGAATTGAGAGGTATGTGAGGGAGGGGGGAGTGAGTTGTGGGGAGGGCAGTCAAATAGTAGGTGATAGAGCGACTTGGAGGCGTTTTGTCTGCGGCCACCCTTTGCGGGATGAGGGCGTCGGTCTCTCCCTCTCTCTCTCTCTCTCTTTATATATATATATATATATATATATATATATATATATATATATATAGGCCTACACATAGAGAGAGAGAGAGAGAGAGAGAGAGAGAGAGAGAGAGAGAAATGTACTGAAATATACATTATGTGTGTGTGTGTGTGTGTGTGTGTGTGTGTGTGTGTGTGTGTGTGTGTGGCGCAGCCGCAACCGGAAGAGGGATTTCGATGAAACTTTGTAGGATGACTGGATTTTGTCACAGGTTTGCCCGTTTCATTTTCATGATGACTGAAATTTTTTCAAGGGCCTCTGATAATTTCCCCATTGGTGTTACAGTGTGGATATGCTGGAAATGCGGCGGGACATTTCTGTGAAGTTTAATGCGTCTCTGCAGGACAGGCTGCTTCAACACATAAATCGTTTGTTCCCGGCAAAACGAAAAGCTGTTCAGAGACGGCTGTCATGCGGGCAAGTGCTGAGCGGCCCGATGGGGTCCCAGGGCACTTGTAATATACTGTAAGTCTAGTTGTATGTCTGTCTGTCTATCTGACTGTGTAGTGCAGTTGAAACCGCAAACAAGGATTGCAATGAAACCCGGTAGGATGGTTGCAATTTGGTCACAGTTGGGCCCAGTTCAATTTCACGTTGATTTAATTTTTCTTAAAGGGTGCTTTGGCCCCTAATAACTGCCCCTACTGGCTTTGTGCGCCGGGGTTGTCCAGCATCAATGTAGCTATTCGTCGGCTTGGAGCAGCGGGATTTCGAGCAGCGGAAGGAGCGGTTGAAAACGACTGTTATTTATACGGTCAAAATTATATTATCCTGCTGCCTTCAACAACACGTATATCACTGGCATCGATATACAATTCCGCCTGCAATGGTGCAGACACTATTGCATGCAGATGAATAGTTTTTAAGCCAGACGTGTGTAACTGAAACAAGTGGCCAGCGGCGGGAAACATGAATTGCTAATTATTGGTTATATTCAACACACAATGACGAGGTTTGAGATTTAAATACAAGCATACAATTTGGCAGTGTCGGCACCTGTGTTAAATTCCGCATCCGGCTGTGTAAACGGATTCCCAATAACATCCAGCCACTTTGTTGCCATTGCGAAATTACTGAAACCAAACCCGTGTAGCTGCAAATGATTGAGACTCAAGGGCGAAGACCGAGAGCCCTCCTCAGAAGCAAGTGAGCAACGGCTCGACAGGACCGCAAATCACTTGTCTGATATATCTGATATACTGTTATCCTAGTCGTGTGTCTGCCCTTGTGCAACACAATCAAAATTAGTAAAACAATTTCGATGAAATAGGGTGTTTGCAGTTGGGTCACAGGTGGAACTATTTCAATTTAATGCCGATTGAAATTTTCTAAAGGGGTGATTTCAGTCTTAATAATTGTCCTCCTTTGGCCTTATACAAGGCAGTGCGCATCGAACTGGGGTTGTCCAGCACCGAAGCAGTTATTCATCGTCTTCGAGCAGCGGGAGGCGTGATTGAAAAACGACCCTCATATGAACAGTCAGTTGTTTCAAATAATCATTTTTTCTCAACAGGATGTATATCACTGGCATCGATATACAGTTCTACGTGCAATGGTGCAAAAGCTAATGCAAAAAGTTGAATAATTTTTAAGCCAGTCGTGTGTAACTGAATAAACTCTAGGCAAGCGGGAGAATAGGTGAATTGCTGACAACTGGTCATCTACACACAGTTACGACACTTACGACTGAAGCATTAAGAAAAAAATTTGACACCGCCGACACCAGAGCTACGAAGTTCATCTGCCTGTGTAAACAGATTCCCCTAATATTCATGCACTGCCAGATGACTGAAACCGAATCCGTGTAGCTACAAACGAGTGAAATTCAAGGAAGAAACGATAGAGCCCTCCGACGGGGCAAATGCGCAGCGGCCAGTGAGAGAGAGAGAGAGAGAGAGAGAGAGAGAGAGAGAGAGAGAGAGAGAGAGAGAGAGAGAGAGAGAGAGAGAGAGAGAGGAGAATGAAATGATTGTTTAAAACAAAAAGGAGGAAAAGAAAGGGGAAAAATTAAGTAAAAAAAATATATATTTAAATTTCCATGTCTTACAATGTTACAGGAAGCTTGTTCATATAATTCTTTCTCCTTAACACAGATTTCGTCCTTTCGTGACTTATTACATATAGTTCACTGACAGAAAAAGACAATACGTCGACTCTACATCCTTTCTATAGCACTTTTTCATAACCAGCATCATTGTTTAGTGCTATTGCAATGAAATAATTCAACATTCAAAACGGACAGATGGAAATTTTAAGCCAAGATGGAGTAAAATGAGTATAGTTATTTATTTTTTTATTTTTGTCCGAGAGAACAGAAGGTATAAGAGAGAGAGAGAGAGAGAGAGAGAGAGAGAGGAGGGAGGGAGAGAGGGAGAAGAATTTAAAGTGAATTCTGTAGAAAGAAGAAAAAGAAATTCAGCCAGAATAGTGAGAACGAAAGAATAAGAGTGTATGGAGAGAAGAGGAAGCAAAAATAACCGAGATGCCAAAAACACGAAAAAGGGGATATGGTATAGTCAGCCAAAAAATCGTGTCTTCGTTCCAAACCCCGTAAATATTCGAACAGGTAAGTCGAAGCAGCAGGGTTAGCTTCACAAGTCTGGCAACTGTGTCAGACCAGACGGTGGTGGGGCTGAGTGGTTTGGGGTGCCATGTATTACTGTTGGGTGGAAATTGTTGGGAATAGCATACTGGGTAATAGGGTTATAGTCAACTTTTATCACTATTATGTCACTAAATGTCTACATATGCATCATCATGAGTTTAAACGTAATCAAAATATACTGCAGTTTCATATACATGGGTTGTCATGTCTAATTCATCTTTGATATTTGGAATACTTCAGAAGACTGAATAACGGTGGAATACGTTTCATAACAAGTGTTTGGAATTTAATAAAACGTCACGATTATGACATAAAAAAGCTTTTATTAGTGATAACTATAGAATCTCCCCTCTATTTCCCGTCGTCCAGTATAGATAATTGAATGACTGTGAAGGTATGACTATATGCTGGTGGGTGTATATCTTGGTTTCATCACCTTGAGCAACACCTGTGGCTGGGTTTCCCCATAGATATAAATAAGACTAGGTGCCGCATCGCCCATTCTTCAGTACAACAGCGGTGCGTCTGTGCGGCCGCCATCTTGGAGCGGTCAAGCATGTAATAGTGGGGCTTGTTTTAGAGTGAATGTAGACTATGAGAATGAATGTTGTTGTGGAGGAGGTGGTGATGGTGGTTGTTGTTGTGGTGGTGGTGATGGTGGTTATTGTTGTGGTTGTGGTGGTGGTGATGGTGATTATTGTTGTTGTGGTGGTGATGGTGATGGTGGTTTTGTTGTGGTGGTGGTGATGGTGGTTATTGTATTGGTAGTGGTGGTTGCTGCTGTTATGGTGGTGGTGGTGATAGTGGTTTTTGTTGTTGTGGTGGTGGTGGTGATGATGGTGATTATTGTTGTTGTGGTGGTGATGGTGATGGTGGTTTTGTTGTTGTTGTGGTGGTGGTGGAAATTGTTGTGATGGTGGTGATTGTTGTGTTGGTGGTGATTGTTGTGGTGATTGTTGTTGCGGTGGTTGTTGTTATTGTGGTGGATGTTGTTGTTGTTGTGGTTGCGGTGGTGGTGGTGGTTGTTGTGGTGGTGGTTGTTGTGGTGGTGGTTGTTGTGGTGGTGGTTAGGATACAAAAACCCACACTGGCAGTGTTTCCGTCGTTTCATTTAACGTATGATTGACCACGATCTAGGCATTATTTCTGGTTGACGATACATTTCATTATTTACAGGTATTAAATCACGTGTAATATCACATTTAGCATCTTTACTATGCGGTGTAATGCTAGACTACACTGCCAACAACAACTACAGCACACACATCCTTCATTAACCCACCTCCACCCCCAAACCACTCACCCCCACCACCGTCTGGTCTGACACAGTTGCCAGACGTGAAGCTATCCCTTCTACTTTGACTTATCTGTTCGAATATTTGCGGGGTTCGGAAAGAAGACACGACTTTTTTGGCAGACTATACTGTGTATTGAGCATGTAGGACATCGGAGGAAAAAATGGAAAAAAATATATAAGATACAGGGGGAATGGTCTACGCTAGAAGAGGAACACTTAATAAATGAAAAGGAAATGTAATAACAAGAGGAGATACATTGCATGAAATAAGAGAGATAAACATGAAAGAGAGAGGAGGATGAGAATAGAATGTGTAATGTAGGAGAGAGAGAGAGAGAGAGAGAGAGAGAGAGAGAGAGAGAGGATGAGAATGGAATATATTGTTACATCCCCGTCCCACACAGTCACAGGCTACAACAGCAGTAGTTCAGTATAGGAAGGACGTTACCCAGTGAGTTGTTCTTTCTAGAGGCAGCCTTTCAGTGTACGACAACACAGATCAGCACAGGCGTTGAATGTAAACACCGACTTAACAAATTTGTGGTCTTTATTCACTAAATTATGACACTTAATGCTTGCTAATACGCTTCACTGTTTTCACAAGTACTAGAGCTATACAATCTTCACAAATTGCACCGATACTCAACTGACACTGAACTATATTGAAACTGAACTGAAACGAAGCTGACTCCCCTAGGGTCTTCCACCTCCTTAAATAGCCTAGCATTACACTCAACGCTTTAGTGTTCTGTAACACCTACAGTTACTAAATCAGAGGTATCCAAAATAATCAGACGATTCTTACACTACGTAACAGCATACAAAATGAGATAAAATTACATAGTTTAACAAATCACATAAATAAAAGGATAGAAAAAATGAACATAAAATTTATTGCAAAACTTTAAAAAATACCGCTGCTCACAAATAGCAAGCTAACTGGCAGTTCTGACACATAGCGGAAAATTTCGAGAATCGTCGGGAGTACTCTAGCATTGGCAAAACCGGCGTCTCAACTCTACCCCCTCCCTAGTCACTTTGTCGTCCCGAGAAAACTGCATAGTACTTAGAAACATAATTAATCCTGATGAAACATCTTATACACGAAATAATCCTTCAACTTATCAGGTCTTCTCCTCTGCTGCTTCCGATGATGTCCCTGCTCTTCCACACAGTCCACTCCTCCTGGAATGTCTTGGTCCTCTTCCATGATTCACTTCTTCCCTTGGGAAACTGTCACCATCCTATTGTACTTCAGCTCCGTGATCCTCCTCAACATCGTCGATTGCAGATGAGCACGATTCTTCAGAGACGTCCCATCTGTACTGTCCTGGCCCATGGTACTGCCACAGACGATTCATGTGTACCACCTTTGGGCGAGACTTCCTGCCTCCCTGAATCCGGTACATTACATTTGATAGGCAGTTCAACACAGTGCAAGGCCTGTCCCATGGACTCTGCATTTCGGTGACTGACCCTTCTTCTGCTGAGGATTGTATAACCATGCTTTGTCACCATACTTGATGCTCACCTCATTTGCCTTGGCATCATACTTGCTCCTTATCACTTCGCCAGAAAACTTTAGAGCTTCTCGCACTTCATGATGTACCTCAGCCAGCCTTTTCTGAAGATGCTTCACATAGGTGGAGGTGTCTGTAGGCAGCAATTAACTAGATGGTCTTCCCTTTAACAAGTCATCGTGTAAATGTAACTCATGGCCCAGCATCAATTTTGCAGGGGTGTAGCCAGTAGACTCATGGGATCCACACCGGTATGCCATCAGCAACACAGGTAATTACTGGTCCCATTCCATTTGTCCCTTTACACAGTACTTGGCCAGTTCTTGTCCCAGGATCCAGTTGAATTTTTCTACCATCCCGTCTGACTGTGGCCTTAGTGGGGTGGTCCTGGTCTTCTTGATCCCCAGTAACTTGCAGCACTCACAGAAGAGAGCAGACTCGAAGTTTTTACCCTGGTCTGAATGTAACTCTAGTGGCATCCCAGAACAACAGAAAAATTGGTCAACCAGCACCTGAGCAACAGTCCTAGCCTCTTGATTTGGAATGGCATAGGCTTCTGGCCAATTTGTGATGTAGCCCATGGTGGCACATATATATCGGTTTCCTCTTTCGGTGAGTGGCAGAGGTCCAGCAATTATCCATTGCAACTCTTTTCATCAGTGCACCCATTTGGTACAGCTGAAGAGGGGTACAACCACGTTTCTTGGTTCCCTTCTTGGCACAGCATACATCATAGGCCTGACACCACTCGTCATTGTCCTGATGCATGTCATTCCAGTAGAACCTCTGTTGCAGCCGCCTTAGAGTTTTCGTCATTCCCAGGTGGCCAGTAGTGATCTGGTTATGGGACTCATCCAAGATCTCAGACCTCATTTTCTTTGGAACCACCAGTTGCCAATACTTGCTGAGGCCATCATGTGTCTCCAACTGACACTCCAGTAGTCCATGGTTCAGACACAGAAGGTTCCACTGACTCCAATAGCTCTTGGTCGCAGGACTGAACCTGGAAACCTCTTCCCAAGATAATTGCACTGTACTCTGCTGCATCCACTCTAGCACAAGTTGTAAATCTTCATCCTCCATCTGCATCCTCTTCAGGTCTTCTGCAGCCGACACTGGTCCTGTCACTACAGTATGGTAGTATTTGCTAAGATTCCTATTCCAACTACACTGCTTGCCAACTGTTCTTTCATCTTCTTGCACACTATCAATCACGGTTCTCTTGCATTTCCACAGTGGTGAGGCTTCTTGGGAATAATTGGCTGGTTGTTGCCTCTTGTCACCAGCCTTTACTAATTTACCCTCATCCTTCTCGTTTTCTGCAGCCTTCTTCTTGCTGTTCTTCTCATTTGGATGATCATAGCTGAAGTGTCCCACTACCACATGTCCAACATGCGTTTGTTGCAATCATGGGGCACTGTTCCGTTCTTGCTCCTTCTTCCATGTGTAACAATCCACCTTCTTGTGTCCTGCCTTCTTGCAGAACCAGCAACCTCCTCTGATCTTCTGTTCTCTCTTCCACTTGTAGCAGTCCTCTTTCCTGTGTCCTGGCTTTTCACAGTACTAGCAACTTCCTTCAAATTTTTCTGCTTCACGTTCCTGTGCCTTTCTTGCCTTGAATCCCACAATACGACATGCCTGACAAGTGAACGTACTGGACCAGAAGTAGGCCTCAAATTCTAGAGCCCTGGCAAGTGCTCCTTGCATGTTTCTGGGTTGTGCCTGCTTTATTTGCACTTTCACCTCTGAACTATCAAGAGTGTCGATGACCTGGTCCCTCAGAAGAATAGCCAACAGGTTAGGTGCAGCTCCAGGGTACGCCCTGTATGCCATACTCTCCAGATCATGAGCAAGCTGCGGTAAGGATTCGCCTCGAGCCCGTACACGGGTCTGGATTCTTGCCCTGTAAACCTCAGTCTGGTATATGGTCCCATAGTTGCGCTCCAGTACTTCTACTAAAGACTGGCAACTGTTCCTCTCCTCTACTGACATCTGGCCCAGAATTTCCATTGCAGCACCCTTGAGGCTAGTAGCCAGTTGCACTGCCCTTTGCCTATCATCCCAACCATTCTGCTCAGCAAGTAGCTCAAACCGTGTACGGTAAGCTTCCCAAGATACTCTACCATCAGATTCCTGCAGTTTCTTTTCAATTGGACCACCATTATAGCAATGCACTTCATTGCTTTGGGGCCTAAAAACTGGGGCATCACAGTTAAGTCCAGGACTTAAAACTTCTGCATTCTGATTATTCAGCCCTGTAATGTTATCTTTAGATGCTTGGAATTCGTCAAGATCCACCACACACTATTTTTTTTTTTCATATGCTCCCTGTACACTAACCTGAGGCTCAGCTGCGCAGTATTTCTCTACAGCCTCAATTTTCTCACAAATTATCTTCAAATGACCGTCAACATGCCTCAACTGGTCGTCTACATGCTGTCTACTCTCCATCACATTATTGCTTACCTCACACTTCTGCTGCTGTAGCTCAGCGTAAAGTTCCTCCTTCAACTGTTGTTGTTCTTTCTTCATTTCCCCCATGAAAGCATCTAGCTCTCCTTGCATCCTCAGTTTAACTCCCTCTGTTGCTCCTGTAATGCCTCTAGCTGTTCACTTTGTGCTTGAAATAATTGTTGTTTGAGTTCTTTCTGTCTTTCATTATGTGCCTCTAGTTGTACACTTTGTTCTTATAATTGTACACTTTGTGCCTGGAATAGCTTCATGACTGCAGCCAATGACACCTCGTCCTACCTAGCCTGACTTCTCGTCTGTACGCCTTCTGCCACCATATCAAAGGTCTGACTCACTGCAGCACTTTCCTAATGATCCCACTCCTGTCACCACTGTTACGTCCCCGTCCCTCTACCACAGGCTCCAACAACAGTAGTTCAGCACAGGAAGGACATTGCCCAGTAAGTTGATCTTCCTAGAGACAGCCTTTCAGTGTACAACAACATTGGTCAGCACATGCTTTGACTGTAAACACTGGCTTCCCAAGTTCGTGGTATTTATTCATCAAATAATTACACTTAATGCTTGCCAGCTACACTTCACTGTTTTCACAGATACCAGAGTTATACTGTCAACACTAACTGACTGACACTGAACTGACACTGAACTATACTGATATTGAACTGAAACGAAACTGACTCCCTTACGCACTTCCACCTCCTTAAATAGCCATGCATTACACTCGAAGCTTCTGGTGTACTCTAGCACCTACAGTTACCAAATCAGAGACATCCAAAATATCCAGAGTTTTCTTACACTACATAACACTCTAAATTATTTAGAATACGAACTGAGATAAATTTACATAGTTTAATAATCACATAAATAAAAACATTATAGAAAAATGAACATAAAATTTAATGCATAACTTTACAAAATACCTCCCTTCACAAAGAGCAGGCTAGCTGGCAACTCTGACCCGTAGCAGAAAACTTCGAGAATCGTCGGGAAAACTCCAGCACTACCCAACTGGCAAAAACCCGCTTCTCAACAATATGTGAGAAGCGGGTTTTTGGAGTAGATTGTAGCACCAGTCGAGCAGGGCAGTACTTCCATGGTGGGTGGAAAGCTGATGATAGGGAGACCTGGAGCTCCCGTTTCATCAGCCCTCTGGACTAGGTCCCGACCATCCCCCTTTGCTGAACTTTTTCAGTGTCTCAGTAACACAGAGAGTAGGCCAGCATGCTCCCCAGTACAAGTTTCTCTAACTGTCAACACCAAACTACATGCACAGTACACACCACACTTCCTTTTCAATATTTAAAAAGAAAAAATGGCATCGAATAACATAGCCTCAGAGTCCTCAGGCGTGGGGACCATAAATGCCCCCACCTTCTGCCCCTCTCCCGTTGACGACTCAAGATGCCTGGAACCACTGTCTGACACTCTTCTTCTTCATTTCTGCAACATGCGTGGCCTTTCCTCTAACTTTCACTCTGTTGAGCACCACCTCTCCTTCTCTAAACCTCACCTTCTTTTTCCAACTGAGACTCAGCTGTCTGAGGCAACTGACAGCAGACCCTTTTCTGTATCCTCCTACTTTCTCTATACTCATTTCAAAGCCAAAGGTGGCTGTTGTGTATATATACGCAACAACTTATCTTACTCTTGTGTTCCTGAACTTGATTCTTCCGAATTCTCTACACTCTGGCTTCGGCTTTCCTGTCATTCTCTGACTAAATATATCTGTGCTGTTTACTTATCTCCTAATTCTACTGACTATCAAAAATTCTTTGACTATCTTACTTCTACGATGGAACACATTCTATCCATTTCTCCTTTCTCTGAAATCTCTATTCTAGGAGATTTCAATGTTCACCACCACCATTGGCTCTCCTCTCCTTTCACTAATCCACCTGGTGAACAAGCCTAAACCTTTTCTATCCTTAATGACCTAGAGCAGCTTGTACAGCACCCTACCCGTATCCCTGATCGCCTTGGAGAGAGTTCCAACATACTTGACCTCTTCCTTATGACTAATCCTTCTGCTTACACTGTTAATCTTTTCTCTCCGTTGGGCTCCTCCAATCACAACCTTATCACCTTAACCTGTCCTATCGCTCCAGTACGGCCTGCGGAACCTCCAAAGAAACGTAGTCTGTGGCACTTTGGAGCTGCGGACTGGGAGGCCCTCAGGCAGTACTTCTTTGATTTTCCCTGGAATGATTATTACTTCCATGGCCGGGAGCCATCTGGATGTGCCTTGCGCATTACAGAGGTTATTCTTTCAGGCATGGAAGCATACATTCCTTTCTCATATCCTTTGACTAATGCATGAAAGCCTTGGTTTAAACACGCTTGTTCTAATGCTGTCTGCAACAAGGAGAGGGCCTATAAAAGGTACTGGAGCCAACCCACCCCTGAATCACATCTTTTATACATTTCTGCCCGGAATCGTCCTAAGTCTGTTCTTCGCTCTGCTAAAATAATTTCATCCGTACTAAGTGCTCTCAACTCTCTAACTTGAATTCTTCCCACTCCTTCTGGCACCTTGCCAAAACCTTTCTAACAACTTTACCTCATCATCCTTCCCTCCTCTTTTCTACTCTGATGGCTCTGTAGCTATTTCTTCTACCGATAAAGCAGATCTCTTCGCTCAGACTTTCTCCTCCAATTCCACCTTAGATGATTCTGGTGCTGTTCCTCCATCACTTCCCCCCTCTGGCTTCTTCATGGCTGACATTAAAATTTCTTCAGCTGATGTATTTTCTGCTGTCACAGACCTCAATACTAATAAGGCATATGGGCCTGATGGAGTCCCTCCTGTTGTTCTGAAGAACTGTATTTCTGTGCTTACACCCTGCCTAGGCAAACTCTTTCGCCTTTGTCTGTCAACTTGTACCTTTCCTTCTTGCTGGAAGTTTACTCTCATTCAGCCAGTCCCAAAGAAGGGTGACCACTCCCAACCCTCCAACTATCGTCCAATTGCTTTAACGTCCTGTATTTCAAAAGTTTTCGAGTCAATTCTCAATAGAAAAATTTTAAGGCATCTTTCCTATCACAACCTTCTTTCCGATCGTCAGTATGGGTTCCGTCAGGGACGCTCCACTGGCGATCTTCTCACCTACCTTTCAGACTCCTGGTCATCCTCCTTTCGGGACTTTGGCGAAAGCTTTGCCATTGCACTTGACATCTCTAAGGCTTTCGATCGAGTCTGGCATAAATCTTTAATTTCCAAACTGCCCTCCTACGGTTTCTATCCTTCTATCTGTGCCTTCATCTCTAGCTTCCTTTCAGGTCGTTCTATAGCCGCTGTTGTAGACGGCCATCGTTCTTCTCCTAGATCTATTAACAGTGGTCTTCCTCAGGGCTCTGTCCTATCACCAACTCTCTTCTTTTTATTCATCAATGACCTTCTAAGCTGTACATCTAACCCTATCCACTCATACGCTGATGACTCCACCCTTCGCCTTTCCATTCGATTCCAGCAACGTTCATGTCAGCAGTTACTTCAACAAACAAAGGATGAGGCTATGGCACACCTAATGTCTGACTTGGCTCATATCTCTAACTGGGGTAAAAATAATTTTGTTGTTTTTAATGCATCAAAGACTCAGTTTTTGCACCTATCAACCCGACAAAATCTTCCACAGGTATACCCACTAATGTTTGATAATATTCAGCTTAATCCTGCATCATCCTTGAACATGCTTGGGGTTTCATTTACTCGGGACTTGTCTTGGAAAGATCATATTACATCTCTTGTAAAATCTGCTTCCAAGAGATTGGGTGTGCTAAGCCGACTCCATTCCTTCTTTACCCCAGCACAATTATTGACTCTATCCAGGGGTTTTATCCGCCCCTGTGTAGAGTACAACTCTCATGTGTGGGGAGGCTCCCCACATACAGCTCTTCTCAATAGGGTGGAGTCAAAGGCTTTTCGCCTCATTAACTCTCCTCCTCTTACTGACTCCCTTCAGCCTTTGTCTCTTCGCCGCACTGTTGCATCTTTATCTCTTTTCTATCGCTACTTCAATGGTCATTGGTCCTCTGAACTGTCTGCATGCATTCCTCCACCCCTACGACGGACGCGTACCACCCCTCTAGCAGCAAACTCTCATCCCTTTTCTGTCCAACTCTCTAATGCAAGAGTTAACCGTTACTCCCAGTCCTTCATTTATGCAACAGGTCAACTCTGGAACTGTCTCCTGTCTGTATTTCCTACTTCCTATGATCTCCAGTTTTTCAAACGCAGTGTGTCTATGCATCTGGAAATGATCGGATCTTGAATTTGGCTCTTTCTTATATTTTGTTTTTCTTTTGGAAAGAATAGTTTTTCAGGCTCGTTGCCTTTGGTTCCTTCTTCCTCACATAAAAAAAAAATGTAATAAAGGAGAGAGAGAGAGAGAGAGAGAGAGAGAGAGAGATTGTACAAGATAGAAAAAGATACCTTCTGATGAGATAGAGCTCAGCCGGACGAAAATGAAAGGAGGGGAGGGAAAGGGAGAGGGGAAACTGAAGAGAGGATATGATGGAAGTAAATAGGGAGAAAAAGGAGGAAAGTGTGTTAAGGAAGGCAAGTTGCGGTGATGAGAAAAGTAGGTAGGATGGAGGGAAGTAGGTAATATGGAGGGAAGTAGGTAATATGGAGGGAAGTAGGTAAGATGGTGGGAAGTAGGTAAGATGGAGGGAAGTAGGTAAGATGGAGGGAAGTAGGTTGGATGGAGGGAAGTAGGTAGGATAGAAGGAAGTAGGTAGGACAGAGGGAAGCAGGTAAGATGGAGGGAAAGTGGATAAGATGGAGGGAAGTAGGTAGGACGGAGGGAAGCAGGTAAGATGGAGGGAAAGTGGATAAGATGGAGGGAAGTAGGTAGGACGGAGGGAAGCAGGTAAGATGGCGGGAAGTAGGCTAGGATGATGGGAAGGAGGTAGGACGAAGGGAAGTAGGTAGGACAGAGGGAAGTAGGAAGGATGGAGGGAAGTAGGGAGGATGGAGGGAAGTAGGTAAGTTGGACGGAAGTTAGTGGGATGAAGGGAAGTAAGTTGGAGGGAAGTTGGTTGTATGGAGAGATGTAGGTAGGATAGAGGGAAGTAGGCAGGATAGTGAGGGTAGGTAAGACGGTGGGAAGTAGGCAGGATGGAGGGAAGTAGGCTGGATGGAGGGAAGTAGGTAAGATAGAGGGAAGTAGGTAAAAATAATGAGGAAATTAGACAGAACTCAGAGAAGGGAATTAAATGGAGGGAAATAAATTGCTAATGTTTTGGTCCCAGCCTCATCTGAATGCAAACCCTGTGGACTTCTGGCTGAACATTCCTTCTGTAGGCCACCGTCCTTCTCTCTGGGGATAGGGTTGGAACTGAGGGATGCTCGTATAACCAGACAGTGGAGCCGTCCCTTTATGTCAGTGCACCCGTGTCAATGCGTCCCCCTCAGGATACAGAAATAGGCAAGAAGGAAGAAGGTAGGTAAAAATAGGGAAGGAAAAAAAAATTGAAGGAAAATATGTAAGACAGAAACGTAGATAACACAGAAGCAAATGGGTGATATAAAGGGAAGTAACAGAGGCAAAATAAAAGGAATGTAACTTGCAGGAAAATAGAGAGAGAGAGAGAGAGAGAGAGAGAGATGAGGGGGGACGCGTGACTGTCTGGTATATATCATGGTGTCATGTTGGTTGTCAAGAATATGCAGAGAGAGAGAGAGAGAGAGAGAGAGAGAGAGAGAGAGGGAGATACTGTGTGTGTGTATGTATGTTTGTGTGCGTGTGTGCATGTGTGTGTGGGACTCGTATGGTTGTGTGTGGGGGGGTATGGTTGTGTGTGGGGGGGGTAGGTGAGTGTGGGTGTATACTTGTTTGTTTGTGTATGTGGGTGTATTAGTCAAATATCACAAAGACTTTCACAGATGGCTGGAAGCTTACAAACAATGCATCCTAACTAACCACATTCCAACCGCCTTTAAATCTTTCGCTCTGTTGAAATTTAGTAATTTCATTAAGCCTGCCGTTCCTTTGGTGGAGGGGCATTAAATGACTGGTCTGTCCGTCCATGCATGCGTGCGTGCATGCGTGTGTGCTGCGTGGGTCCATGAGTCAGTAACACTTTTGTGGGCGCAATATCTCTTGATCCCATTGACGGATTTCCAACAATACTTTGTCAGTGATGCAGTATGAGAGAATGAACTGATTAGGTCATCTAGGTCAAAGGGTCAAAAGTCAAGGTCATATCGGGTCAACTCAGTTTACGCTTGTGGGCGCGATATCGCCTGATCCCCTCGATGGATTTCGATCAGACTTTTGCTATGACATGGTATGAAGGAACGTTGTACGGATTATGTCAGCAAGGTCAAAGGGTCAAAGATCAGGGTCATATGGGGTCGACTTAGTTTATCTTTAGTTTCATTCCAACCCCCCCCCCAAAAAAAAAAAAAAAAAAAAACTCACGGAGGTTGTATGGAGAGTCCGTGTACAAGACTTAGATGGAGGCAAACCGAACAGCTCGTTCGAATCTGTTTAGGGTTTTCTTTGTAACACGTTTTAGAGAAAACCACAAAACACATAAATCTGTAACTTTACAAAAATATGGGTGTGGTCCCTCTCATTATCTGAAAGGAACATAGTTTCAGTTAAGCATACAGTTAGCCAGTTATTCAGACAAATGTAAAATGTACCCATGCTTTCTTCCACATCTTTATCTTCAGGTCTTGTTGATATTACACAAGAAGCTACCTTAGGTTAATCTATGTATACTGGCGGTCAAAAGTTCTGTCCTGATCCCAGGCACAACATGAATCTTTAAACGAGGTTCGAACAACGGTGCTTCAGGAGGAGGGGGATGCGAGGTGCCGGGGCAGCAGGAGACGGGGTCAGAGGGAGGGATTCAGTATCCAGATCCATGGGATGATAAGTAACCAGTATTGCCATGATCCCAATATGATTCACTGATAAGGTTGGGCTGTGATATTGATGACTTACAATAATATGAGTATGGTCAAGAATTCCATGAGAGTGTGGGAATACGTGAATGTCAGCCTTGGAACTCTCGTAGTGATTTTCAGCCTCTGTAGTTCTTGGTGAGGGAAACGGACAGCACGAAGTGATGAGGTTATGCAGATTATATAAATATCCCAGACTACTACTAACTTCGATCAAAATAAATAGATTTGGTTATTTTGTTGTTTTTCCCTGTATCTCCATTCCTTTCTCTTACATCTCGATCTCCATTCCACCCATTCTCACCCTTCCTGTCAACCTCCTACTTCTTACCTCCCTCTTCCTTACCTCTCTCCGCACATCTTCGCTCTTCCTACCTACTTACTTCCTCCCCTGCTGGTCCATGGACCTCGTTTTTAGATCCAGTGCTATATGCGATCAAAAATACAGGGAGAGCCAACTGGTGATCTAAAAACCAGTGGTAGTGGAAAGTTTCCCTTTACTACGTATACCACGACATACATTGCATATATATTATGTAAGGACAGTCTAACCAGCTGTATTCGTAGCCTCCTGATTGTCAGAAAAAATACTCATCTTTCAAACCTTCCCTTATTCATTGCACGACTCTCTCTCTCCCCCCCTCTCTCTCTCTCTCTCTCTCTCTCTCATCATCATCATCATCCGGACCTCCATTCCCACCCTACGGCAGGGTGAGGAGTAGCAACGTTCATACAGCCCAGTCCAATGGGCCACGCTTCCATTCAATCATAATTCAAGCCCTCGGAATCCTGGCTGTACCTGATACACCAAAAACATTCACCATATTCTGTAGCGTCACGTAAACGTATCCGATAGGGTTACACACACACACACACACACACACACACACACACACACACACACATATATATATATATATATATATATATATATATATATATATATAAATATATATATATATATATATATATAAATATATATATATATATATATATATATATATATATATATATATATATATATATATATATATATATATATATATGTGTGTATATATATATATATATATATATATATATATATATATATATATATATATATATATATATATATATATATACAGGGTGTAACGCGACGTATGACAAAAACTTACACCAATGATCTACCATGTAATTTTGAGTTTATTTTGTTCTATAAACATATGCTCTCTGCGACCCCAGTTCAGTGCCCAGCATTCTGCAGTTTTGTGTAAAAGCTTCGTCTCTTGCATGTGCCATTGGGTGAGAGCTTGGCAGGGGGACGGGAGACGAGTATTATTAGCTAATACTGCACTATACATGAAAATCCCATATCCTATCAGTACACACGAGTTTTAAGAAGAAACTTTACGTAGTCTATTGATTCTTTAACATCAAGTCATACATTCATGCAATTCTTTTGGACATATCGACTGTAATTAAGGATTAAATTCAAATTTTGTGGCTTGCAAGGGAGTAGAGAGGGAGGGAGGAGAGGCTGGTGTGTTGTTGCCAGTTATGTAATATTTGGTTTGTAGGATGTTGCTACCAGCATTATCATAACACCCACAGCTCATTCAGTGAAAGAACATTACTGTTCTGAGTGACTAGCCTCGCTTTAAATCAGGAGTAACATTATTCTTCATTACAATTTTTCTGCTGCAAGTAAACGTGGCACCATTTTTTTCATATGATGACGTGAGAACAGTGATACAGGATTGCCAATGCAACGCCTATGCAACTAGACCTATTTTTTGCTTCTACTTGCAGCACTAACATCTGGCAACATGATATCTAGCTACATTCTGGATATTTTTGTCATTTTTAGGTGATATTTTAAAGATTTTATCGTATTTTCTAGCGATGTTTTGCAGTGTTTATTATCTAGCGACATTCTAGCAAGTTTTCAGGACTAAACTAGCGAGATTGATAAGGACTTGGCAACCCTGCGTCCACTGTCATTTGAACGGGAACATTCGCAGGGGAGGCACACACTTCAAATACTGTTCTCCGCGTTTTGTTGTTCACCGGGTTCAGCTTCACATGTTCATGAGACAGCATGCTACATACGTACAGCAATGAAGAATATGCAGATATCGTACATTTTTTTTTACGGGTTCTGCGATGGTAATGCCAGTGCTGCAGAGAGGAACACAGGTGGAGATACCCAAGGGCGCCACGTATACTTGCAGCAGAAAAATTGTGATAAATATTCTTCCTGACTTAAAGTGAGGATAATCTCCCTTTAGAATCATGTTTTTTCACTGAATGAGCTGTGGGTGTTATGATAATGCTGGTAGCAACATCCTACAAACCAAATATTACATAACTGGCAACAACACACCAGCCTCTCCGCCCTCCCTCCTTACTCCCTTGCAAGCCATAAAATTCGAATTTAATCCTTAATTACAGTCGATTTGTGCAAAAGAACTACATGAATGCATAACGATGTTAAAGAATCAATAGACTACGTAAAGTTTCTTCTTAAAACTCGTGTGTACTGATAGGATATGGGATTTTCATGTATGGTGCAGTATAAGCTAATAATACTCGTCTCCCGTCGCCCTGCCAAGCTCTCACCCAATGGCACATGCAAGAGACGAAGCTTTTACACAAAACTGCAGAATGCTGGGCACTGAACTGGGGTCGCAGAGAGCATATGTTTATAGAACAAAATATACTCAAAATTACATGGTAGATCATTGGTGTAAGTTTTTGTCATACGTTGCGTTACACCCTGTATATATATAATATATATATATCTATATATATAAAATATATATATATATATATATATATATATATATATATATATATATATATATGTGTGTGTGTGTGTGTGTGTGTGTGTGTTTATGTATGTATGTATGTAAAGAGAGAGAGAGAGAGAGAGACTACTGACTCAATGCGAAATGTTTACCAAGCACTGCAAGTTATCATGGATGGCAAGAATGTGGCAATGGCAGGAGGGTAAAACCGTATAATTATGCAGTGAAATGACATGAGTGGCTGTTCGAAACAAAGAGAGAGAGAGAGAGAGGTCGTTTTGAATGTAGAGGAGAGCGGCAGTGCAAGATGGTTCTACTATAATAGTGTTATCGTGCAACATAATCAGCAGTGAACTATGAATAGTCTAAGACTACAATGCCAACTATTGCATTATTTTGTATTCACTGTAGAAATAGCAGTGAGGCGCGGCAATGCGATGCGTTAAGGGAAAAGTGCAAACGATCCTGAGCATTACCCTCCGTGGCCATATCATCGGGATGTGGGAAGTGGGAAAATCAAGAGATTTTGCCCTCCTCACATGTGTCTCTGTCAGGACTGTGAATCGATGGATTAGTCGGTGGCAAATGGAGGGCTCAGTGAAGACAAAGCCTCGTAGTGAAAGACCTCGAGTTCTCACCGTCAAGATGTCGCCCGGATAGCGGACATGGTGAACGAGCAGTCAAAGTGTTCAGCAGTTCAGGTTACTCGGACTTTACAGGTTCCCTGCGATCAGCAGACGACGAGAAGATTCATTCACGAGATGGGCATTCACTGTTACAGGACGGCCAAGAAATAAAAACTCTCTCAAGCCAATAAAGAGTATAGACTAGGCTGTACTTTACAGTATAAAGGAGCAGACGTAGATTTTTTGAACTGTAATATTTACCGATGAGAAATGCTTCACGTAGCTGGAAGCAGGGGATTGAACGTGCTGTAGACCAGTAAACACACAGTATGAGATGAAAAATATACAGAAGGGCAAAAGTGGGCGGGTGAACCTATCATTTGGGGGATGGATGTGGTCCAACGGACCTGGAGAATTGACGAAAATAGAAGGAAGATTTACAGGGCAAAAATACATTGACGTGTTAGAAAACGTTTTATTGCCATCCGTGCGAAATACGGCAATCCCACTTCCTCATCCTATTAGACTTGTTCACGACAGGACTTCTGTGCATATATGCACAGTGTTAAAGGATTGGTTAAATCAGCACCCGGAAGTGGAAGTCATCGATTGGACCTCAAAGGGTTGTGATCTAAACCCAATCAAGAATTTATGGGGCATTATGTGCAAGGACTGGGACGTGGGTGAAGAAAAAAGTGTTCAAGCTGTAGAACGTAAAGCCGTTTGGGAGTCTGTGAGGAACCGTCCAAATATTTGTCATAATTTAGTGGCATCCCTACCCAGGAGGGTTGATGAAGATGTTCAAGCTAGAGGTGGCTGGACCTTGTATTGATGTGTGTGCGTCATTTGAATGTTTGATGACGTAATTTTCTTCGATTCTGTTTGAGATAGCTTTCATAATGAAAAGTAATACCGTATGTATTCTATATGTATATACTGTAGGCAATGATTACCAAAAGCCTAGTATTATGTTTAGGTCAGTATCACCCTTATTTTTCCTAGGGTTACCATAAATTAGTGTAATTATATATGAACATGTTTTTCTTAATACAGTCAGGGTGAGTTACTTGTATACGTAAGTAGTAATATTCCAAATCTATATCAGAAATACACTAACTACTTTATTGTGTGTCATTAATAGTGTTTGACTGATATAGGCTAAAAGCATTTGTTTAACTCATGGTTTTCATTTTCCTGTAAATTAAAATTTGCCATCCCGAGCACAGTCTCCCGAAACTGACTGAAATTACCAGGCTTTTGCCATAAAGTCCTTCCTTAGCTGAAGAGACTCAAAATAATGGTGGTATACCTGGAAGTGTGGTATGAACTATAACCTTGTTAAAGACAGATGTGTATGACCATAATATACACTGAAAAGTTTAATATCCAATGATAACCGACGACTGGCCCCTCAACAAAGAAACTAACGAATCACAGTCATGCGGACGATAATGTTAAAAATTAATAGAAACAGCTTGAACGCTGCGAGGACTGAGAAACACCACAGTACTAACAATGATTCTCTAAATCACCTTATAAAAAATTATGTTTCGTGGAGTATACAGTTACCTGAATATCATCATGTTCATATTTATTAACTTAATATAACCTTATCAGTGAATCTTATTGGGATCATGGCAATACTGGTTACTTATCATCCCATGGATCTGGATACTGAATCCCTCACTCTGACCCCGTCTCTTGCCACCCCGGCACCTCGCATCCCCGTCCTCCTGAAGCATCGTTGTTCGAACCTCAGTTGGTAAAGATTCATGTTATGCCTGGGATCAGGACAGAACTTTTGACCGCCAGTGTACATGTCCCAGATATGAATGACCTTGAACTACTTTTAAAGGTCACAGACTTGTTAATGATGCCAAAATTTCATAACTTATAATCCATAAATAGTTTTGGCAAAGCTTCCTTAGTGTGGCTACACAGTAAGTAAACAGGTAACTAATCGTAGTTGTTGTTGTCATTAAGATCTCCATATTCTGTGGAGCTCTTATTGATATTGTAGATATTATTTCGTTTTCGGGGGGTGGAGGGGGAAGATTTCGAAGGCTTGCATTCCAAGACAGTTCGAGATAGAGACCTATAATTTTCAGAAGTGATATATCTTGGTTGCAGGCTACTTTTGGCACACACACACACACACACACACACACACACACAAATCCTAGCATTAACTCCGCACTAGTGCCCTCCATGTTATTTTTCCAATTTTTGCTCGTGAAAAAAAAAAAAAAAAAAAAAAATCGATTGCTTTGCAAATGTTCCAGTATGTAGTAGTGAATATATACTAGTGCACCTGGGTAATGATACTGAAAGACAACGAATACTTTTTTTGAGATAATAATGGATGGATGAAGAAAATAAAAAAGCCGACTCATGCCTGAAAGTGCTAAATTGCAAAGCATTTGGCCGATTTTGACCAAACTCGTTGGAAATGTAGTGAATCTTGAGTGAACATGACCTGCATAGTATGAATGGCCTTGACCGTGATCTGAAGGTCACACGTCAAAATCCGTAAAAAATGTTGAGTCTTATCTAAAGGCCATTAATTTTAGGTCTACACTGATAACAAAAGTATTGTCATCTGGAGTGTGGAGTTCTTTGAATATTACCGTACTTCAGCAATTTCAGAGTTCTAGTTATTACTATTTTATTATTATTATTATTATTATTGTTGTTGTTGTTGTTGTTGTTGTTATTACTATTGTTGTTGTTGTTGCCGTTCTTATTGATGTTATTGTTGTCATTGTTCTTATTGTTGTTGTTTTCGTTGTTCTTAATGTTGTTGTTGTTGTTGCTGTTGTTATCCCAGGCTCACTGAATGTGAATTCTGAAGATTGAGGCTGATGCTACCTTCATCCACATTCCTCCATTCTCCTCTCCAGGGATAGGGAGGGGACTGAGGGGCGTCTGTATAACCAAGCAGCTCCACCCCCCACTCGAATTGGTATCACAACGTGAAGCCGTTCCTCTACATCACCTGGATACGAGGGGTGGATTGAAGCTAACTTGTACCTCTTGCACTGAGAGATTCGTACCCAAACTGAATAGTTTGGAGGTGGCAATAATTAGGTACTTATAAGACGTCATTGTGTTGTTAAGCTTGTTCAGCGAAGGAGGCGTATTCATTGTTTTATTGTTGCTCCACTCGCACTACTAGATTCAACTCAAGAGATCTTTTGAACTGAAGAGGTTGGTTTTAATACTAGCTAGCTCCTGGTAGCTCCTGGTAGCTCAATGAAAAGGACACCATAGCACAGAAAGCATGAGTTATCCGTTGTGGTTGTGTGACAGATTTGATGTATAATCTGTATTTGAAATGTTCTACCTCATTTTTTTCATCAGTTACCCCTTATTGAAATGCTGCATATACAGAAAAAAAAAAAAAAAGTAATTTAATGTATGGTCAGATATCTATGACTTCCTCTTCGCTTCACAAAATCGTCTGATGTTAACTAGAATAAGATACTGCAGAAGGCGCTACCATCATATGGTTTAGGTGGATAGGGTCGGGCTGTAGTACAGCCGTGTTTTTTTTTTTTTTTTTTTTTTTTTATGTGTCCGACTCTGGGCAAAGGCTTCAGGGCCTATATCTTGGGGGCAGTAGCCTATCCCAAGGCCCAGTAGTCCTCCTACACCTCCACATGTCACCACTTCGGCACTAACACCCACCGTCCATATTGAATACATGCTAGGGCTGTCTCATACAGGACTGGTGTATTGGTATTAGCGGGGGTATTTTTACAACATGTCGTTAAGCGCTGATATCATAAAAATTGTGCACAAGGTGATTAACCCCTAAACCGCGGGGTTGTTTTGGCGCTCCTTGCGTGTCCCGCAGAGGTATTCGCGCTCCAACAGACTTTGTAAAAATATTTGTCAAAAATCAGCTATTAGTCTTAGTATATTATAATTACATATACTTATGGCACATACATTTAGCTTTCTCCTGGGGTGTTTTTTGAGCCTTCGTCGAGTACCGTACTACTTGTGGAGACTTCTGAAGTTGGGTAACGAAGTCTCCAGTTTACACTTCCCGACACCCTGTAATATGATTACCACAGCCTGATATTATCACTAGAAACACTATTCTATGATTTTCAAATAGTTTGGAATCCACACTCCAAAAAAAAACACTGTGAAAGCAATGAAATTTTCGAGTGCGTAGCAGCTTCCCACTTGCGCTCGTTCGCTGCTTGTATTCTGTCATTTATTATTCATAAAAACACTCACACTTTATATTTCTATTACTATATAACACTTATATATATCTGCAGTCTTAATCCATAAGTTTCCTTCAGTAATAGTAGTTTATTGTCACTGTAGGCATTCAATTTCTCTTTCAGTAAAATATGTAGCATTCACTTTCTCGTCCTGTATACTAGCATTGAGAGCGAATCTGTCACATTCACTTTTATTTTCATAACTCATAGTATTCATACATGCTAGAGTGAAACTTTCACTTTCATTACTCCTAGTACATATACTCGTATTCTTATATTACTACTCATTTACATTTCTATTTACATTTTCTATTTTATTTACATTATTTACATTTCTATTTTATTTACACTGTTATGCACTGTCACTTGCAGTAACTTATAAAACTATTTTCCACTGCTCACTTATATTTACATTCATTGCTTTCACTTGCTGTTTACACATTATTTACATATTATATACATTTCCACTTGCACTGTTTTAGTCATCAGAAAGATCGTAGTCACTGTCCATCATTTTCATTGATAAATTAGCCAGTTCACGTTCCACAGCAGTCACTTAGCCCTTTATCCCTTTCCACACGAGGTTTAGTATGGGTAGAGGTCACAGGGCCCTTTGCATTGGGCTAAAAAGCTGCGGAATTGGACAGGCGCGACTCCGACGTGGTTTCACCTTGAAAGACGACAGTAAACTGAATGCTGTGGGGGCCTAGGGACAGTGAAAGGCGGCCAATGTCATCGTGGTGACAGCTGCTAATATAAGCACCATGAAATGATTGGCAGGAAATCTAGACAATACATAATAAATTAGGAAGTTCCAGGTGAATGTAAATATCACTTAGGCTTCTCCCTTCCTTTCTTATATATATTTTTATTACGAGAATAGATTATACGCCATATTTCAAGGGGAAATAAACAGGGAAAATTAGCGAATGAGTGCACGTGAGGTGTTGTCAGATCATAATTAGCCAATTCCAGGTGTATGGCACTATCACTTACCTCATTTCCTTTTTGTATATATTATTTTGTATAAGAATAGGGCATAGGGCTTATTTCAATGGATGAAATCAGTGGAAAATTCCAGGAAAGATTTACTTAGTGCAGCATGGCAGGCCAGGTGAGAGAAGAGGGTAATGGAGGGGAGGTAGGGAGGAGAGTCAAGAACGGGGAGAAATGGCTAAATTGTCAACAATGGATGGAGTACAGATGAGATAAGGAGTGCTGACTAGTGTTGGACATTGGCAGTACTGATAGATGATACAAGCCACCACTTGAAAGCCTGGTCAAATTCAAAATAACACAGAATCCCAAAAGTGATGCCCCACGGTATGATCCCTTGCTTCCAAGCGTCACGAAAGTGACGTCCCGTGGTTAAGGGATTAAAGCATGGAATTTCCCCCATTGTATCTTTAGGCCCAAGAGATCATTTCCAGATAGGGAACCATCTTGAGGGTCTAATCCTGTGACCTTGGGTGACCTTCAAATTCTAGGTCAAGAAAAACATTATTTTAGGGTAAGAGGTGTCTCTATCATGGTTATATTTTATATAATATTGGTAACGTACTGAAAAACACCTAGGCATCTCTAGGTTGCAGTTCTCAAGGTGACTGTGAATGAACTTTAAAGGTCAAGGTCAATGTCATACTGATGTTCAGTGTGTTTATCGTTTCTGGGAAGGAACCTTTTTTCTCCGTAAAGTTCTGCATTATTTAGAGTACTGCTGTACCATGTATGATGCCATGGGAATGATAATTATATGTTTTGTCATATACTTCACACAATGTGCTCTCAGCTTGTTATGGAATTATCGTGTTTATAGGCTAATTTTGGCCTAGAAATAGGCGACTTTGCCTGAGCTGGGAACTTTCTGGTTTTCGTTTCTAGGCACGTGGAAGAATTTCCCAGTGTCAGTTCAGTTCAGTACAGTTGCTCAACCCAGTGAAGAGATATAATAATTCTCCTGGGAATAAGAATGTTTTTGTCTTGTATAACAACCATATTTTTTCTACAGATTGGTGTACAGGCATAGATGCTTCAGTGGACAGTTCTCGTAAGATTTCTGCTCCCAAAACCCAATGCTTTCAAGTAAAAGTTGGACATTGCCAGGTTGCCATCATGTCCTTGAAGCGATTTCTGTTGTTAGTTCACAGCCAGGAGCAATACAGCCAGTTCGTCGAGGAGAGGCTGGTTCACTGCAAAAAGCCATTCACAGATGCCATAACAAAGAACAAGTCACCATCAAAAGGAAAATTGTGGCTGGACTTACTGAAAAATTACTGCAATCTGTTTTCCAGACTATATGTCGACTGTCAAAACAGATACAGTGATCTGGATCGGTTCTTCACACATGAGTACAGTGCATCCCCACCACCACTGTCACAGGCAGACATGCACCGACCTGCAAATAAAGCAGCTCTCTTAAAATGCTTGGAACGTGGAGAAAACACTACCTCTAGTAATGCCCCTGACGTCAATGTCAGAGTGTTGGATGGTTCTGCAGTGATGCAGATGCTCTACACTGGTACAGCAAGCACTTTCCAGGACTATGTTGGACAGGTGTTTGCTCCCCACATAGCCTTGCATCTCCAGACCTGCAGCCGAATAGACATCATTTGAGATGTATATACCCCTAATGGCCTGAGAGCTCTTACAAGAGAAAGAAGAGGCTTGGGCACCTGGCGAAGAGTTCTGCCTTCATCAAGGCTCCCGAACAAGTGGAAAGATTTTTTACGTGTGGATGAGAACAAAAATGAACTCTTCACATTTCTGCCAGCAATAGAGGGAAAAGAAGTGTATGCCACTCAAGCCGAGTCAGTTGTGTGCTCAGTGACAATGGCAGAACTAACAGGCCTGGCCCCTTGCCCCCATGAAGAAGCCGACAGCCGCATCTTCGTTCATGTGGCAGATGCTATCAGCAAGAGGCTTGGGAAGGTAGCTATTCGTGCAGTGGATACAGATGTTGTGGCCATCGCAGTAGCCCATATGGACGTCCTCAATCCTGAGCTGTGGGTGGCATTTGGAACAGGCTCAAATTTCCTGTTCATAGCTGTTCATGAGATTGCTCGTGCACTGGGGCTGAGAAATCTGCTGTGCTACCTCTCTTTCATGCATTCACAGGTTGTGACACAACCTCGGCATTCAGTGGAACAAGGAAGAAGTCGGCTTGGGATATATGGAAGGTCTACCCCTAGGTTACTGAGGCCTTTCAGGAGCTGAGTAACACACAGAACATCTCTGAGAAAGGAGAGTCCCTTATCGAGAGATTTGTCATTCTTATGAATGACAAGACAAGTGACCTCCTTGACATCAACGCAACAAAGAAGGAGATGTTTACCAAAAAATCAAGGATTATACAGAACATTCCACCCACAGAGGCAGCTCTACACGAACACACCAAGCGTACCAGCCTGCAATGTCAAATCTGGATCAAGGCCACTGATTCTGTACAGCAGCTGCCAGATACAGTGGACTGTGGCTGGATCAAGGACAATGATGGACGGAAGCCACGTTGGTCAAGACTTCCCCAGGCATTACAGTCTTGCTATGAACAGATTCACTGCAGCTGTAAAACATTCTGCACTGGAGATGCTCCGAAGCAGAACTCAGATGCGTATCCCTGGGTGCATGTTCAGGGAACTGTTATAACTGACGACTTGCACTACTGCTTCGCTGATAAAACTGTGACCTTGACCTTGTTAGATGATAGTAACCCTGCAAGGTCATCGAAGTTCCAACACCAAATAAAATATTGCATATTATCTCCATGTTATCATAGCCAAACTTTTTTTCTCTAAACACACTGAATATCAGTATGAAACATTGACCTTGACCTTTAAAGTTCATTCAAGGTCATTTTGAGAACTACAACCTAGAGATGCCTAGGTGTTTTTCAGTACGTGCCATGATAGAGACACTTCTTACCCTAAAATAATGCTTCTCTTGACCTAGAATTTGAAGGTCACCCAATGTCACAGGATTAGATCCTCAAGGTGGTTCCCTATCTGAAAATGGTCTCTTGAGCCTAAACATATAATGTGGGAAATTCCATGCTTTTATCACCTTGTGCACAATTTTTATTATATCTGCTTTACTACTGGGGAAGAGAGGCGAGGAGTGCATGGAGGGGGGCAGAGCCAGTTCCGGTTCTTGAATGGAAGTTGAGCTCTCGAACTATAATAGGACACAAGATCAAGATGGCTTTAGTGTTGCATTTCAGCACAGATTATTTTATTCATTTGGGAGTCATCATAGGTGCTTGAGAGTTAATACTGCCAGCATAAACCCTCTCTTCATCGGGACAACTCTAAGTTTCTATTCCAGCGAGTGCCAGATGATTTTATTAAACTGAGAGCATGAGAGTGTAAAAACTGGTATTACTAAGCTTCTCATGTTCTAGAAAACTCTTGGTCTATTGCACTTAAGGCCAAATGGTGTTGATATGTCACCTTTAGCCCTTTGAGGCTCAGGACAGCTATCCTATTATGTTAAATTTACCGCAACACAATTTTATTAATCTGAGAGTCATATGAAGCTAAAATATTAATACCTTCACTCTTAACCCTCTCATGATCGTGACAACCCTATTGTTTTATCCCAGCTAACATCAGACAATTCATTTAAATGAAGGTGAGACACAGGAGAGTGAGAATAATAACAGCTATAAGAAATTGATTAATACTTGTGATTCACATTAAGGTGGGAAATTATGATTGAAAGGAAGGACGTATGTGGGAGATGGACAAGTCTGTTCTCTCTCTCTCTCTCTCTCTCTCTCTCTCTCTCTTCTCTCAATGACTTTTTTTTTTTCCCAGACTTTGTTTGCATGCCAAGTTTTAGTTTAAATTTCCAGTCCAGTGATGCCCATATATTTATTTATTACTAGCAACAGACAATTTCAGTCAGAATACGGAGGCGTTAAATGAAAGGTTTTCTTTTCGAGTGACTTGTCCTAAGGCAAATAAGTTCATCTGTTAACAACAAAAATAGCTTGAGAAAAAATAAGACTATGCTGAAGGGGTTACACTTTTTCGCATTTGATAGTCACGAAAATCACAAACGTGTAATACAAATAAATAACTTAATCATCAGCTTCGTCCTGGCTTAACCCTTTCATATTCTGGCGTCAGGTATTGTATGACATCTGGCACGACGAAGTTATTCAACTGAAAGTGAGACATGGAATATCTAAGTGTGCTGATTAGACTCCCAGGAAGAGAAGTCGACAGCGTGAAAAGTCTGTGTGAGTGAGATTGAAAGTGGAAGAGGGCCTGGGAGGACAAGAAAGTGAATGGATATGGTAAATAAGTCCATGAAAAAGAGAAATTTAGAGGGTAAGGTTGACAGTGTGTAGAAGGTCGAATTGGTTGGATGAATTTTGTGTGGAGAAGCACTTGACGAGGACTTACCATGCATTTTTAACTTAATATTCGACAGACTGATTTTATGGGGGTTTACGTGAAATTCATCTTGAAAAAAAAAAGAAAAGAAAAAGAAATTAGTCCAGTGAAATATGGTTTGGCTTGTGAAAAAGAGCCAGAATTTTGGGAATCTTAATAAGTGGATGACTGTGCAGTAAATTTCACTGGATAGGTTGGTGATATTATTATTCTCTCTCTCTCTCTCTCTCTCTCTCTCTCTCTCTCTCTCTCTCTCTCTCTCTCTCTCTCTCACCCCACCCATTCATGATGGAAAAATATGGTCATAATGATGATGATGATGATATTACAATTATTGTTGTTGTTGTTATTGTTGTTTTGATAATAATTATAATGATAAACATAGGCAACGCAACGCTGTTGCAACCTCCTTCAGACCAAGCACATATCTCCCCACCTCCTGCACACCTAACCAAGCGCCCCTCACAGCCCTAATCTTTTCTTTTAAAGGTGGGCGTAAGGAGAACGTCTTGAGGACACAAACTGGGCCCTTCAGATTCCTTGCACAGGTCGCACTGAATTATCTTTGTGTGTGCTTTTTTTTTTTTTTTTTTTAACTTTTTCACTATCTTCAAAAAATCTACTTAAGACACAGTATTCTACCTATCAAAAGGCACCAATTCACTATAAGACACATAACTATGAGAAAATTCATGACTATAGTGAAAACTTTCTGAATTCTGGTCCGGGAACAAAATCTCTATGCCCGGCCGCATATTCCTGACGTCTATTGCTAATCGGCACTCGGAGAAATTAAAACCAATGAGTGCACACGGTGAGTGTGGGGGTGTAGTGGGGGGGGGGGTCT
Organism: Coenobita brevimanus; assembly: GCF_032717465.1. Taxonomy (NCBI): domain Eukaryota; kingdom Metazoa; phylum Arthropoda; class Malacostraca; order Decapoda; family Coenobitidae; genus Coenobita; species Coenobita brevimanus. Next base: position 16,479,486 of record NC_136968.1, on the reverse strand, counting down.
AGTAAGATATCCCCGCACAGGTAAAGAAAACTAGTCTGACGTGTAACTTGCTCCTTTTGTGGACAGATATAGTGGGTTAGGTTAGTTTGTGTCTAGTCAGTAACCTAACCTAACCTACTATATCTGCCCACAAAAGGAGGAAGTTATACCTCAAACTAGTTTTCTTTACTTGCGCGGGGATAGCTGACGACCTCCCCTCCCCCCCCTTACACTCCCACACTCACTGCGTGCGCTGATTGGTCCTAATTTCTCCAAGTGCAGATTAGCAATAGACGTCAGGAATATGCCGCCCGGTCAGCCGCCCTGTCGGCCAACTTTACGGACGGACACCTGGTAATCTCAGTGACGACAACACCCTCCTCTGACTCTGTCAGGTAGAGAGTAAAAATGATATATATTTTTTCATTATTATTATTATTAATGCTATTATTATTATTATTATCATTGTCATTATTATTATTATTATTATTATTATTATTGCTATTATTATTATTATTATTATTATTATTATTATTATTATTGCTGTTATTATTATTATTATTATTATCATTATTATTATTATTATTATTATTATTATCCATCTATCCATCCATCATCCAATCCTACGTTGCCCCATGAGGAGCGTAGGAGCCCGGGGCTAGGCAGTTGGTCCTGACACTAAGATGAGAGTGACCAGCCTCACTCATCTCTGAGTGGCATTACGTGAGCAATAAACCCCAACCATCCCTTGGATATAAACCTTCACCGGCTCAGTCTAACTGGAGAGCAGTAATTTAATTACCCACTAAACCACCAGGCGCCAAAATTTGGTTATATGGTTACCACCCAGCGTAGTATATGGTTTCCTGGTGTACAGGAAACCATTTGGCTTGTCACTCATTGTAGAGTCACCCACAGGCAGAATGAAGAGGAAAGAATGAAGGAAAGACGGAAGAGTGAGTGTAAAGGCACCGCTAGGCAGAAGGACGAGGAAAGATTGAAGGAAAGAAAGAGAGAAGAGGATGGAAGGAAAGAACGATGGAGGAGAGGAAAGGGCAGACACCGGAGAGCAGCACTACATCGAGTGAGTGGATGGTGAGCGCCCCCACCTACCACAAATTATCATTATTATTATTATTATTATTATTGTCATTATTTTATTATTATTATCATTATTATTATTTGGCGGCTTTGGTCATGCCATTGAGAGATCTCCCACTTTCGTATTACTTGTTTCTTTGTTTCCGAACTCTTTCTCCCCTCAATCACAGGTAGGAATAATGCCAGGAATGATGCTGATATTGATAATGATGATGTGTCGCATTTGCATAATAAACTGGGAAAGAAAAATACAGCTCCAGAAACGCAAATCTAATTAGGAATTTCAAAGTCAGTGGCTGAAATGTATTGTATTGTGTTGTCTCTATGAAGCAGGATATTTGGATCACCTGGTATAATGGTACACTAGGAAACAGGATATTTGGATCACCTGGTATAACGGTACACTAGGAAACAGGATATTTGGATCACCTTATATAATGGTATGAATACACCTACACAGCTTCACAAACAGTAGTTCCAGTAATATTGTACTTTCTCTGGTTTCTCGTTCGAGCCTCACTCTGTTCCCACGTGGGACACAGAAAGGTCATGATGATGATGATGATGATGATGATGATGATGGTTTCCATGAAATTCAAGGATGTGAGTGATCAACATATATATATCCCCCCCCCCCGTCCAAATAGGGTTATACCAATCTAATGACTGTTTTTACGGTCGTTTGGGCAGAGGCTCAGTTATTCTAACCTCACTCTTCTCATACTATGTCAGCCACAACAGTTGATGTTACATACAGGTCCCGAAACGTACTTATACGTGAACAGAGATAAATAAGAAACAAACAGGGCCCAACTGTCTGATCGGCGGGAGAAATTAATTCCTCTTCTTCCACCTGCAAGCTGGATGTACTAACAAATGAATCACCGGTTCAGACAGGATCAAGGTGCAATAATAACTGCCTGTATGTTTGTATGTCTGATGCAAGGAATAAGGGTGAGGAGGTTGAGGGGTGATGTAGGTGTGGGGGAGGGGAAGTGTTCTGAGGGGTGATGAAGGGTGTGGGGGAGGGAGAGGGTTCTGAGGCATGGTGTAGGTGTGTGGGGGAAAGCGAGTGTCCTGAGGGGTGGTTTAGGTGCGTGGGGGAGGAGGAGTGTTCTGAGGGATGGTCTAGGTGGAGGCATTGTATAGGCATTAGTATATATCTCATAACACAATGTACAGGATGTAGTGTCTGCTGGAGACATACACAGCTGCTCACTAGGAATGTCAATCCACATAAGGTATTTCCACAGTCTTGTTGTCCCAAACTATCAAGAATTCATAACATAAGATGTATCTCAAACAATTTCTTTTTAGTCCAGACAACCAAGAATTTCATGACGTATTCAAACACGTGGAGTAACCAGCCTTAGTCGGTTAGTCCATGTGAATGGAAGTCTACCAGACACTACATCACACCACACATCCTCTCCAAGCTGTATATAACGTCGGAGAGATTCCCTGCAGATCAGACGGGGTTGGTGAGAAGGTGTGATAACATGAGGGTCACCTATACCTCATACCAATTAATCTGGCCAGAATTGTATGGCAACACTGTTCCTGCCGAGATTCTGATTGGCTGGAGGTGTTTGTTCGATTTCGTTGTTGCTAGAACTGATACTCTTTTTATTATCGGATGTGATACTGAGTTTGTCGACAATACAACCGTCAAAAGCAATAAGAAATCCGTTATATACTTAACAACAATGAAATTTTCGTAGGAAGAAAGAGATACTGAGTCAATAAAGTATTACAACTGTCCAAGTCAAGGTCAGCATTCGAACAATTCCTTTAAATCTCCGACACTCCGTCATATAACAGAAAATTAAGGAAACCTGCTTAATCTAAGCGTTGGTATAACACATTTTAAATTTTAAGATCAGTCCGTACTGTGATAATAGAGGATATAAAATGAAATAGTTTTCCTTTAGCCTACTTTGATTTTTCGCGATTTTTTCAAACCTCCCTCCCCGCAGAACTCGTCTTTTCATAAGAATTTATAATTATTCAGAGTTGTGGCACGATTTAAGGGTGCGGACTGATCTTAAAATTTAAATTGTGTTATACTAACACTTAGATTAAGCAGGTTTCCTTAATTTTCTGTTATATGACGGAGTGTCAAAAAGGAATTGTTCGAATGCTGACCTTGACTTGGACTGGTGTAATACTTTATTGACTCATATCTCTTTCTTCCTACGAAAATTTCATTGTTGATAAACATATAACGGATTTCTTATTGCTTTTGACGGTTGTATTGTCGACAAACTCAGTATCACATCCGATAATAAAAAGAGTATCAGTTCTAACAACAACGAAATCGAACAAACACCTCCAGCCAATCAGAATCTCGGCAGGAACAGTGTTGCCATACAATTCTGGCCAGATTAATTGGTATGAGGTTATAGGAGGCTTTGCCGTCACGTGATATTACGCTGTAAATCACAGTTCAATATAACTGTACAATAAACTCCGTAACTCAAGAGTGCTCTAACTCACCTCGCTGATACACAGAGGGGGAGAGAGAGAGAGAGAATGAGAGGGGGGGAGGGAAGGGGCCTACCTATTCACTCTAGCCGACTACACACCGTGTAATAAGCAGCGACAAGTTCGAGCCATACTACGTCTGACGACTTTATTCTGACAGTGCTCCGACGATCTACAACTGACCTCCCTATCTCCCTACAAGTACCTACGACCACGCTAACAAGATAGGTGTGTGGGGGAGGGGAAGTGTTCTGAGGGATGGTGTAGGTTTGCTGGGAAGGGGGAGTGTTCTGAGGGATGGGATAGGTGTGTGGGGGAGGGGGAGTGTTCTGAGGGATGGTGTAGATGTGTGGGGGGAGGGGGAGTGTTCTGAGGGGTTATGTAGGTGTGTGGGGGAGAGGGAGTGTTCTTAGGGATGGTGTAGGTGTGTGGGGGAGGGGGAGTGTTCTGAGAGGTGGTGTAGGTGTGTGAGGGGAGGGGGAGTGTTATGAGGGGTGCTGTATGGGTGAGGGTGAGGAAGTTGAGAGGGTGGTTGGGGTGTGTGAGGGAGGGGTAAGGTTATGAGGGTTGGTGCAGGGATGAGGGTGAGGGGTCTGAGAGGGGGTGTATGTTTGAGGGTGAGGGGTCTGAGGGGGGGTGTATGGGTGAGGGTGAAGGATTTGAGGGGGGTGTATGGGTGAGGGTGAGGGGTCTGAGGGGGTGTATGGAAGAGGGTGAGGGGTCTGAAAGGGAAGTGTATGTGTGAGAGGTATGTGGGAGGGTGAGGGAGTTGAGGGGTGGTGTAGGGGTGAGGGTGAGGGAGTTGAGGGTGGTGTAGAGGTGAGGGTGAGGGAGTTGAGGGGTGGTGTAGGGGTGAGGGTGAAGGTGAAGGGTGGTGTAGGGGTGAGGACGAGGGTGATGGGTGGTGTACGGGTGAGAGTAAGGAGGTTGAGGGGTGGTGTAGGAGTGAGGACGAGGGTGAGGGGGTGGTGTAGGGATTAGGGTTAGGGTGAGGGGGTGGTGTAGGGGTGAGCTGGTGAGGGGGTGGTGTTTGAAGCAAGTGGAAGGTGTTAGATCATTATTCTACTTTCACATCAGCCTGACTCAAGTTGTCGTTGTTTTGAAGTTAATATCCTGACTTAAGTTTTCATCCTTTTTAAGTAGTTCAATGACCTTATAAGACAGCATTACGGCCCTACCGCCATGACCTATCACTTCTTTGTGACTAGCATTGCATTCAAACCCTAATCTAACGCTATAACTCAGCATTCAAGATGGGAAGATGGTAATTGTTGGCCAGATTAAAGTAAAAACGGTATAATTTTTGCACTATTCCCTAATCCATGCTGCCAGTAGTCACTAGCCTATATTATTAGGGAATTCGTTTCATTTATTGTAGATCTTTTACCTTAACTTGGCCTAGATTTTTATCCTTTTGAAGCCAATTTCACATACCTCAGTGGCTGAATAAAATAATGTTACGGTTCATCACGCATTCCACAGCGCCGTCTCGTGACTGGCATCATGTCGTTGTGTTCATCTGCTACTACATCAATATTCAAACTGAAGAGATGGTAATTATTCTAGGGCAAATTAAAGTAAAAGTACCATAGTATTAGTACAGTGGCAGTCATTAATCCTCTTACAAGCTTGGAGTTCTGAACAAATTAAACAAGAGTCAGACCCGTACCATTTAAGCCTTTCACCGCCGTAACGTGATATGGGAGGAGAGTTTTAGTACCGTTGCATGCGTGTTCTTTTTTTCTTTTAATCCGAAGGAACTAGGTCACTCTCACAATTTTGATACAATCGTGGTTACATGAAATTGGATGAGCGCTAGTTATGTGGTAGGGATGAGCCTTCGTGGTTACTGTATTTCATTCACTTAATCTTGGACGATATTTTCGTCCGTTTGTGGAATATTTCACGTAGCTCAGTGGCAGAAAAAGACAATACTGAGACTCTACATCCTATCTGTAGCACTTCTTCCTAACTAGCATTATATTCTGGTGTTTATCTGTTGTTATAAATCAACATTCAAGATGAAGGGATGGCAGTTTGAGGCCAAGGTAAAATGAAGAGAGTATGGTTAAATCAACCATCCAGTCTTACTACGATGGGTTATTAACTGAGATGAAATGGAACTAGGGAGGATTGTCAGGCTGAAGCGAATACGCTTATTTAGGATTGGATACAATGTCCTTGATGCCACTAAGTATGTTAGGCTGAATTAGATAAACTGAAGGTAGCAAGAATAAAGTGTAAGACGTCATCGTCGTAAATGGGCTTATGTTTGCTTGGTAATACGTCTTTTGGCCTTGACGCACACCGGTGGAGGTACAAAGCAACTATTCATCATAAGTGTTTGTGTGTGTGTGTGTGTGAGAGAGAGAGAGAGAGAGAGAGAGAGAGAGAGAGAGAGTGAGTGAGTCGGCTCTTAGTCTGTATATATATATATATATATATATATATATATATTTATTTATCCATCTATCTTTTTATATATATATATATATATATATATTTATTTATCCATCTATCTTTTTTTTTTTTTTTTTTTTTTTTTATGTCTGACTCTGGGCAATGGCTCAGGGCCTATTTCTTGGGGACAGTTGCCTATCCCAAGGCCCAGTAGTCCCCCTACACCTCCACATGTCATCACTTCGGCGCTAACACCCACCGTCCATATTGAATATATACATGCTAGGGCTGTCTCATACAGAACTGGTGTATTGGTATTAGCGGGGGTATTTTTACGACATGTCGGCGGGTCATCTGGTAGATCAGGAAAGTCTGCTTTTAGGAAATTCAAATTCTTAAACTGTTCCTTGCCCCAGCCGGGATTCGATCCTGGGTCCATTAGGACTGCAAGCCGCCTCTCTACCGATTCAGCCACCACCTCTCTCTCTCTCTCTCTCTCTCTCTCTCTCTCTCTCTCACTATATATATATATATATATATATATATATATATATATATATATATATATCTATATATATGTATATATATATATATGCCGAAACATGATTATGTGTATATGTGTGAGCATTTGTGTGTATGCGTGAATGTGTGCATGCCTGTGTATATGTGCGTGTGTCCCCCTGACTGGTTGAAGGTGCTCTATGTGATTGGCCTCTTTCATCATCTTTTAATTAGGTGAGTGATTACTGTGTAGTTAAGGTAAATAGACGATAATGACTTAACTGCGTATTAATTTGATCATGTATTAGATAGTTTTGTCATGATTACTAGGAGAGGGGATTAGGTTATTAAGCTCAGGGAAGATGACGACATAACATGCCTTCTAATTTTCTGCTCACAGACTATTTTCTTCAGCTTTGTAGAGCAGTTTCGAACTGATGAGATAAAATATTGGAGTCAATATCCCTATCATTATTATCAGAAACGTGGGAGAAGAATACATAACTTACGTTAGTGTGAGGCACAATAGATTAGAGAAGATTTTTTTTTTTTTATTTAAACAACTATCAAATCAATTATTATTAAACTACAAGCTTCCCATAAAACACAGATGGTTCTACATCTTAATCCCCAATCTTACTGGTGTGTTAAAATTAAGGTGGTGTAATCATTCGGTTAGAAAGGAGCTGTCCAATATGAAAGAAGAGCCTAGTGGTTCTATCGGGCCACACAGTACATTTCCAAATTAGAGCCGTCTCTGAAACATGCTACGCTTGGAGCAAGTGTTTTGCGACCCGATGGAGCACATGTCCAGATGAGAGCCGTTTCCGAGCAGCTACCACCACCACCACCACCACCACCACCACCATCACAGCTATTGCCACCATCACTGCTACAATCACCACTGTCATCACAGCAACGACCACCACCATCATCACAGCTACCTTCAAGACCACCACCACAGCTACTATCACCACCACCATCATCATCACAGATACCCCCATCGCCACATGACAACAGCTACCACCACCATCATCATCATCACAGCTGCCACCACAACCACGGTCACCATCATCATCATCATAGCTACCACCACCACCAGCACCTTCACCAACATCACCGCTACCCCCATAACCACCACAATGACCATATCAGCTATCACCATCATCATCACAGCTACCACAACCATTCCACCACCACAGCTACCACCACCACAATCATCATCACAGCTACCACCAGCACCACTACCATCACAACTACCACCATATGGTGAATAAAAGCGTCTGCTCGTAGCATTGTTTCATCAACTCTCTCTCTCTCTCTCTTTCCAAAGACGTTTGAAATTCCATGAGAATGCCCCACCGCCTCTTCCACGTGTGAGCATTATAACACCAATGAGGACATTATTCTGGCCTAAAGCACCCTTTCAAAATGTATCAGTTGATAGCACACTGGAACTGACCCATCTTGAGCCCACTTCCAACCATCCTGCCAAGTTTCATCAAAGTCTTTTTATCAGTGTTGGCCGTGATTTACACACACACACACACACACACACACACAGGATTATAGTACTGTATATTAGAAAACCATCCTACTGCAGTTATCATCTTTTCACGCATGTGCGCGATAGCGCACCGGGTATCGTTCTGAATGGTGTGTGTGTGTGTGTGTGTGTGTGTGTGTGTGTGTGTGTGTAAATGAGCTAACATAAGTAGTGTTTACCTAATTTGGTGGATGAGTTGAGTGGCAACCAAGGGGCTTTCCTATTGTTTTTGAGAACAGTAGGTTAAAAGAGGTCGCTTGGCATGCTAAAGAGTTTTGATTAATTATGACCCAAACCTAGTGGAACGATTGAAGAAAATGCAAGAATGAAGTATTTCAGCTTTCAGATCAGTCGAAGGTCACGGTAACAGCAAAGCAAAAGTTCGACACGAAAACTCAGACAGTTCTCATTCGATTTCAGTCAAACATGGTGGAAAGGCTGCGGGCCAGGCACTGATATAGCAAGTCAGTTTTGAGAATAGGTGAAAGGCCAAGATCACAGGGAGAGGTCAACTAAAGCAGTTTTGATCCGATCTGAACTTATCTTGGTGGAAGAGTTAATGGCCTGGTAATTGAAAAAAAAAAAAAAAAAATTTTAAGAACAATCGGTTGAAGAACAAATGTTCGGCCGTCAGACCAATTGTAGGAGGCGGATGTTGCACTCTTTGAGTGCTGCTCCTTATTTCTTCGTTTTTTCACTAGCTAACGCTTCCCCTTACCCAGTAAATGCCGTTAAATAGTCGTCAGAATAAAACAAAATGCAGCGCCAGATCTTCAGCTCAGTTTTGCTCGTGACATCTTCCCACCATTTTCCAGACATATTTTCTCCAGTTTCCCATGCCATTCATGACCTATTCCCGCTTTGCTCCTAGCAAACTTTCACCCTGTTCCTGACATATTCCTACCCTATTACCAATATACTACAGTACACGCTTAATCTATTCCTAACATATTCTCTCCATGATTCTAACATCCTACCACATTATCCATGACATATTCCCACCCTGTTCCTGGCATATTCCCACCCTATTACTAACATACTACATGCACAATCTTTTCCTGACATTTCCCCACACTCTCCCTGAAATAATTCCTCCCGGTTCATGCTGTATTCTCACACTTCTAACATACTGCCACACTAACAACGACCAATTTCCTCTCTGTTTCTGACAGTCCCACACTATTCCTGCCAAACGGCATACCCTGCCTATTCTTGACTATTAACTACCCTATTTCTGACATAATGCTACCCTATGTCTGACACAAACACATCCAGTTCTTGATATTATTCTCACCTTAACCCGAGGCATCCCATCGACGTATGGGTACGTCGCAACATTTTGTCACAGCTAGACCTGTTGACGTACTGGTACTTTGCACAATTGCAAATTTGCCCAATTTTCATTTTTCGCGCATGATTTTTGGTACGTATACACGGGCACCTTCCTCTACAAAATGCCAGGCAGGGACAGTGCCTTACTCCTCATGACCTCCCCCCCCCCACATGCCATTGTCTCGGAAATTCACTTGTTACCAGTGACTTGGCCAATAAAGACATTCAGGGCCAGAATGATTCCCCAGTCAATGACATTGTGGAAGACAAAGTTTACATAGCATTAGAGTTTGAAACAGTCAGACATGATGATCATGTAATGTTGCCAAAAAAGGTCAGGTATGTTGATGTGTTAGTGAGTGAAACAATGCTTATATTGCCTGTATTAATGTTTGAAAACCAGTATACTCTCGTACTACATGTAAATTCATACCAAAATAAATAAATAAATACCGTTTATGAGTTGTGTGGAATAGTTACCCTCCCATAGAACTCATTTTCTTTGGAGCCAGCCTGATAGAAAACCCAGTAAGGTAAGGAGTACTGCTACCTCTATCGAGTATTTTAAACCTCAGGTGAGCGATTTCCCTATGAATTTTCGATGGTTCTCACCAAAAGTGGAGGTTTGAGCAAAATTTTTTTTTTCCAAAATTCGTCGGGATTGGGGGGAGTCAGTGGTGGAAAATCGGTCGGGACGGGGCGGGTTAATTATAATCGTACTCCTGTAAGCTCATCTTATTCACATTTATTCCCATCCTGTCTCTGCCGTATCTCACCCAACTGCCACCCTCTTATTGTTCTACTTCCATGGTATTTCCAACCAGTAATCACTTTATTCCTGCCCTATTTCCACCCAGTTCTAACCCTATTATTACTTATTCTCAATCTTTTATTGTCTAATTCTCACGCTATTATTAAAGTATTTCCAATTTTTAACTATTATTCATCTAATTATTAAACTATTATGAACCTTTTCCTATTACCCTGTTCACCCCATCTCTACCCTATTATAATTCACACCCATTCAATTATTACCCTAACCCAAACATATTCTCGCTCTCTTCCCGCCGTATACCCGCCCTGTTCCTACCTACATTAAATCTTTACTCCCACCATCTACCTACACTATTCATGCCTATTCCTTCATTATTCCCACCTCATTCCCTTCCTATTTCCACCCAATTTTCTTCCTATTATATCCCTATTTCCATATCAGTTCCTCTCTATTCCCATTAGCCCCACCTAATAGGAGCCCCCACAAACTCCTCAAAATTGCCAGTGTTCGCTGGATCACTAAATAGTGTGTGGTCACCACCCGCTTAGAGCTGTTGTACCTTCCTTTAAAAAAATTCGTATTGAGATTATTAACTGTGCATAAAGTATTATACCAGTATCATATTCATCTTAGATATTTTACTGATCCTCTAAATGAGATGTAAACTGAAAAGTTCCTTTATGGAGTTTACGAAAAGCCATAAAAGCTCATTGTGTGTGTTTGCATCCAGCACTACTTTTACTAAGTGTTATGAATCTCAGTTGTTTGAAAAACTTATCATACAGTTTCCAAAGATCGCAATCTTTCATTTGGCAAATGCTGACATGATTCTATGGCCGAAATCGCACGGAACCAAGAGCAGCAACCCGAATTTTTAAAGGCATGGTATTCTTCTTGCTTTGAAGAAACGTCTCATTTCTGCTGCAGTCCATTTTTCCACATCTGCTAAAGCACATTCACCCAAGATTCACACCAAAGTTATCTTGATGCGAACATCATCAGTGCTGCCCCGGGCCCCTGGCTGCGGGAACACAAACTACTGGAAAAAGATGCCACCGCTCGCCAGACAACTTAATGTAAAATGCAAAAGTATGGTCAACTTGAATTACCCTCTATTATGCAATTTTTGTGTAACTTTACTGAAAATAGGGTACTTATTGATTTATCTACATATAATACTGGAAAAAAAAATGGCTTATTTATCAAAATATACACTGAATGTTGTCATTTACTTCTCAGTTTAGGGACTGTGACAGTCTACATGCGATTATTATATTGATATGTTGCCTGAGTATTTGTCACTGTCATGCTTTTTATCTGTAAGGAAAAATAGTAAATGAGTTTAACGAAATTGTATTTTACATAAAAAATGAAGAAAATATGGTACTTAAACAATCGAAAGTCGTATGAACCAACTATACCATGTGGAGGGGCTTTCTTATGGGTAGCGCCGCGTAGTTTGTGTTCCCGCCGCCAGGGGCCCGGGGCAGCACCGATGATGTTCGCATCAAGATAACTTTGGTGTGAATCTTGGGTGAATGTGCTTTAGCAGATGTGGAAAAATGGACTGCAGCAGAAATTAGACGTTTCCTCAAAGTAAGAAGAATACCATGCCTTTAAAAATTCGGGTCGCTGCTCTCGGTTCTGTGCGATTTCGGCCATAGAATCATGTCAGCATTTGCCAAATGAAAGCTTGCGATCTTTGGAAACTGTATGATAAGTTTTTCAAACAACTGAAATTCATAACACTTAGTAAAAATAGTGCTGAATGCAAACACACACAATGAGCTTTTATGGGTTTTCGTAAACTCCATAAAGAACTTTTCAGTTTACATCTCTTTTAGAGGATCAGTAAAATATCTAAGATGAATATGATACTGGTATAATACTTTATGCATGGTTAATAATCCCAATAGGAATTTTTTAAAGGAAGGTACACCAGCTCTAAGCGGGTGGTGACCACACGCTATTTAGTGATCCAGCGAACACTGGCAATTTTGAGGAGTTTGTTGGGACTCCTATTTCCCTCTTCTTCCCTCCCTACTCCCATCCTATTGCCCTTCTATTCCTTCCCACTTCCCACCCTATTTTACTCCCACTCTCGCTATTCTCGCCCTATTTCCTGACTATTCCCACCCAATCTCCCTCCCATTCCCTCACTATTCCCACCCAATTTCTCTCGTATTCCCTCCCTATTTTCCCCCTATTCCCACCGCATTCCCATTTCTATTTCCACACTATTTCCATCTTTTAACCCTTTTCCTATCAGTTTCCCTCCCAATTAACACACTATTCCTGATATATCTCCGGCCAACTCCCATTCTGCTCGTGACTGATTGTATTGTCGCCCTATTTTGCCCTCTTCGCGCCCATTGCCCACCACTTTTCTGTTTAATTTTAGCTAATTTCTACCGTATTCTCTGCTTGTTCCATCCCTATACAAACCCTATTCTCACCCTGACTATCCACACTTCTCACCTTGGTCCTAATGTGCTCCCACCCATTTCCTGTCCTATTTAATCCTGTCAATACATCACTCAGATCACATTCTCACCCTATTTCAAACTAATCCTGATTTACTTCCACACTTCACATCCTATTCACACCTTCTTCCTACTTTTATCCACCGTGTTTAATCTTGTTTTTATTCCAAGGTCACACACACACACACACACACACACACACACACACACACACACACACACACATATATATATATATATATATATATATATATATATATATATATATATATATATATATATATATATATATATATTAAAAGGGGTACCGGGCATTGCCCGGGCCAAAAAAGGTGAACACTCTAATCCTATTTATTCTAGTTCAGTCTTTCTATTCCAGAAAGACCATGTACACACACTCAAAAAAGTACCGTTACAGGGAGGTGTGATGAGTTTCGTATTGAACAATCCAACTGTCTCGGTAGGGTTGGAGTAAGGCAGTTATCAAACGTTTCATTCGTGGTGTCTATTTGTATCGTGCAGTAGGTGTAACGATACTTTTTTGAGTGTGTGTACCTCCTACGATTTTGAAGAGGGATTATAAGAGGTTCAGGAACTTTCTATTTCAGCTTTGGCAGACTAGCGCACAGTAATGTGCGCTTGTTTGCTATTACCGGTGACCTCAAATGACCTTGGAGGTCAACCCCACATAGCCTATGTCCGAACTGGAGGTCATGTGAGTCTCCATATCAAAATCTGGGCTGCTGGGTCCAATCGTTCGAACGTGTATTACCGGTGACCTCAAATGACCTCGGAGGTGAACCTCACATAGCCTATGTCCGAACTGGGGGTCATGTAAGTCTCCATGCCCGTTCGAGCGTTTAATGCCGGTGACCTCAAATGACCTCTGACCAGTGACTGACCTCAAATGGCCTCGGAGGTCAACATCACATTGCCTATGTCTGAACTGGAGGTCAAATGAGTCTCTGTACCAAAATTAGCCCGCAGGGATACCCGGCGTTGCCAGAGCCAAAAGAGACGAACACTTTACCGGTGACCTCAAATGACCCAGTTCTGAATTTTGGCCAGCTAAAACCATTCTTGGGTCACCCTGATTCAAAATATTTATGGATCTGGGGGGTCTCTGGCCCTTGGTTTGAGCGTGATTGATTGATAAACAAACAAACAATGCGACTCTTTTATATATTAATACAGTGCAGAGAGAGAGAGAGAGAGAGAGAGAGAGAGAGGATGAGGGAGGTGGAGGGAGGAGGAAGGAAGTAAGGAAGGAAGGAAATAGTGCGGAAAGAATGTAAGAAAGAAGGGTGAGAAGAAGGCTAAACTAAGAAGGAGGTAAAAAAATACTGAATACGAGAGTTACACGGACTTACAAGGAAAAGTTTGTGTGACCAAGACCTTGGGGTTCACTTCGAGGAGGTACGTCGCATTTGCCTGGGAAAGCATATCAAGTCGTAATCATTCTTGTGTGAGTAAGATCCTGTTGAAGTTTTTAAACTGCTGTACTGTGGTGTTGTTAACAACATGCATCGAGAGTTTGTTCCTGGTGGAGCAGATATTGTACGTGAAAAAGTTATCACAATTTAATGTGGTTGCTAAATCTTTCCAGTCCAAGCTTCCCACCATAGTTGTGTGCCAAGTTCGTGTTGAGATTAAGCAAGTTTCTGTGGTCAAGAATATCACACCTATTCAGTATTTTAAACGCTCCAATGAGCTGACTTCGTAATCTACGAGTAGTCTCTACGAGAGAGAGAGAGAGAGAGAGAGAGAGAGAGAGAGAGAGAAGGTGGAGGGGGAGAATGGAAACTAGGAGGGAAGAAAGAAAGGCAACAAGTGAGGAAGGAAAGAGTTGGGGAGAAAATGGAACGATAGAAATAAGGCTGAATGAAAAAATAACAGAGAGAGAGAGAGAGAGAGTGGTGGCCCCTTCGACCTGATAACCACCCTATTAAGCAGTCCATTAACAACTATTAACCAGGTCTCCATTAGCCGTTTATACCTGGCAATATTGAATACAGAATGAAGCCCTTCCTCCTGATGATTTTTTTTTTTTTTTGCATGATTCTTGTTACCACCAGATGATTTAATTCATCTCAAAATAGACTTGTAGAACTGTATGGGTCAGTTGTAGATTCATTTAGTCTCCTTTGCTGTTATCTGTTCTTTCTAACTGCATAAAACCGTCTGCCAGTAGCGAAAACAATGCAGAAACTTCGTTCCTTGTGTGGAAAGCCTTAACACTCCTCGATTAGATGACTTGTTTTGTCGGTATAGTCCTGCTCACCCACAGCATGCGACCCTAAACTGGGATTTCTCTTGCCTGTACAAAATTGCCTGCTGTTAAACTATGATTCTTTGGTATATCAACAACAGAGACACGGTTACTCGAGATGCTTTTAGCAGATGTGATTTCTCTCGTAAATGATGATGATGATGATGATGATGATGATGATGATGATGATGATGATTGATGATGATGATGATAATAATAATAATAATAACAATAACAACAACAACAACAACAATAATAATAATAATAATGAGAGGTATAGTTTCCCCCGCTGAACAGACAAATCTTAAACTGCTGCAGTTTCTCGCTCTGAATAAAAATTTTAAGTACCTAAAATTTCTCTTGTTGCACACACACACACACACACACACACACACACACACACACACACACACACACACACACACACACACACACACACACACGTGTAAAAAAGCTGATTGATATAGAGCGATATAGATTGACAGACAGATAGACAGATAAACAGATAAATAATGTTTGCCCGAATATATGCCCAGGTACACCAACTAGAGCGAAAGGATTAGTAGTAGTGGTAGCTGCAACTCCTGGCTCTTGTGAAGGTCAACCCGGTGGACTGCAGGCTAAAGCTTCTCTCCTCTTAAAGCCTACCATCCTTCTTTAGGGTGACGAGGGGGAAGCTGAAGGGCGTTTGTATAATCGAAGGGCAGAGCAGCTTGGTTATATCGATGCCACCACTTGAAGGTGTCCGCCTCCAGCACCAGGGAAAGATTATTGACAGGAAGTGGACTAACGCTCCTGGCAGCATTACATCATGACTGAATAACCTTCAGTAAGGCGTGTAAAGTTCCATGACGAAATTTCTGTAATATTCTTACTAATTTCTTACATGCACAGTTAGGATAATAAGAAGGAGTGTGGCTAGAGTGCTGGGGCTATTATGTGTGATTAATCGACGTGCAGTTAATCATTAAACTTCGGCCGTCATTAAAACCTGTCTGAGTTTCTGCACAAAACTCAGTTTCAAACATTAGTTTGGCTATATTCTTGTGCACAATGTAACAGACACAATGATTTATTTTTGTCTTCCAGTCTCGGGAATATGTCCAAGTCTTATTACAAGATGTTAAGGACTGTCTTCTTAGTCTCGACTTCATGTTATCCTCGAAGATTTCTTGACAATTTTCTGTAGATTTATTTCGCACATTCTCCAAAAGACTCACTTGTATGTTATTCATGTTTTTACATTGCTGACACTGACTGCATATGCAACGCGGATGACAGTCCTGATATCTTATTTGTAGGAAAAAAAAAAAACTGCTAATGAAGTGCCTTAACCCCTTAAGACCACAAATTCATCACAGCACCTATTCCTCTCTACTTATCTATTGCCAGACGCCTTAATCCCGTACGGGGTGGCCACAAACAAATCGCCTCCATGTCGCCCTGTCCCCCGCCATTTCACTGCCTTGCTGCCAGTTCACACCCCCCTCTATCATATACCTCTCTACTCCGTCCCTCCATCTCATCCTTGGCCTCCCCCTCCCTCTCCCCCCCCCTCCAACTCACTCACATACACTCTCCTCGTTAGTGTCTCACTCTCCATCCTCTCAACATGGCCAAACCACCTCTTTGTGTTTCTCCTAATGCTTCCTGTCACATCCACATCCACACCACAACGATCCTTCACTTCTTTATTTGTTAATCTGTCTCTCCATGTGACTCCACATGCTCCTCTCAAATAACTCATTACCACAGCTCTCACTATAGACTTCTGTCCCTCCAGCAAGGCCCAACCTTCACTTCCATATGTCATGTAGTAACTTTTTCACTTCCATGCTCACTACCCTGTTTCTTATCACTGCTTTCAAGGAACTAGCAACATTTCTTCCTTGTACCCTTTCAAGCACTTCACCCTCTAAACTTCCATTCTTACTCATCACACTACCCAAGTACTTAAACACACTGACATTTTCCATTTCCTCCTCATCCAACCTCATTGAACATTCATTGATTCACCTCTCTCAAAGACCATAACTTTACTTTTCCCTACATTCACCTTTAGATTCCGTTTCTTACATACAGTACTCTCCGAAACCCATCCACCAGGCCTTGCAGCTCCCCTTCATCTTCACTTAATAATACAGTATCATCTGCAAACAACAACACAGGGAATTTCCAAACACTGCCCTCTCTCATTAGGGCCGCTCCAGCATCCACTACCCTACCTTGTATCTCTATTATAACCCCATCCATAAACAAATTGAACAGCCATAAAGACATGACACATCCCTATTTCAATATAACCTTCAAATAGAAAAATTCACTCAGTTTACTATCCACACGCACTGCTGCCTTAGCACCCTGATATATACTGTTCATGGCATTCAGCAACTTCCCATCTACTCCATATATTCTTAATTCTTTCCACAATCCTTGTCTATCCACCCCGTCATATGCTTTCTCCAAATCCATGAAGGCCGCATACTTCTTTCCCTTCTCTAGAAACTTTTCCACTAAAGATTTAAGAATGAATATATGATCTACACAACCTCTTCCCTTCCTAAAAGCCTCCCTGTTCTTCTCCAACTAGTTCCTCTGTTATTTCCCTAACTCTCTCAGTAAGTATCCTATCATATACTTTTCCTATTACTCTAAGAAGACAAATGCCCTTATGAATACCACATACTTCTATTCCCCCTTTTCTTTTGTACAGAGGAATAATTATACCTGACTTCCAATCCACCGGGACTCTACCTTCCTCCCAGGCCAATCCGCACATCTTCCACATCCATTCTACTACTATCTCTCCCCCATGCTTCTGCATTTCACCACACACTCCATCAATTCCCGGGGCTCTCCCCATTTCAACTTTCATGGTGTCCACAACTTCCATACTACATTATTCTTCCTCTCTTCTCACATCCTTTCGTCTGCCAGCCATTCCCCAGCCACTTATACTCACATTACTTTCATTCTCTATGTTCAACATTTCGTTAAAGTGTTCTCTCCATCTACTCACTTTTTCTCCCTTCTCCACTAGTAATCTACCATTTCTATCTTTCACTCCCCAGCTAATTTCTTTGGCACCCTGTCTAACTCTCTTTACCTCTTTCCAGAACATTTTCTTAAATTCCCTCCATTTTACGCTCAAAAACCTTCCAAATTCCTCATCCATTCTCTTCTTACTCTTTCTTACTAATCTTTTCACCTTACTCTTCCTTTCTGCATACAACCCTCTCTTCCATCTCTCAACTTCTTCCATGCCCCTGTATCTCATCCACTCATTATAGGCTTTCTTCTTTGGTGCCACAGCCTATCTCACCTCTTCATTCCACCATGCTGTTCCCTGCACCCCCTTTTGTCTTCTCTGCACCTCATACACCACCTCACATGTTGCACAGATTTCTTCTGTGAATATCTTGCACACGCCTTCCACGTCCCCCATTTGCTCCAATCCATATTTACCCAATCGCTTCTCCACTTCCCTCTTATATTCTGCCCTTTCTCCATCATCTTGTAACCTTTCCACCCTCCTTTTATGAGCTACTTCCTCCTGTCCTTTCCTTTTTTTATTTCTTCATTTCGTTTGGACACTGATTCTGACCACCACTTGGCGGTGGTCAGAGAGTCCACTACCCCATCCTCTATAATACTCTTGCATCCATTACACACCTTCTCATCCTTTCATCCACACATACATAATCAATCATTGCCTTCTATTCACTCAGTTCACCATCCATCCTTCTCATCACTCGCCACATATACCTGTTGATGATTTTGTACCTGAGGAGGGTATTGGCTATCACCAACCCCCTCCCGGCACAAATGTCCACCAAAGCATTTCCATTCTCATCCATCTCTGCAGGCACATCCCACTCACCAACTACTCCATCTGCTTTCACATTCCCTACTTTTCCATTCATATCTCTAACCAAAAACCATCTGTCATTCCTTTCAAACTTTTCCTAGAACACTTCCAATTTGTCCAGAACTCTTCTGTCACTCAGCTTGCATGATCTTGCATCGGCGCATACACGCACACAATCACCCACATTTGTAGTCCAACTTTCAGTCTTACCCACACAATCCTTGAGCCAACTGATCCATAATCTCTTATATTCTCCTTCCATCTGTTACAAAAATACACACTCCTTCTTTTGCCCTCTTATTCTCACCTACTCCCGCACATATACCCTATCCGTACTCCCATTCTCTCACACTCTCATCTCATCATTTAGTTTCAGTTAATCCACATACATCCACTTTTGCACCCTCAAGCACCTGGACACTCTATCTCTCTTTGACCTCATCATTTGCACCCCTTACATTCCATGTAGCTATCCGTACCATGCCCTTTGTTCGGTCCTTAGTCATCACCTTTTGGTCAGCCCTGGTCTGAGGCTTCTTGTTCGTATTTTAGTTAGTTGTTTTCCGGGGAGGGGCACTAACTCGTCACCAACACACTTCTTGTCACGTAGGGAACACGTGTTGGTTGGTTATAAGGTTACCACCTCGCGTTGTAAATGCTCTCCTGGTTTACAGGAAAGCACCTATTCCCAGGACCGCAATTAGGGTCCGATTTTTTTACACTCTGTGACTAATTTCCTTCTGACAAATTTCAAGAGGCTGAATTAACACACCTGAAAATGTATATCTCATGCTCATATGCCCAATAGGTACCGTACTTAGCAACCGTCAAAAATATATTAAAAAGTCTATCCTTGAATCTGCCAGAGAATGGCTAATAACCATGCAAACGTAACTATAAACAGTAAAATATGAAGGTGGAGGAAATATGGTGGTGGATGAAGGGAGGAAGGAAGGTGCTGGGGGTGAGGAGTGGAGTAAGGGAGGAAAAATGCTTACTAAGCACACCAGCTACGGTATCCAGGAGGTATATGGGGGTATGGGTGGTTGGGAGGCCATAATGAGGAGAGGGCCCAGTGAGGCAGGGGTAGACGGAAGGATGGCGGGGGTTGGTCACCCCCTTTCTAGAGGCCCAATCCGGCCATACCACACCAGATATTGTAGTTCTCATTGGCTTGGTTCCATATACGTCATAAAAGAGGTGCTACCGAGCTCTAGTTTTTGGTAGGCTCTGCGCCATTGACCGACATAGGTCTTTATACTACATTTTCCGAAACTGTCGTTCGGCAGACGTACGTCTCTGAGGTCTAATAATTATACTGGTGTTGGAGCACTCAACTGGTTAGTGTTAAGTGTGTTATGACTCTTAATAACATACAAAAATTAGCATCACTTCACTGCAGACTTGTATTACAGATCGGAGTTTTTTATAGAAATATAATGACCACATGCTTTACTGAAACAAGTGAGCGTAATCGACAATGAAAATGCCCAACAATACACTGGGAAGCTTACCACTAAGTCAGAAGAAACTAAAGCAGACCTAGGAAGATCTGATGATGGAGCACATTTCACGAGAAGGAAGGTGTCGCAATGAACTCAGTACCCTTGCTCACGAGTAGGAGACGATGACAGACACACAAGCATAACGGATATGGAAGCACGCAAATGCCATTCCTCATTTTACGAAATGCAACTGCTGACCGATAGATCCATGACCACATTTCATTTCTAGGTGCAAACACTCTGATGGAAAGAGATCTTGTCCATGAGTCCCATGGTCAGTGCGGCGCGAAGCGAAATTTATGACACCTGCCAATTTTTTTTTACTTGGCCTGTGATCACCCAATCTAACCCAGCCTAACCTAACCTAACCCTGTCTAACGTAACCTAACTTAATCCAACTTAACCTAACCCAGCTTAACCTAACCCAAACTAAAATAACTCAAACTAACCTGACAGAAACTAACCTAACCCTATTTTTATCCAACCCACCTTCATTGAACCTCACCCACCAAACACGACCTAATCTAACTTAACCCAACCTGATCTAATCTAACCTAATCTAACTAAACTAACCCAGCCAGGCCTAATCGTGACCCACTCGACTTAATCTAATCTAACCTAAGCCAACCTAATCCAATCTAATATTATCTAACCTATACCAACCTAACCTACCCCGACCCAACCCTTCCCTAACTTAATTCAATCGAAACCATCCAAAAATATCATAACTCAGACTTTTAGGGGGACCCCGGGAATCGAACCCGTGGTCCCTGGTTTATGGGACAAGTGTGCTTCCGATTGCACTATTGCCACTTCCAGAAGGAAAGTAAAACTATTTATGAAATCAGAATTATATCTATCAGCTGCACAGGGTCAAATAGGTAAATTAACAGTAAAGAATTAAGATTTTGAAATGAGCTGTCCTGCAACCCCTACCTCCCTTCCATACCTATCTGACTGATAAGGAAAGCAATCAGCAAATATGCCTCCAAACATGGCAGATCCAGCTCCCTAATTAATTTTTTTTTTTTTTGTACAAACAGACTGAAGTACAAAGGCCCTTCCTTGTGTGTGTGTGTGTGTGTGTGTGTGTGTGTGTGTGTGTGTGTGTGTTTTAAAAAGAAAGCACCACAATGATGTTGGTTTCCGAAAAAAATTGGAAGAAGGAAGACGCGGGGATAACTAGGTGGTAAGTGAATTTTAGTTGAAGGGATAAGTGTCAGGGCTTTACCCATTCTGTGCAGGCAGCACTGTGTGAGAAAGGGACGGTAACTAACATATACAATTGTGAATGAGAAGGAAAACGCCAAACACTTCTCCGCATCCATCGATACACAATCATGTGTATTAAAAAAAAAAAAAAAAAATGGCGCACTACAACAATCCCTCGGAGTCTCCGGGGGGGGGGGGAACATAAATGCCCACACCTTCCACCCCTGTCCTGGTGGCGACTCTTTGAGTTGCCTGTATCCACTGTCTGACTCACTTTTTCATTTCTGGAACATTCACGGCCTTTCCTCTAACTTTCTGTCTGTCGAATACCACCTGTCCTCTAAACCTCACCTTCTTCTCCTTACTGAGACTCAGTTGTCTGAGGCAACTGACAGTAAACCCTTTTCTGTTTCCTCCTACTTTCTCTATGCTCATTTCAAAGCCAAAGGTGGATGTTGCGTGTATGTACGCAATGACCTATCATGCTCTTGTGTTCCTGAACTTGATACTTCTGAAATCTCTTCTCTCTGGCATCGGCTCGCCTGTCTGTCTCTGACTAAATATATCTTCACTGTTTACTTATCTCCTAGTTCTACCGACTATCAAAATTTCTTCGACTATCTTACTTCTACCATGGAACATATTCTATCCGTTTCTCCTTTCTCTGAAATCTCCATTCTAGGAGATTTCAATGTTCACCACTTCACCACCACCTTTGGCTCTCCTCTCCTTTCACTGATCCACCTGGTGAACAAGCCTTCATATTTTCTATCCTTAACCCACCCCATCCCGACCACTTTTCCACCACTGACTCCCCCCAATCCCGACCATTTTTTGAAATTTTTTTTTTGGCTCAAACCTCCGCTTTTAGTGAGAAACATCGAAAAATCGTAGAGAAATCGCTCACCTGAGGTTTAAAATACTCAAAACAGGTAGCAGTACCTCCTCACCTTACTGTGTTTTCTATCAGGCTGGCTCCAAAGAAAGCGAGTTCTATGGGAGTGTATTCATTCCACACCACTCATAAACGGTATTTATTTATTTATTTGGTACGAATTTATATGTAGTATGAGAGAATATTGGTTTTCACACAGAAATATAGGCAATATAAGCATTGTTTCACTCATGAAACACATCAACATACCTGACCTTTTTTGGCGACATTACGTGATCATCATTTCTGACTGTTTCTTCCTCTAATGCTATGTAAAGATTGTCCTCCACATTGTCATCGATTGAGGAATCACTCTGGCCCTGAATTTCATACAGTGGCATGACATGGCTTTACTGACATGGTCACTGGTAACAGGTGAATTGCTGAGACAATGGCGTGCTGGGGGGAGGGAGGTCATGCTGGGTAAGGCATTGTCCCTGCCTGGCATCTTGTAGAGGAAGGTGTCCCGTGTATACGTACCAAAAATCACTCGCAAAAATTGAAAATTGTGCAAATTAGGGACCTTGCAATTGATTCACGTTTATGAACGTCAACGGAATTGGCAGTGACAAAACGTGTGGATGTTAATTCACGTCGACGGGACGCTTGGGTTAATGACCTAGAGCAGCTTGTACAGGATACTACCTGTAACCCTGACTGCCTTGGAGAGAGCTCCAACATACTTGACCTCTTCTTTACAATTAATCCTTCTGCCTACACTGTTAATCTTTTCTTGTCCGTTGGGCTCCACCAAACATAACCTTGTTACTTTAACCTGTCCTATCACTCTGGTACAACCTGTGGACCCTCCAAAGAAACGTCGTCTGTGGCACTTTGGAGTTTCGGATTGGGAGGCCCTCAGGCAGTACATCTTTTATTTTCCATGGAATGATTATTGCTTCCATGACCAGGAGCCATCTGAGTGTGCCTTGCGCATTACAGAGGTTATTCTAGCGGGCATGGAAGCATACATTCCTTTCTCATGTCCTTTGACTAATACAAGAAAGCCTTGGTTTAATCACGCTTGTTCTAATGCTGTCCGCAACAAGGAGAAGGCCTATAAAAGGTACCGGAGCCAACCCACCCCTGAATCACATCATTTTTGTGTTTCTGCCCGGAATCGTGCTAAGTTTGTTCTTCGCTCTGCTGAAAATAATTTCATCCGTACTAAATGCTTTCAACTCTCCAACTCGAATTCTTCTCGCTCCTTCTGGCATCTTGCCAAAAACCTTTCTAACAACTTTACCTCATCATCCTTCCCTCCTTTATTCTACTCTGATGGCTCTGTAGCTATTTCTTCTACTGATAAAGTACATCTGTTTGCTCAGACTTTCTCCTCCAATTCCACCTTAGATGATACCAGTGCTGTTCCTCCATCACTTCCCCCTCTGAGTTCCTCATGGCTGACATTAAAATTTCTTCAGCTGATGTATTTTCTGCCATCACTGGCCTTCATACTAACAAGGCATATGGGCCTGATGGAGTCTCCCCACTTGTTCTCAAGAACTGTGCTTCTGTGCTTACACCCTGCCTAGGTAAACTCTTTCGCCTTTGTCTTTCAACTTGTACCTTTCCTTCTTGCTGGAAGTTTGCTCTCATTCAGCCAGTCCCAAAGAAGGGTGACCATTCCCAACCCTCTAACTATCGTCCAAATTGCTTTAATATCCTGTGTCTCAAAAGTTTTCGAGTCTATTTTTTACTGAAAAATTTTAAAGCATCTTTCCTATTACAACCTTCTTTCTGATCATCAGTATGGGTTCCGTCAGGGACGCTCCACTGGCGATCTTCTCACCTGCTTTCAGACTTCTGGTCATCCTCCTTTCGGGACTTTGGCGATAGCTTTGCCACTGCACTTGAAATCTCAAAGGCTTTCGATCGAGTCTGACATTAATCTTTAATTTCCAAACTGCCCTCTTATGGTTTCTATCCTTCTATCTGTTCCTTCATCTCTAGCTTCCTTTCTGGTCGTTCTTTGGCTGCTGTTGTAGGAGGCCATCGTTCTTCTAAATCTATCAACAGTGGTGTTCCTCAGGGCTCTGTCCTATCACCAACTCTCTTCTTTTTATTCATCAATGATCTAATCTGTACATCTAATCCTATCCACTCGTACACTGATGATTCCACCCTTCACCTTTCCATGCGGTTCCTGCAACATCCATCTTAGCAATTACTTCAACAAACAAGGGATGAGGCTATGGCAAACCTAATATCTGACTTGGTGCGTATCTCTGACTGGGGTAAAAATAATCTTGTTGTTTTTAATGCATCAAAGACTCAGTTTTTACACCTATCAACCCGTCTAAATCTTCCACGGGAGTACCCACTAATGTTTAATAATATCCAGCTCAATTCTGAATCATCCTTGAACATGCTTGGGGTTTCATTCACACGGGACTTATCTTGGAAAGATCATAATACATCTCTTGTAAAATCTGCTTTCAAGAGATTAGGTGTGCTAAGCCGACTCCGTGCCTTCTTTACTCCTGCCTAGTTGTTGACTTCATACACGGGTTTTATTCTACTCTAGAGTACAACTCTCATGTGTGGGAAGGCTCCCCACATACAGCTCTTCTCAATAGGGTGGAGTCCAAGGCTATTCGTCTCATCAACTCTCCTCCCCTTACTGGGTCCCTTCAACCTTTGTCTCTTCGCCGCACTGTTGCATCTTTATCTCTTTTTCTATCGCTACGTCAATGGTCACTGCTCATCTGAGCTGTCTGCTTGCATCCCTGTACCTCTTCGGCTGGTATGTAGCACCCGCCTAGCAACAGACTCTCATCCCTTTGCTGTCCAACCAACTTTCTTATGCAACAGTTAACTGTCACTTTCAGTCCCTCACTTATGCAACAGGTAAACTCTGGAACTGTCTCCTTCTTTCTGTATTTCCTGCTTCCTATGCTCTCCAGTCTTTCAAACACAGTGTGTCCAGGTATCTCGAAATGGATGGATCTTGAATTTGGCCTTCTTTTGTATTGATTTTGTTTTTTTCTTGGAAGGAACGTTCATGCGGGCTCAGCCTTTGGTTCTTTCTTCTTTGCTTAAAAAAAAAAAGTCCTGATTTCGCTTCCAAGTACAAACTGGCTGAGGCCATAGGTTTCGTGTTGTCGGCCTGACGATCGCATCCCGGTCCTTGTGCTTCCGAGGTGCTTATGCTTTCCACTGATAGCACCCCGGATTGCAGTTTTAGCTGTGAAATATACTACTGCTTGTGGCATTTTTAAAGTGATTTATGAATTTCTGCTCTAACGAAACGGTGGACAAGGAGGGGGGGGGGGCAGTTTGGACTCTTTTTTCCTCCTCCTCCCGGCTTTTTTTTTTTTTCATTTGTGTGTGTGTGTGTGTGTGTGTGTGTGTGTGTGTGTGTGTGTGTGTGTGTGTGTGTGTGTGTGTGTGTGTATGTAGACCATCGGAAGGGAAGGCATTGCATATCTTAAATACAGACATCCAACTCTTAACCAGCAGTACTTAAAAAGAATAAGTAAAATATACAACCTATATTTTCCTGCATGAATCTGATTCTACTGATAGCATTATGTAGTAAGAATATGATGGAAAAACTGCATTTTTTTTTTCTTTTCAACCTAGCTTGGTCCAGACTTCGAAATTTTGTATCTTATTTCCCGTAGGTCAGCGGCGAGAAGTAGCAGTTTTTAGTGACAGTGAGAGGGTTATATGTGGAAAATAAACTTACCTGCATTACCTCCACGTATCTTCCACAATTATCTTGAAATTCCGTCTCCTGAAGGTGTGTGATACTTAAAAGTAGGTCTCTAGGCGAAGGCTTTCACACCTACAGCTACCATTAAATCACAGTTGCGTAAAGTTAATTTAGTGATGGGTGTTGGAAATAAAATGAAGTCGTTTTTTTCTTCTTCTTTTCAGTACTTAGAAAATTGAGAATGCTTTACAGCGGGATCACACCTAAGGATTTCTCACTCTGGCATCGAGCTCGACAAGGTGAAAATGAAGAGTACGAATAAGACACTTTCCATCATTTTTTGAAGCGCTTGCCCTCACTCTTTTCGACCCCAGGGCTCTGCTGCTACTGCGATTTTTCTCCCAGTTCTGACAAAGCGATTACAGAGAAGGCAAATAGAGTCCGGTAAGGAAGCACATTTGTTATTGTTGTTGTTGCTAAGCCCTGAACTATCTGGCCGAGCAGACCCGTCAACAACAGGTACGCAACTGCTTCTGTGGGGGCTGTCCTACAGATACAGCACAGTGCATACACCGTGCTGGAATTCGGCGTCCCATTGTGACACACAGCACCTCATCAAAGTCTGACCAGGGTCTTCATGGTGTGATGCAGGGAGATATGAGGTTTGGCTTCCAGGTGGACGCCGCAGCTGTTTCGCGCAGAGTGAACGTCACCATCATATGTAGGCTCCTCGTCACTCGCCAGGAAGTACTGTGATAACAAATAATGTGGAATGACCAATTCGATTTCCGTGAGGAAGTACTGTGACAACTAGAGGGATGGTTTTTGTAAGACGGTTTCCGCATGTATGGCCAGGATGGATGAGGGTGTTCTGGACTTCGTATCCTCTGGAGAAAGTGAAGATTTGTCTCGAGTAGACTAGGCACTGAGTCGGATTTCTTCCAAGGGAGGTTAGTATAAGCTTTGATATAGACATTAATATCTTCTTTACATTTTGTTTCAGTCTGGTTTTCATTATGTATCTGTCACTAGGACTTTACTGTAGAGCAATCCCATTCAACAAAGCATGCTAAAGAGAGAGATGAGAATTTAGGCAGTCAGAATAAAACATATACAGTATGCATACCCATTTACTAAAAGCAAGATCCTTGTTTGTGAAGACCTATGTTCTGTAGCCGTCTTTACTGTAAATTTCCCTGGAAGGCCGAATAACCTCCCATTTTAATTATTGATATTATTACTGTTAGCATCCCTCTCTCCTGCTCAGCATTATTCACTGAAAAAAAAAATAATAATAATAATGTGGCCGCGTCTTCTCCATTACTTTCTTCCAGTTAATCTCGGACGATATTATTCAGCTGAGACAACTAAAAGTATTGCGGGCTTGGTAGTTTTGCTGGTATTATCAACCCTTTGAAGATCGGAAATTTCCTAGTATTCTACTCGAGCTAACGCCAAATGATTTTTTAAAAATATGAGAGTGATTCATGCAAACCTGGGTAAAAGACGAGATCTGTTTTTTCATCTTACCACGCAACGTGATTAAGTTTTCTTGCAAAACACTGAGAAATGCTGCTGCACATCTTCAAATCGTAGAATTAGTCCATTTAAACTTCGTAAAAAAAACTGTTATCTGGTTGGCACTTTTACTGCACAGACATTCGTCTTGTGCAACCATTTACTAGTTTGTGTGTCCTGTGCTGGCGGTATAGTGGCTAAAATACCCCAAACTGAGTGGTGGCATTAGGTTCGATCCCCAAGAAATGACCTAAGTCTTTTTGAGAATGTAATGCTACTAACGGAAGTGGACTGATCATGTATCTTTAAAGGGAGTAAATGAGGTTGGCTGTTACCATATTGTTGCCATCACATCATACACACGACATCCCTGCCACTCGGCATTCTACATTTCCCCAACCCCAATAAACTGCAGGATTATATTCAGACCGGAAACACTGCATTTGTGGGTGAGGGAGCCGGTGGTGGATGGGTTAGCACATCCAGCTGGCAATAGGGCACATGCAAATTTTCCACCCTCATGACATGACACACAATCGAAAAGCCCATTTTCCTCTTAGTTCAACAAACTATACAGCATTGGCTAAAACTTAATTGCGAGCAAATCCAGTAAACCAAGTGGTGCCAGGCACAATAAACCTTGCCCGACAGCAGTTATTTTACTGCTGTTAAACTCTGAAATTTAGTGCTAGTGTACAATCAGAGTCTAAGGTAATGGCGCAAATGTTTTTAAGTTACGCCCTCTGAAAATCTGTTATCTTGCATTAGACTTTTCAAGGTCACTCAAGATCAAAGGTAACGGTGCCAAATGAAAGCCCATGTGAGACTTCCAATATCTTGATAATAGTAGACATCTCTATCTTCAACGAGTTTCGAGTTATAGCCCCCTGACTATCCTTGACCTTGAATTTGACCTTTCAAGGTCACTTACAGTCAAAAGTCATGGTACCAATGAAAAACCCATGTGGGACTTCCTGTATGCTGATAATAAACATCTCTATCTTCAACGAGTTTCGAGTTATGGCCCCTTGAATATCCGTGACCTTGACTTTGACTTCTCAAGGTCACTCAAGGTCAAAGATCTTGATGCAAAATGAAAGCCTATATGACGAGTTCCTGTATGTACTGAATTGTAAATATCACTATCTTCTATCGGTTTCAAGTTAAAGCCCTCTGAAAATCCGTGACCTTGATTTTGACTTTTTAAATCGCTCGACTACCTCCAAAATGTTATCACTTTCTTTTGGGACCAGTACCCACATACCCTGAAAGTTTCATGTAATTTCATTCGGCCGTTCTTCCGTAATGTTGCTAACAAACAAAGGAACTGGTGAAAACAAAGCCTCGCCGGACTCCGTCCGGGCGTGTAAAAATTTTCACTATGCATTGGCGAATATTGGAGGGGATGTTTTTGTGACATTTTCTGTAGGTCAAATCAACAAACTGTTCTTTGATCCAGCCTGGGATCGACCTCGGGTCCTTTCGGACATCAGCCATGTGCTTCCAGCACTTGCCCATCTCCTCCTTTTACGAGATTCCTGTGTGTGTGTGTGTGTGTGTGTGTGTGTGTGTGTGTGTGTGTGTGTGTGTGTGTGTGTGTAACTACCATCTATGTATGTGGGCGGGACTGGGCAAGCTGTTAAAAGTATAACTGTTTTGTAGCATTAGAGGAGGGCGGTGATGGTTTGGACATTTTTAAAAAAAATATTTTAAAAAATCAGATTTAAGCAAAAGTGTAATCTGGTTTATGTTAAAATGTTGCCACATTATTTGGGTCTTTAGTTTGATAATATGAAATTCTTAGCTCTTTTCAGCTTTTAGCTATAGTTAATGAAACACAAGTGACTAAATCATCTGAACCATCCCTACCAGTGGTGATGGTTCGGACAGTAGGGTGGGATGGTTCGGCCATATGTATTACTCAGAATATTCTTAAAATTATGTGAGTTATATTGGATAAAAACAAACATTTATTAATTCAAAGATATTTCATTTTCCTAAAGTACAATATTAAATTTCAGAATCCAAATGAACTATTTGATATCTGTTAAAAAATATATATACTTTATAACTGAAATAACCTTCACCAGATTGATTAATAAATGACTTAACCTCTTACTTTCTGCTACAAAATTATGCTTAATTAGCCATCTCTCTCTCTCTCTCTCTCTCTCTCTCTCTCTCTCTCTCTGGAATATTGACTTCACTTTTCACTTTCTAGGCCTTATTTCAGACGGACTAACTTAAGATCTTTAATGCATATTGCAGCCTGCAAAACTGAAATAGAAGTTGTATTACCCCTTCCTTCTTTTAACACTTTAATGAATAGGTTAAATACACAAAACTATTAATATATATTCCTCGATAACTATTAAGAATGGTGTTTCACTATGTGTTCAGATATAAATGATCAAAAGTAGCGTTATCATTTGATAAGGTTATGACTTGGTAGTAGTGGAGGGATAGTTCAGACTGTCCGAACCATCCCCCTCCTCAACTGTCCGAATCATCCCAAATCTATGTAATAAATTGACGGGTACTCTCAAGTTTCACACGAGAGAGTTTAACATTCGTTTTTCATTGCAGTACGTTCTACACGCATCACAGTTCACCCTGATAATGCACAGTTCGATGCTTGGCATATTCATAAAGGTAAAGCTTACGATATAAACTCAAATTATTGCACAGGAGATGCAAAAAAACATAAAATCTGACCTGCATAAAAAGGTGAGGCGTTTCTAGCTTGGAGGTTCCGTGTGGTCGAAGTAAACAAACTCTCCCATTTTCACGCAAGATCACACGGCCGTAGGTACCATACGATTCTCAGGGAATGCACTGTCCGAACCATCCCACTGTCTGAACCATCTCCGCCCTCCTCTACAGGTATGAAATATAATTCAATAGCATTCTGTTACCTGATGAACTCATGTGACTGTGGCATATCCTCTTTAGTCCGATAATGTCTTTGTCATCTCATTAAGACCAACATCAAACTTTTTCTTAGCTTAAGAGAGACTCCATGTTATAGAAGAGATAATGCAGCCTCTGTCCAGTTGAAAAATTTCTTTTTCTCAATAAAAATACTCTAAGTATAATTACAAATGCCGTAAGTTAAACCTAATTGTAGTGAAGATGTCAGTAGTACTTTAATTCTTGTTCCTGTAACCGAGAACACTATACAACATATAGCTGGGTGATTGATAGTTATTATCCAGTTGATGGCACCGTAGCAGTCTACTTATAATGGGTGGGTGATACCATCTATATGGTAGCTAGTGGAGCACAGCACCATAACTGGGTTATTTCGGACATGATTAAATCAACAACAGATCTACGCACACTGTTGGAAAGCCTTTAAAAATAATAGAAATAGCAGATGTTACTTCTGTGACATTTCTTAAAATATGTCACCATATTCGAGAGAGAGAGAGAGAGAGAGAGAGAGAGAGAGAGAGAGAGAGAGAGAGAGAGAGAGAGAGAGAGAGAGAGAGAGAGAAGGACAGACTGAGAACAGAAACTGCTTTATTTCGGAAATTAAGTGTAACGTGTGAAACATTATGAGAGCGCTACCGCAGCTACATATTCGTGGTTGGCAAACCTGACTTTTCTGGGTCTAGCTTCATATCTGCTGCTGGTGAGATGACAGTATAAACGAACCTAGCACATTCCTAAGCTTTAACATCCATTTGTGAGTATTGCTGCGTCCGAGAGATGAAATGTGAACCATATTCAGTCAGACGATGAGTGCCTGGCCGTTATATATTACAAAACGTCTAGCTTACCTAGTACCAGGGCAATACAGCATGCGTCCAAATACTGGGAAGGTGAGAGAGGACATGATAAACATTTATTTAGGAAGAAAGAATCCCGAACAGATAGTTCAAACATTCCGTGTATGCAGAACTATAGAAAGGTGGATCTTGGTGTACACCATGAGGTGGATTAGGCACTTTCGGGAGGAAGGGACAACGGACACGTCGGACAGCAGTCATCGTTCAGGTCGCCCTAGTGTTACCTCACGAATACAGGATCAGAAAACAATCACAATACTGGAAGGCAGCATCTGTAAACAGTGTTTATTTCGTTAGGGACGAAATGAACCTAGAATGAAGCAGGCAAATAGTTGTGCATAGACTTCGGTCTTCTGGACTATGTGTTCGCACCTTAGCCCGTGAGATTCATTTTGCCACTCATAACAAAACATTCATTTATCATTATACACTAACTCTACCCTCATATTATTTAACAACATTGTTTGATGACAGATAATGACAATCACAACTTACCAGTAAAGCGCGCTTTGTGAGCGCATGATGAGCGAGCTAGCGTTTGTACAAATGCCTGTCATCATAATTTCATCTTGGTGTCAACTTTCAACATTTCTGGTGAGGTTCTTGAACAGTGGCAGAATAACGGTTGGCTAAAATATTTACTTTCTCAAGTTTTCTGTCTCTCACGTTTTCTCTCTTGATGTGTATATACCGAGGCGTTGTTGCATTTATCGCACTTACTGTACAATGTTCAGTTCTCTGCTCCTACTTGTCGTGTCAATGAATTGCGTCGGTAAACACTTGGGTATTGATCGAATGATAAAACCAAGAAATCGGACGATTACCCTTGCTGATTTCACCCCCTTAACATAGAAGAACGTTCATGTAAAATTATGAACGTAATATCCGATATCAAATTGTTATATTTCATGCAAGAAAACAGTGTTACAACAAGAAATCTTTATCAGTTCAATTTCATAGTGGAGTATGTCATTTGAAGCCCTCAGTACATTCCCTTGGAAGGCTGGGACTCCAGGGGGTTTCTTTGATCTCATTTGTAAATATAAAGCTAAAAAAAAAAAAAAAAAAGTACTGGATGTATCTACTACCTGCTGAAAGAATCCCTTTTCTATTTCACATTGTGGAAAATTCATTAGCCTCTGAAAACCAACGCCGTCGGGCCATGTCGTGTCAGGCCGGGCCAGGTCGTGTCGGGCCACTCATTTCTCAGCTGAAAGTAGAGTAAAAATCGTTTCACTCGCTGTGCTTGCTCGCTGGCAATAATTACCAACTTAAGCTAAGCAGAAGTTGTATTAATAAAGAAGCAGAACCAAGTATCCGAACACGTCCTTAGCTAATTGAACTGGAGTGTTCCTAACATGGTATTTAAAAAGAGAACAGATGAGAAGTTGTTTATATATATATATATATATAAATGAAGTAAAATTAGCAGTCGGAGAAACACAGCTACTTGTATTTCGCTTAGTTAGGAAAAATAAGCTCGCATCCACAGGTTCGTCATTTGCAGCAGATGGCATCTCATGTTAGTGTTATCAGCCGTACGAATGACACAAGGCAGAACGCACCAAAACTTTAATCTTTTTGCAGATGTTTTCATCATATTCCAGGGCACGACTTTTACCTTTGACTGTACAATAGCTTTTGTCACGTGGAGAGAATAGAGAGTGAAAGACTGACTAAGAGGGTTTATAGGAGTGTGATGATTTGAGGGATAAGGTGAATGGGGAAATCAAGAAGGCGGAGACATGGAAAATGAAAAATCGATTCAGAGAGTGTATTGAGAGAACAAGGTGACTGGCAGGAGATGTGGGAGACCAGTTACGAGGAGGAGAGATAAAGTGGAACAAGTAAAGAGTGAGAGACGGAGTAAAAAGTATTTGGGAGTGAAGTGGCTGGTATAAAAGGGATAGGAAGACCAAGAATGAGAAACGAGGTAGTCAGAGAAAATAAGACAGTAAATGAGGGAGGAAGGAATGACGAGTGAGATACTAAAGTGACGAGTATATGAAAGAGGCGTTTGGGAGGAGAAAGAGAGAGAGAATAGAGTCCAAGATGACGAGATAAGATAAGAGAGTATGTATGGGAGGATGAAAGGGGGAGGGGTTATCACGAAAAGAGGCATCGTTTCTGAGCACAGATTCAAACGTCAGTAAAAATTCTTGTGATCACCTCTAATAGGATGCTGCGTCCAGTAAGGATATAAGACTTTATTTACAACAATCTGTCATTATAATCGCAATATCCTGCCTAAGGTTTTGCCTCACTGTATTAATTCCTTTTTTTACAATTGTGTACTTATATATTTTGTTCTCTTTACCGACAGATGTTTTGACTCAGGTAAGAGATTTACTGATGAGGGAGTAAGAAGTCATCTGCAATTACTCATTCTGTATACAAGGATTCTTCTCCTTGATAATCTCACTACTAAGACACGCTTTTTTTTTACGGAATAGATATACTTTATATACGCACAACGGTACAATGGCAGCACTCATACAATCAAATTGACAGTTACAGAATTTTGTCGATTTATTCTGAGTTAGGTGAATGTCGGTGAGCGACAAAGTTGAAAAACTGATGCAGCAAAGTGTAGTGCGGTGGCTGTTGAAAGAGACGGTATTTCATAGTTTGGAGTGTTGCTTAATGCAAAGACACCATAAAAGAGAAAGAGTCTTTAAATTTCGTTGTACGACGACGGACAACGAAAATTAATGCAAAGATTAAACGGAATAAAACGACACAAGGAATAAAGCATATGGTGCTATGAATACAATAAAGAATAAAGGTCTCATTGAAGAGGCTGCAAGAAGATTGAAAGAAGGTGTGTTAGTGCCCACAATGATATATTTATGCGTCTTTGGTGCCGCATAAGTACTAATCAAGGTCTTAAGCCACATAAACGATACTGCTAAGGGAATATGACGGTGTGAGGTCTGAGCTGGACATAAAGAGAACAGTGAAAGATAGGGAGTTGGAAGGCTGCTGGTCGAAGGCTGGAACAGGAGGACGAGGCTTAGTAAAGGGATGCAAAGGAGTGCAAAGAACGGAAAACAACTACAGATCCTTTCGAAACTGCTTTTCGTACAAACGGATATGAATATATTATCTGATTCTATGAGTAGGAGGTAAACATTGTACAGCAAGAAGGCTCCCTCCACCTACCAATCCCTCTGGCGAGAGTTGCCAAGGAGAAGTAAGAAAGACCACGGTGTAGCATAACAGAACAATCATAGAAATGTTAAAGGAAAAGATTATGGCGTCTGGCTGTAGACAGACAGAGAGATTAATGAAAAACTATATTTTACACCATCTATATCTGTAAGATAAAAGCAGCGTCAATTTCAAAACGATGTAACGCTGGTTAAGCACTCTCCGATATTTAAGTAAGAGGAAAACAGTTAGTATAGTAAGATTATTGTATTAGTCACTATAAACATGTCTGGCTGACGATTAGAAACCAATCACTCATCCAGTCGACTTTTAAATATCATTGCTGTATCACAGTTTACAACACTCAGCTGTATTTTGTTTCCCATGTTCATAACTCCATTGAAAACAGAAATGTTTTTCTTCGATTAACTGGAAACGTTTGGCAACAGTCTAATAACCACATCTACAACATGATTTATCTAGTCATTCGACCACTTTATTTTGAAGTACGAGTACCATAGCGGCATGGCCTTAAAAATTTAATGAGCGATATTTGAATCCAGTCTTTATGTAGTCTGTGTTGCGATAGATAATAGACATTTAGCTTTTCTAAAAGTTCTTGTGTAGTCTGTTTCTCAGTCTGATGTTTCATTCATTACTGTAATGTTACTAATTTCTATATTTTGGTAGATGGTGACCAAAACTGAATACAGTACTCCAGTGGCGGCCACACTGAGAAGAAGGATATTCACTTGTTTGATTTCGAAATCTCGAATATGCATTCTACAATTTGATCGTTTTCTTTAATACCTCTTTTTACTGACAACATTTTAAAAGTAATTCACCATGATTATTCCTAAATCTTTTGTTGGATGAAATTTTTGGCTAGGGTATTATTCCTGGCATAGACAAACATTTTAATTTGTTCTTCCAGTGTTTAGGACGTTGCATTTATCTGAATCAAAATAAATACGCCACTGATGATAGCAGAT
Organism: Coenobita brevimanus; assembly: GCF_032717465.1. Taxonomy (NCBI): domain Eukaryota; kingdom Metazoa; phylum Arthropoda; class Malacostraca; order Decapoda; family Coenobitidae; genus Coenobita; species Coenobita brevimanus. The sequence continues at coordinate 16,443,988 of NC_136968.1, read as the reverse complement.
GAAGTGTATCCACATCTGTCTGAATCATCAGCTTTTGTATGGGTGAATATCCATCCTATCGATTTTTGGATCGTCAGTAGATTTCCAAACATTTCATCACACCCCATCATTAGTGTCATGCATATAAGTTTGGCAGGGTTATAACCTAAAACTATCCATATGAAACTCCGCTTGTATCATTCATTTAGGCTGATTGCTTAGCATTTATTACAAATCCTTGTTTACAGTCAGTTCTCAAATGGTATGGTCACAATGAGAGGATGGCTGATAGCAAAAAGGATATCTATGACAAAGCTGAAGGGCAAAGGGAGGCGTGGTGAGCAAAGAAGTTGGCTGGATACGGCAAAGCATTAGTGACAAAACGAAGTATAGGAGCTGAGTTACCAAAAGAAATGTTGAAGAATTGAAAAGAACGAGTGCAGTATGTATGGCAGTGCACATGATATGGATTTCACACATTTTTTCACCTTGGAAGTTAAAGGAACAGGTTTCGCAAAGGAGTTACCCTGTACAGTATAATCTTACATATTTGTATGAAAGATGCCCCCGAAAACTTGAATAAATGAATGAATGTCTCTTTTCCCGAGCATATCTTCAACAGTTTATCTACTTTATTGCATTTCTTTTCCCACTTGATGGCTCTTACCCATATCATGCACTAGTTCTATGTACTGTAGAGTTAGGATGATGACGCTTATAATTTTTTTTTTACTCTTAACAGAAGAATAATGTATGATTTACAGTAAATTAAGGATACCATATTATGTGGCATGGATCAAAGAGGAGAGAGAGAGAGAGAGAGAGAGAGTCAGACAGACAGACAGACAGAGACAGAGACAGAGAGAATGAGGAGGAGGGGATGGGACACGAGAGGAAGATGTGCGGACACGTGATTTGTGCGGTAAACTTTCATCCCATGCCGTTTTGTGAGATGCCTAACCTTGAAACTTTATGCTTGTTTGTTTTTCCTTCTTAGTTTACTGTCTCTTCCTGCCAAGCACTTGAAATACTAGGACAATTAAATTAAGCTCTTCACTACGTTATTATTACTATGACTATTATTATTATTATTATTATTATTGTTGTTGTTATTGTTGTTGCTGTTGTTGTTAGTATTATTATGGAAGTGGTAGGTGGTGGCAACCATCATCCACTCACTTGATGTAGTACTGCCTACTTCTTTATTCACCTTTATCACTTTTTCTGTGCCTGCTCTCCCCTCTTCATATTTCTTCCATGTTTACTGTTACTTTTTATTACACTTCTTTCCTTTTTAAGTGGCTTTGACAAGCCTAATGGCCTCTTGTAAGCCAGGAAACCATTTATAAAGCTGCCTAGTATGTAACCAAACCATACGTGTTCCCCGTGTCTCAACAAGTGGGTTGCCGGAAAGTTAGTGCCTCTCCCAGTAAAACCACTTACTCAGAGACAAACGGCCACCCCTAGGTGTATAGATAGATAGATTATTATTATTATTATTTATTATTATTATTATTATTATTACTACTACTATTATTATAATTATAATTACAATTATTATTATTGTTATTAGTGGTAGGTGGGGACGCTCGCCATCCACTCACTCGATGTAGTGCTGCTCTCGGATGTCTACCCTTTCCTCTCCTCCGTCCTTCTTTCCTTCCATCGTTTTCTGTCTATCTTTCCTTCAATCTTTCCTTGTCCTTCTGCCTACGGGTGACTTGACACTCCCTCTTCTGTCTTTCCTTCATTCTTTCCTCTTACTTCTCCCTGTGGGTGACTACACTGAGTGACAAGCCAAATTGTTTCCTGTACACTAGGAAACCATTTACTACGCTGGGTGGTAACCATAAAACCAAATTTTGGCGCCTGGTGGTTTAGTGGGTACGTACGGCACTCCAATCGGATTGAGCCGGTGAATGTTTATATCCAAGGGGTGGTTGGGGTTTATTGCTCACGTAATGCCACTCAGGGATGAGTGAAGCCAGTCACTCTCATCTTCAATGTCAGGAACAACTTGCCTAGCCCAGGGCTCCTACGCATATCATGGGGAAACGTAGGACTGGATGATGGATGGATGGATGGATTATTATTATTATTATTATTATCATTATTATTATTAAAAGCCGAGATACTGAAGCTGGTATTGTTTTCACTTTCTGTGTGTGTGTGTGTGTGTGTGTGTGTGTGTGTGTGTGTGTGTGTGTGTGTGTGTGTGTGTGTGTGTGTGTTTGCATGATAACTTAGCAACTGCTCAATATATCATCACAAAATTTTACAGGTGCGTTGTAGGGAAAAAAAAGCGATCATGAGTTCAAAAGTGATGCAAGTAGATCAAGGTTTGTCTGTCTGTTACTACAATAACTTTGCAACCGCTCAAGATATAAAAAAAATTTACAGTTGTGTAATAGGGATAGAAATCTCTTACGGGTTTTCTTTTCAGTTTGCTTGTCTGTCTGTGTGTCTGTTACCACGGTAACTTCGCAACAGCTCAAGATATCATCACAAAACTTTTTAACAGGTATGTAGTAGGGTTGAAAATCTACGAGTTTAAAACTGGTGAAAGTAGGTCAAGATCAGGGCCATATTCCCAGCCGCACTAGATATGTATCGGCTTGGGGCTGGTGTAATTCCCCCCTTGGGGAAGCCCCTAGTTATTATTATCATTATTATTATTATTACTGAGAAGCTAGTGTAGGTGCAGGCGCTCACCATCCACTCACTCGATGCAGTGCTGCTCTCGGGTGTCTGTCCTTTCCTCTCCTCCATCCTTCTTTCCTTCCATCCTCTTCTTTCTTTTCTTCATTCTTTCCTTGTCCTTCTGCCTACGGGTGACTTTATACTCCCTTTTCTGTCTTTCTTTCCTTCATTCCTTCCTCTTACCTCTCCCTGTGGGTGACTCTACACTGAGTGACAACCCAAATGGTTTCCTGTACACCAGGAAATCATTTACTACCATATAACCAAATTTTGGCGCCTGGTGGTTTAGTGGGTAATTACTGTGCTCCAATCGGATTGAGCCAGTGCAGGTTTATATCGAAGGGGTGGTTGGGGTTGGTTGCTCGTGTAATCCCACGCTGGGATGAGTGAGGTTGGTCAATCTCATCTAAAATGTCGGGGCCACGCCTAGCCCCGGGCTCCTACGCTCATGGGGCAATGTAGGATTGGATGGTGGCTGGATGGATTATTATTATTATTATTATTATTATTATTATTATTATTATTATTATTATTACCTCCACCAACGAAGTTGGAGGAGATTATGTATTCACCTGTGTTTGTTTGTTTGTTTATTTGTCCACACGATATCTTTTAAAATTCTCAATGAATTTCGATGAAAATTTGTGGAAGGATGTACCATGGGCCAAGAAAGAATTTATTAAATTTTGGAGCGAATCCGGATCTGGATCCTGCAACGGCATTGGCGGAGGTATGCGCTCTCTGAGTGCTTTCTAGCTATTATTAGTAGGTGGAAACTGTTGTTTTCACTGGTATTATTGTTATTATTCTCGCCTCAGTCTCGCAACGATATCACAAGAACCCGAGACTGTGCAGGAGTCTTAGGCTGGTGTCACACTATGCGGCAGCGCCATTGCGGCCAAGCCGCAACGGCGCCGCCGCATGGCGATAACACACACAAACAAATGAGAGGTGTCACATTACTGCGGTGGCGCCGCATCCGCCGTACAAAGCCGCATCATGCTGCGGCGCCGCCGCAGCACCGCGACGCCGCATCACGCCGGTTGGGAGGACAAAACACACACAGTTTAATGCACGTGGTTACACTATCCGGCCACGCCGCACGGTGCGCTGCTGCTACTACTCCTGTGTTGTGTTTACGCCATGTTTGACGTGGATAAATTTATTCAATGCATACAGGAAAGGCCAGCAGTTTGGGAGAAGAGTGCAGCAGAATACTCCAATAAAAACTGTAAAGAAAAATCATGGATTGTGTGTGTGTATGCGCCAACACAAGATCGTGCTAGAAGAGTGAGAGAAGAGTTCTGGACAAATGTGGAAGTGTGCATGGAAAAGTTTGGAAGGAATGAGAGAGTGTTTTTGATCGGTGATATGAATGGTAAAGTTGGTAATGTGAAGGTGGATGGAATAGTTGGTGAGTGGGGTGTGCCTGCTGAGATAGATGAGAATGGGAGTGCGTTAGTGGACATCTGTGCTGGGAGGGGGTTGGTAATAGCCAATACCCTCTTCAGGCATAAAATGATCCACAGGTATACATGGCGAGTGATGAGAAGGGTGGGTGGTGAACTGAATGAAAGGAAGGCAATGATTGATTATGTGTGTGTGGATGAAAGGATGCGAAGATGTATATTGGATGCAAGAGTTTATAGAGGTTGGGGGAGTGGCCTTTCTGACCACTACTTGGTGGTGGCCAGAATTAGGATGCAAGTAAGATGGAGGAATAGAAGAAGGGAAAGACGAGAGGAAGGAGTAGTTGCAAGGAGAGTGGAAAGGTTACAAGAGGATGAGAAAAAGGCAGAGTATAAGAGAGAAGTGGAGGAACGATTGGGCAAATATGAATTGGAGCAGATGGGAGACGTGGAAGGTGTGTGTAAGATATTTACAGAAGAAATATGTGCAGTATGTGATGTGGTGTGTGGAAGGAAGAGAAGACGGAGGGGGGTGCAAGGAACAGTGTGGTGGACTGAAGAGGTGAAACAGGCTGTGGCACAAAAGAAGAAAGCATACAATGAATGGATGAGAAATAGGGACGTGGAAGAAGTTGAGAGGCAGAAGAGAGAGTTATATGTGGAAAGGAAGAGAGAGGTGAAAAGATTAGTAAGAGAGAGTAAGAAGAGAGTGGATCAGGAATTTGGAAGGAATTTGAGTGTAAAGTGGAGGGACTGTAAGAAAATGTTCTGGAGAGAAGTGAAAAGAGTAAGACAGGGTGGAAGTGAAGTTAGCAGGGGAGTGAAAGATAAACATGGTAGATTACTAGTGGAGAAGGGAGAAAAAGTGAGCAGATGGAGAGAACACTTTAAGGAATTGTTGAACGTAGAGGATGGAAGTAATGCAGTATAAGTGGCTGGGGAATGGCTGGGAGAAGGAGGGAGGTGAGAAGACAGGTAGAAATCAGTAGGATAGAGGTTGTGGAAGCAATGAAGAAAGTTAAATCGGGGAAAGCCCCAGGAATTGATGGAGTGTGTGGTGAGATGCTGAAGCATGGGGGAGAGATAGTAGTAGAATGGATGTGGAAGATGTGCAGATTGGCCTGGGAGGAAGGTAGAGTCCCGGAGGATTGGAAGTCAGGTATAATTATTCCCTTGTACAAAGGAAAAGGGGAAAAAGAAGTGTGTGGTAATCATAGGGGCATTTGTCTTCTTAGTATAATAGGAAAAGTGTATGGTAGGATACTTATAGACAGAGTTAGAGAAAGAACAGAGAAATTAGTTGGAGAAGAACAGGAGGCTTTAGGAAGGGAAGAGGTTGTGTAGATCAGATATTCATTCTTAGATCTTTAGTGGAAAAGTTTCTAGAGAAGGGAAAGAAGTTGTATGCGGCTTTCATGGATTTGGAGAAAGCATATGACAGGGTGGATAGACAAGGATTGTGGAAAGTGTTAAGAATATATGGAGTAGATGGGAAGTTGTTGAATGCTGTGAAGAGTATGTATGATGGTGCTAAGGCTGCAGTGCGTGTGGATGGTGAACTAAGTGAATTTTTCTCTTTGAAAGTTGGTTTGAAACAGGGATGTGTCATGTCTCCATGGTTGTTCAATCTGTACATGGATGGGGTAATAAAAGAGGTACAAGGTAGGGTAGTGGATGTTGGAGTGGCCCTGGTGAGAGAGGATAGTGTTTGGAAACTCCCTGTACTGTTGTTTGCAGATGATACTGTGTTGTTGAGTGAAGATGAAGGGGAGCTGCAAGGCTTGGTGGATGAGTTTGAGAGAGTGTAAGAAACGGAACCTAAAGGTGAATGTAGGGAAGAGTAAAGTGATGGTCTTTGAGAGAGGTGAAGTCAGTGAATGTATAGCGAGGTTGGATGGTGAGGAATTGGAAAATGTGAGTACGTTTAAGTATTTGGGTAGTGTGATGAGTAAGGATGGAGGTTTGGAGGGTGAAGTGCTTGAAAGGGTACAGCAGGGAAGAAAGGTTGCTGGTTCCTTGAAAGCAGTGATAAGAAACAGGGAAGTGAGCATGGAAGTAAAAAAGTTACTACATGACAGTATTGTGATACCAACTCTAACGTACGGAAGTGAAGCTTGGACGTTGTTGGAAGGACACAAGTCAAGAGTGAGAGCAGTGGAAATGAGTTATTTAAGAGGAGCTTGTGGAGTCACGTGGAGAGACAGGCTGACGAATGAGGATATAAAGGAGCGTTGTGGTGTTGATGTGGATGTGATAGGAAGCGTTGTGAGGAACACACTGAGGTGGTTTGGCCATGTGGAGAGGATGGAGGGTGAAAGACTGACGAAGAGAGTGTATGTGAGTGAGGTGGAGGGTGGAAGAGGGAGGGGGAGACCGAGGATGAGATGGAGGGATGGGGTGGAGAGGTATATGAGAGAGGGGGGTGTGAGTTGGGAGC